>NW_024870795.1:6732500-6962500 GCF_019054845.1 Dipodomys spectabilis
ACTGAGCAGCCTTCCCAGCCTGTTGTTGTTGTTTTGTTGGTCATGGGGCTTGAACTCTGGGCCTGAGCCCTGTCCGCAATTGTTATACCACTTGAGCCATACCCCCAATCATTTTTAAGACAATACTAGGATTTGAACTCAGGGCTTTGTGCATGCCACACAGTTGCTCCACAACTAAGTCACACCCTGAGCCCTTCTTGCTTTTTTTAAATAAGGTGCTTTTGGACCTTTTTGGAAAAAAAGGTTCAGGTCTAGGCTGGCCTGGACCATGATCCCTCTGTTTGTTTCCCCATGCAGTGGGGATGACAAGGCTTGTACTACCACTCTCAGCGTTTCATTGACTGAGATGGGGGAGGGGGTCTTGAAAACTCTCTGCCTGAGCTATCTTCCTTCCTATCTCTTCTCTGTGTCCTGAGAACGTTGGAACAGTCATGAAGCACTATGCATGGCCTTTATTTTATTTTATAAGACAGGGTTTCAGACTTTTTTTTTTGGTTGTGGGGCTTGAACTCTGGGTTTGGTCTCTGTCCTTGCGCTCTTCAGCTCAAGGCGAGCGCTTTACCGCTTGAGCCACAGCACCACTTCCGGTTTTCTAGTGGTTTATTGGAGATAAGAGTCTCAGGGACTTTCCTGCCCAGGCTGGCTTTGAACTGCGATGCTCAGATCTCAGTCTCCTGAGTAGCTAGGTTAGGCTCAAGGCTAGTTGCTTTACCACTTGAGCCACAGTGCCACTTCCAGTTTTCTGGTGGTTTATTGGAAATAAAAGTCTTATGGCCTTTCCTGCATGGGCTGGCTTTGAACTGCGATCCTCAGATCTCAGCTTCCTGAGTAGCTAGGATTACAGGTGTGAGCCACCACCAGGCTTTGTTGTTATTATTGTTGTTGGTTTTTGTTTTGTTTTTTGGTTGATTGTAGGGTCTGAACTGGGCACTGTCTTTCAGCTCAAGGCTAGCACCCTACCACTTGAGCCACAGCGCCACTTCCAGCTTTTTCCTGCTTATGTGGTACTAAGGGCCTCATGCATGTGACAGAAGCACTCCACCACTGAGCCAACTTCCCAGCCTGTTTTTTTTTTTTTGGGTCCGGTCGTGGGGCCTGAACTCTGGGCCTGGGCGCTGTCCCTCAGTTCTTCAGCTCAAGGCTAGCGCTCTACCACTTGAGCCACAGTGCCACTTCCGGCTTTTTTCTTTTTGCTTATGTGGTGCTTAGGAATCGAACTCAGGGCCTCAGGCATGCAAGGCAAGCGCTCTATCACTGAGCCACCTTCCCGGCCCCCCTGTTGTTGTTTTTTAAGTAAGATAAATTCCAGCACTGAGTAGACTAGGGCAGGACACCGAACTTACAAATTGAAGGCTAGATTGGGCTAAGTAGCTGGTTTGAGGCCAGCTTAGGCTATATTAGTAAACAATGTACATTTGCATCTACAATGGATAGATGTCAGCTAATTTGCATTGTAGCTGTGTAGGACAAGAATGTAAAACCTAGTTTTATAGTAGGGGCTCACACCTGTAATCCTAACTACTCAAGCGACTGAGGCCTGAGGATCAAAGTTCAAAGCCAGCCTGGGCAAGCAAATCCAAGAGACTTACGCCACTCAACCAGCAAAAAGTTGAAAATAAAGATGTAGTTAGAGCATCAGCCTTGAGCAAAAAAGTTACCTGAAAATGAGGCTCCAAGTTCATGTCCAAGTACTGGCAATAAAAAATGAAATCCCTGGGAGAAGGAGGAGGATGGGAAGGGATGGGAAGGGGAAACAAAGGAGGAGGCTACAATGCTTGATAAGAAATGTACTCATTGCCGGGCACTGGTGGCTCACTCCTGTAATCCTAGCTACTCAGGAGGCTGAGATCTGAGGATCGCAGTTCAAAGCCAGCCCAGGCAGGAGAGACCGTGAGACTCCTATCTCCAATAAACCACCAGAAAACCGGAAGTGGCGCTGTAGCTCAAGTGGTAGAGCGCTCGCCTTGAGCTGAAGAGCTGAGGGACAGCGCCCAGGCCCAGAGTTCAAGCCCCACGACCAACAAAAAAAAAAAAAAAAGAAAGAAAAGAAATGTACTCATTATCTTGTCCATGTAATTGTAACCCCTCTGTACAGTATTTTCACAATACAAAAAAGAAAGAAAGAAAGAAATCCCTAGTTTTCAGAGTAAAACAATGAGACTTCAGTGTCACAGCTGCCATCTAGGCCATCATTTTCTCATTTGATGTAAGTAATGATTTTTTTATTTTGGTGTAAGGAATATTTTTCACTAAATTTGTCTTTTTAATTATAATAGTAGACTAGAGCGAGCATTAGAAGCTATCAAATGAAAAAAGAGTGTTATTTTTTCCCATCTGTGCTGGAGTTGCTATTTGATATGATAAGACTTTGATTTGGACTGAAGATCACTGGGAGATTCAGAATCTGCTGATAGTTGCTAAAAAGCACATAAGGACCGTTCAATTTAGAATAGTTCCTGATGGTGATGTTAGCTATAATGTACAACAAATTGATTTGCTTCATATTCTTTTTTTTTTGTCAGTCATAGGGCCTGCACTCTGGGCCTAGGCGCTGACCCTCAGCTCTTCAGCTCAAGGCTAGCGCTCTACCACTGAGTCATAGCGCCACTTCTGGCTTATTTCTGCTTATGTGGTGCTGAGGAATCAAACCTAGGACCTCATACAATGCAAGGCAAGCACTCTACCACTGAGCTACCTTCCCAGTCCTTCATAGTCTTTTAAGATTTTAGTTAGAACATGCTTTTAAAAATGAGAGGTCCATAATAGGAGAAATTGAGACCCTAGTTCAAAGAATTGCTTATACAAAAGACTTTGTCTCACTTAAGCTATAGCTAGTCCTCACTTTTTTATATTTTAAGTACACTCAAGTAGATTATAAGGGGGCTGGGAAGGTGGCTCAGTGGTAGAGTGCTTGCCTTGCATGCATAAGGCATGGGTTCCATTCCTCAACACCACATAAACAGAAAAGGCCAGAAGTGGCACTGTGGCTCAAGTGGTAGAGCGCTAGCCTTGAGCTGAAAAACTGAGGGACAACACCTAGACCTAGAGTTCAAGCCCCATGACCAACAAAAAAAGTAAACAAGTCTATGAGTAGACATTCCTTTTTTTTTTTATCGGTCGTGGGTCTTGAACTTTGGGCTTGGGTGCTATCCTTGTGCTCTTCAGCTCAAGGCCAGCACTCTACCGCTTGAGCCACAGCGCCACTTCTGCCCAGGCTGGCTTTGAACCACAATGCTCAGAGTAGCTAGGATTACAGGCGTGAACCACTGGTGCCCGGCTGACATTCCTTTTTGAACTGCGGGTTTATTGAACAACATAGCTTGTGTGTGTGTGTGTGTGTGTGTGTGTGTGTGTGTGTGCGTGCATGCACACACACACACATGCCTTGGAACTTGAACTCAGGGCCAGGCCATCATCTCTGAGCTTTTGTGCTCAAGGCTCATGTTCTGCCACTTTAGGCCATAGTGCAATTTTTCCAGCTTTTTGTAATTAATTGGAGATAAGAGTCTCATGGGCTTTCCTTCCTGAGCTGACTTTGAACTGTGATCCTCAGATCTTAGCCTCTTGAATAGCTAGGATTACAAGTATGAGCCACCAATGTCTGGCTGTTCATTTTTTTTTTATCAGTATAATAGTTGTGCAAAGGAGTTTCATCATGGTATAACACACACACACACACACACACGCGCGCGCGCACACACACACACATATACACACACACATATTATATGGATTGAATTAACACCCCAGTTGTTTTGTCTTTTCCTCATCCCCCTCATTGGTTGCTTATTCTATTTTCATATAGACACAATGTATTTCAGTATTGTTTACCTCTATTATTCTCCTTTCCTTCCCTCAAGGCCTCAATCTCTGGATTACAATTGTGTGTGTGTGTGTGTGTGTGTGTGTGTGTGTGTGTGTTTAATGAGTCACTTGTGGAAAAAAAATCACTGCTGTTGGGGGGACAGTGTGAGACAAGTTTACTTTTTTATGTTCTAGTAAACTCAGACACTATTACTGTCTCTAAAGTTTGAGTTTTAGAATATCTGATTATTCCATCTTGATGAAAACTTTTAGGAAAATATCTTAACATTCAGGAAGGTGGCATTAATGGAGGCTCAGATGAATTCTGATGCTTAGCTAGCAAATGACCCCATAAAGACCCCAGACTCCCTACCCCACAACTTCAGGTTATTACAAAAAGGAATCAGAAAAGTCCAAATGGAAAAAAATATCAACTGAGAACACCCAGAAAATAGATGGTTATGAACTGATATATAGAAGTTCTGTAGTTATCTAGTGCATTTAAGATTTTGATAGTTGATTAGTAACTAGCTTCATTCTTTGACATACCTTTAAAGTCTCTAAGGAGTACTCTACTTTTTTTTTTTTGGTGCCAATTCTGGGGCTTGAACTCAGGGCTTGGGCACCGTCCCTGAGCTGCTTTTGCTTAAAGCTAGCACTCTACCACTTGAGCCACAGTACCACTTCTGGCTTTTCTGAGTAGTTTCTTAGAGATAAGAATCTCATGGACTTTCCTGTCCAGGTTGGCTTCAAACTGCAATCCTTAGACCTCACCCTCCTGATTACAGGTGAGTCACCAGAACCCAGCTTTTTTTTTTTTTTTTGAGACAGGGTCTTGCTATGTAGCTTGAGATCCTCCTACCTTAGCCTTCTTTTTTTTTTTCATGATTTTTTTTTATTGTGAAAATATAGAGGGGTTACAATTACATGAGCAAGGTAATGAGTACATTTCTTTTTTTTTTTTTGGTTGGCCGTGGGGCTTGAACTCTGGGCCTGGGCGCTGTCCCTCAGCTCTTCAGCTCAAGGCAAGCGCTCTACCACTTGAGCTACAGTGCCACTTCCGGTTTTCTGGTGGTTTATTGGAGATAGGAGTCTCACGGTCTCTCCTGCCCGGGCTGGCTTTGAACCGCGATCCTCAGATCTCAGCCTCCTGAGTAGCTAGGATTACAGGCGTGAGCCACCAGCGCCCGGCTATGAGTACATTTCTTATCAAGCATTGTTACCTCCTCCTTTGTTTTCCTTCCCATCCCTTCCCATCCCCCCCACACCAAAGTTGTAAAGTTTGTTTTTTGACATAATGTCTTGTGCATCTCATTGTTGCAATGGGTCCACTTGTGTCCCTATTTAAGCAATTTTTTTCCCCTTCCCCTCCCCAAATTATACCAACATCAAATACAGTGAAAACAGGGGTTATACTGTAGGGGAGGGACATACAAAGCAACAAAGAAATATCTTATAAATATGTTAGAAACAGTAGCAAAAAAGAAAAAACATTTGAGTCCTTATCTTGGGGTTCATTTTGCCTAACATCAACTTATCTGACTGTTTCTGCTTGTCTCAGACATATACTAGTTATTGCAAATAAGGGAAACCATGGGACCTATGTTTCTTTGGGCCTGGCTTACTTGACTTAATATAATTTTTACAAAAACGATGGTTAGATGGTGGCAATGCCTTAACTGTGTGCGTGTTGTTAGGCCCAAGGGCCTCTTCCATCCTTGTCAAGGGGAATGCTAACCTTCTCTCCTTTCATACAGCACTACCTCAACCTTCTAAGTGCTAGGATTGCACCACCACACTCGCTGCACTGCTTTTTAAAAACAGTCACTAAAAAGACATCTATTGAAGAAAAACTTTATTGTTGATGATGATCATCTGCCCTTTTGTGTCATGATATATTTTACTGTTTTCTGGAGGAGAGGGGATCTATACATGGAAAAATGAGGGGCTGGGAAGGTGGCTCAGTGGTAGAGCGCATGCCTTGTATGCCAGAGGCCCTGGGTTTGATTCCTCAGCACCACATAAGCAAAAAGAAAAAAAGCCGGAAGTGGCGCTGTGGCTCAATTGGTAGAGCACTAGCCTTGAGCTGAAGAGCTGAGGGACAGCACCCAGGCCCAGAGTTCAGGCCCCATGACTGGACCCCAAAAAAAAACCAAAAAAAAAAATACATGGAAAAATGAGTAGAATGCCTTCTAGTACACATATCAGTCCCGTACAACTTGTACCTTGCATTTGCAAGTTTAACATCACAGCTGGAGCCTCTGGATACCAAGTTTTTCAGTTGCAAAAACTTCCTTGGTTGCTCAACAGCATTCTGGGAGTAGAGATGTTTCATTATTACTGAATTTTAGAATTGAGCTGAGTGGGAGTATTAGAAGATCACAGTGCTTACAGAATTGTAAAGATTTAATGCCAGAACATGAAAACCCCACACAAATTGTAAGTACTCTCTAAGTGTTAGTTAATCCAAATACAATCTACAAATAGCAAAGGAGATCCAGCAAAATGAAGAGACTTGCCTAATGCTATAATGGTTACATCTGGCTTAGATTTTGGGCCTCCTTTTTTTTTCTTGCTAGCCATGGGGCTTGAACTCAGGGCCCGGGCACTGTCCCTGAGTTTCTTTTGCTCAAGGCTAGCACTCTACCACTTGAACCATAGCACCACTTCCGGCCTTTCTGTGTATATGATACTGAGGAATCGAACCCAGGGCTTCATGCATGCTAAGCAAGCACTCTACCACTAAGCCTTATATTTCAGTTCTTATTATACCTGACTTACCTGAATTCATATCATCCCTCTTAAAAGAGACTGCCATAATGCCAAAGGGAGGAGAATGACTCAGTTAATCAGTAATTATTTATGTGTGTACTGGGTGCCCGTCATTCTGCTAGACTCTAGTAAGTACAGAGGATATTGCCATAAGTGGGAGGGAGGTGGGACTGGAGGCGGGTAGAGGCAGGACACCAGCCTATCTGGAGAAGAGTATGAAGCTAGGGAGGGGTCAGATATATAGGGTGCGGAGGGTAAAGCACCCGGAGCCCCAGGCCTGCCCTGTGTGTCCACATTCTGTTTCCTTTCAGAGTCAACCTTTTGAAAGAACATAATGTGACACAAACTATAGCCATTGAGATTAGCCCTGGGTTTCAGTTCTGGTTATGACACTGTTCAAAATCCATCAGTGACTTGCCACTTAATTAAAATCCAAGCTCTGTAATTGTTCACAGGACCCTCAATCATCTGGCTCCCCACAGCCCCCTTTGCTACTTCTTTTATCTCTCTTGCTCACTCAGCTCCAGTCACCCTGCCTTCCCTGACACACCAAGGGTTCTTGCCTTGGGGACTTTGTACTAGTTGCGCTCTCCGCCTGCAAGGCAACTCCCGTGCATAGCTGTGTGGCCTGAGCTTTTATTTCCTTTAGTTCTCTGCTCAGTTTCACCATATAGAGAGGTTTCTCTGACCACCTGGTTATCTTAGCCTTCCCCATAGACGTACAATGCTCCCTTATCCAATAAGAAAGAATGCTAACTTCCTAGAATTTTGAGGTTTAAAAATTAATTGTGGTCGGGTGCCAGTGGCTCACGCCTGTAATCCCAGCTACTCAGGAGACTGAGATCTGAGGATTGCAGCTCAAAGCCAGCCTGGGCAGGAAAGTCTGTGATACTCTTCACCACTAAAAAGCTAGAAGTGGAACTGTGGCTCAAATGATAGAGACTAACCTTGAGCAGAAAAGCTCAGGAACAGTGCCCAGGCTCAGATCAAGCCCCAAGACTGGTACATGGACACACACAAAAAAGTATTTCCTCATCTGTAAAAAGAAGACAGAGCTACTTCTAATGTTACTGTGAAAATTAATAAGACAATATATATATGAAGCTCTTACGCTAGACACAAAGAGAAGTGCTTTATCAGCTAATACATACGCATTGTTTTCTAAAAGTCTTTGCTGTAGAATAATTAGTTTATATTAATGGGCTTAATTTGTGTGTGTGTGTGTGTGTGTGTGTGTGTGTGTGTGTGTTTATGTGTGTGTTTATGTGTGTGTCTTGGTCTTGAGGCTTGGACTTAGGGTCTTGGTGCTCTCCCTTAGCTTTTTTGCTCAAGGTTAGTGGTCTACCACTTGAACCACAGCTCCACTTCCAGCTTTTTTCTGGGTAAGTAGAGATAAGAGTCTCATGGACTATCCTTCCCAGGCCTGCTTGTTTGTGCCCAGGCTGGCTTTTGTTGTTGTTTTGTGCTGGTACTGGGGCTTGATCTTAGGGCCTGAGCACTGTCCTGGAGCTCTTTTGCTCAAGGCTAGCACTCTACCACTTGGACTACAGCTCCACTTCTGGCTTCTTGTGGTTAATTGGAGATCAGAATCTTGTGTGCTTTTCCTGCCCAGGCTGGCTTTGAACTGTGATCCTCAGATCTTAGTCTTCCTTAGCTAAGATTACAGATGTGTGCCACTGGTGCCCAGCTTCCTGGGCTGGCTTTGAACTGCAGTCCTTAGATCTCAGCCTCTTGAATAGCTAAAATTACGGCTGTGACCTTCTGGTGCCTGGCAAGAATTTAAGTTTTTATTGCCATGAGTTTAGGCCCTTCAAAAGATGTTTTGTTTTGTTTTAATACATGTTGTGAATCAAACCTAGGGCCTTGAACATGCTAAGCAAGTGCCCTTGCCCATTTACTACCTCCTCAGCCCTGAAGGTATTTTTTTTTTTTTTTGCCAGTTGTGGGGCCTGAACTCAGGGCCTGGGCTCTGTCCCTCAGCTTTTCAGCTCAAGGCGGGTGCTCTACCACTTAAGCCATAGCACCACGTCCGGCTCTTTCGTGGTGCTGACGAATCAAACCCAGGCCTCATGCATACAAGGCAAGCACTCTACCACTGAACCACTCTCCCAGCCCTGGTGTTGATTTTTTTTTTAACCATTGCCATCGAAGATCTGGAAAAATTAGGAAATTCCTTGGGAATGAGCTAAAAAGCCTTCGCTTCCTACTTTGTACTGAAATTCCTGTGTGGAAGGAAGGGGAATTTCACGGTGGGTTTTTATAGGAGTGTGCTTGCCCAGGTTTCAGTCATGAATTCTGTTGGTTACAAGTACTTATTCAAGATGTAGGGAGACCAGGGATCTGCTAAGCAGTGTGCTCTGATGAACATATTTATCTTTGAAATGAACTTTCTTTTCCCCTTCTCTCCTCAGCTGCTCAGATAAAGAATTTGATGAGCCAACTAGGAACTGTGCAGGACTCAAGCACAAATCAGGAAGATCTGTGAGTAGCTTTGGAACAAGATTGGGTTTTGTTAGGTTCTTTAAGGATATACTTGGTGTCCTTATTGTGTGGCCTGTGAAATTTCAGATTGGTAAAGTCAAAAGAAAAGGGGTGGGAGGCAGTAGCTGGAGCTAGGAGTAAGGTAGTATATTAATGGATTAGGATTTCCTGAACTGATTCTTTTTTTTTCCTTGGTTCTTTTAGCAGAAAATTGAGGGAGGCTTGGGTGGGAGCACCTACCGTTCCTAAACCATGTGGCCAAAACTCTGTGTAAATGAATCTCCTTGCTGGCACAGGATTCTTTTTTTTTTTTTTGGGGGGGGGGGGTCCAGTCGTGGGGCCTGAACTCTGGGCCTGGACGCTGTCCCTCAGCTCTTCAGCTCAAGACTAGCGTCTACCACTTGAGCCACAGTGCCACTTCCGGCTTTTTTTCTTTTTGTTTATGTGGTACTGGGGAATCGAATCCAGGGCCTCATGCATGCAAGGCAAGCGCTCTACCACTGAGCCACCTTCTCAGCCCCTGGCACAAGATTCTTGATGACCTAGTCTGGTTTGATTTGATTTCTAACTGTACATGCTATGAGAAAAAAAGGATAATCAGAGGCAAGGCTGAGGGAGAGAGTAAGTGGACTGGTAGTCTAACTTAACAATTTTTTTTTCCGTAAGTCACATTCTTCTTGACTCTCTCTCTCTGCTTTTAGTTCTGTTTCTTGTCTTTAAAGTATCCTGACCAATATTCTTCTCATCCTTACATGTTGTGAAGTGAGGGAGTGACATTACTGTGAGCTTTCCCAGGGAGATGTGAAATATTTTAGCATTGTCTAGTACACTGGCTTCTGGCTAACACCCTCTTTTTTGGGGGGGGGGGGGGGAGGGAGTTGGTTGTGGGGCTTGAACTCTGGGCTAGGGCACTATCCTTTAGCTCCAGCTCAAGGTGAGCACTCTACCACTTGAGCCACAGTGCCACTTCCGGTTTTCTAGTGGTTTATTGGAGATAAGAGTCTCACGGACTTTTCTTGCCAGCCTGGCTTTGATCCTTGATCCTTAGATCTCAGCCTCGTGAGTAGCTAGGATTACAGGAGTGAGCCACCAGCACCCAGCTTACACCTTCTTGTTTTTGCCTGCCTTGTTATCTAGTTCTAGAGGCCTCTTTGGAGTGGAAAAACACTAATAGTAGCATGGCGTCTTAGTGCACTCAGGCTGCTATAACAAGACCGTAACTAGATAGTTTATGAACAGCAGAAATTTATTTGTCTGTAGTTCTGGAGGCTGACAAGTCCACGATATGCAGTTCCCTGGGAAGGCCAGCTGCTTCATAGATGTTTCACTGTCTGCTCCCTGGAGGGAGAAGGAAGCAGCTCTCTGGGCATTAATGCTATTTATGATGACACCACCCTTCCAATGCTGTCTCCTAATGCTGTCATTGGGAGAGCTAGGATTCCAGCTTAGGAATTGACGCTTTCCATCCTCCCTGAAAACTTCAGAGATGGCTAGAGACTTGATAAAGCCACAAATGAAAACACCTTGTGTGTGTGTGCGTACTTGTGCCAGAACACAAGGCCTCATGATTTTGCACTTGGCTTTTTGTTTTTGTTTGTTTTTTTTTTTTGGTCGGTCGTGGGGCTTGAACTCTGGGCCTGGGCGTTGTCCCTCAGCTCTTCAGCTCAAGACGAGCGCTCTACCACTTGAGCTACAGCGCCACTTTCGGTTTTCTGGTGGTTTATTGGAGATAGGAGTCTCACGGTCTCTCCTGCCCAGGCTGGCTTTGAACCTCGATCCTCAGATCTCAGCCTCCTGAGTAGCTAGGATTACAGGCGTGAGCCACCAGCGCCCACTGGCTTTTTGTTTAAGGCTGTTGCTCTACCACTTAAGCCACTTCCACTACTGGCTTTTTGCTGGTTAATTGGAGATAAGAGTTTCATAGACTTTTCTGCCTAGGCTGGCTTCAAATTGTGATCTCAGATCTCAGCTTCCTGAGAAGGTAGGATTATAGGCATGAGCCACAGGCACCTGTCTGAAACAACTTTTGTTGGTTGTGGGGCCTAAACTCTGGGCCTGGGCACTGTCCCTCAGCTCTTCAGCTCAAGGCTAGCGCTCTACCACTTGAGCCACAACGCCACTTCTGTTTTTTTTTTTTTTCTTCTTATGTGGTGCTGAGGAATCAAACCCAGGGCCTCATGTATACAAGGCAAGCACTCTACCACTGAGCCACCTTTCCGGCCCTGAAACAACTTTTTTTTTTTTGGTCCAGTCGAGGGGCCTGAACTCTGGGCCTGGGCGCTGTCCCTCAGCTCTTCAGCTCAAGGCTAGCACTCTACCACTTGAGCCACAGCGCCACTTCTGGCTTTTTTCTTTTTGCTTATGTGGTGCTAAGGAATCGAACCCAGGGCCTCAGGCATGCAAGGCAAGCGCTCTACCACTGAGCCACCTTCCCAGCCTTGAAACAACTTTTTTGTTGTTGTTGTTTGTTTTTGGTCATGGGGCTTGAACTCTGGGCCTGAGTGCTGTCCCTCAGCTCTTCAGCTCAAGGGGAACGTTCTACCACTTGAGTCACAGCACCACTTCTGGTTTTCTGGTGGTTTATTGGAGAGAAGAGTCTCATAGCCTTTCCTGCCCAGGCTGGCTTTGAAGCGTGATCCTCAGATCTCAGCCTCCTTAGCAGCTAGGATTATAGGCATGAGCCACTGGTGCCCAAATGAAAACAACTTTTTGTACTTTTATTACTTTGCAAATCTATAATATATTGCATAGTCTGCCTCTGTGATTTCCTTCCTTCTCTCTTTATATACTTGCCTTTTCTTTCCCTTTCTCTCTTCCTCCCTCCTTCCCTCCCTTCCTCCCTTCTTTTTTTGTTTGTTTCTTTTTTGTTGTTGTTGTTGATCATGGGGCTTGAACTCTGGGCTTGGGCTCTGTCCCTGCACTCTTCAGCTCAAGATGAATGCTCTACCACTTGAGCCACAGTGCCACTTCCATTTTTGTAGTAGTGGTTCATTGGAGATAAGTCTCATGGACTTTCCTACCCGGGCTGGCTTTGAACTATGATCCTCAGATCTCAGCCTCCTGAGTAGCTAGAATTATAGGTATGAGCCACTGATGCCTGGCCTTCCTGAGCTTCTTTTGCTCAAGGCTAGCACACTACCACTTGAGCCACAGTGCCACTTCTGGCTTTTTCTGAGTAGTTTATTGGAGATAAGAGACTCAAAGACTTTACTGCCCAAGTTGGCTTGGAACCATGATCTTGAGATCTTAGCTTCCTGAGTGGCTAGGATTACAGGCATCAGCCACCAGTGCTTAGCTCAGCTATGCTTTTTGCTGGTTATTTTGGAGATCAAGTATAGTAGGCTTTTCTGCGTTAGCTGACTTTGAACCATAATCCTTTGCACCTCTGCTTCCAGAGTAGCTAGTAAAGATGTGAGCCATTGGTGCCCAGTCTTACATTTTTGTTTTTGTTTTGTTGGTTGTGGGGCTTGAACTCTGGGCCTGGGTGCGTCCCTTAGCTCTTCAGCTCAAGGTGAGCACTCTACCATTTGAGCCACAGTGCCACCTCTGATTTTTTGGTGGTTAATTGGAGAGAAGAGTCTCACAAACTTTTCCTGCTTAGTCTGGCTTTGAACCACAGTCCTCAGATCCTGAGTAGCTAGGATTACAGGTGTGAGCCACTGGTACCTGGCTAGTTTTATATGTTTTTAAACACACAGAGCTGGGGCTGGGAAGGTGGCTCAGTGGTAGAGCGCTTGCCTTGCATGCCTTGAGTCCTGGGTTCGATTCCTAAGCACCACATAAGCAAAAAAGAAAAGAGCCGGCACTGTGGCTCAAGTGGTAGAGCGCTAGCCTTGAGCTGAATTGCTGAGGGACAGCACCCAGGCCCAGAGTTCAGGCCCCACAACTGGACCCCCACCCCCCAAAAAAAACCAAAAACCACACAGAGCTTCTTTATTTTGGAAGGAAGAGTCAGAAAATCAAGCATAAGGCACAAGTAGGGAATCCAGGATAAATCTGAAAAAAGAATGGATACAAGAATACAAGCAAAAATGTAAGAATAAATCTTTGGAGTTTGTTTCCTAGAATGGGTCAGAAGCTATGCTGTTAATGCATATTTCATCCAGCCACCTGTGCTTGGATTCAAGTCAGTGAATCATGATCAATATACCATGCTGAACTCCTGGGAAATTCAGTGGGAATTTTATAAGAGATTTAGGTGTGGGTAGCAGCTTCTTGTATTTCTATCAGAACTGCTGACAGGCTTCTCTTGTCTCTCCCAAAATGTTAAACCTGATCTATGCTGCTTTCAGCAGGTATCCTTCAGACAGCCTCTTTCTGCCCACACTGGCTGCTTCAATAATGTGACAAGGCCTTAAAGTGGGTTTGCTACTGTAGTAGTCCCGAACTTTTGTTGTGAACATGGGCATTGAGGCACCCATTCCTTTGGAATGACCCTTCATTACCTGTGTTGTGAGGCAGTCTGAGAATAAATTATTACTCACTAGGATAGCCCTGGAGCATCCTGAACCATGTCTTTTCTCTCTTAGGCAAGAGTTACAACACTCCACAAATCAGCTCGCCAAGGAAACAAATGAATTGCTGAAGGAATTAAGATCCTTGCCCCTTCCCTTGTCTACTTCCGAGCAGGTTGGTGTCTTGTGTTGAATAAATTTATAATGAGAGGGGGGAGGGGGGAAGATTGGGGGGGGGCTGGGAAGGGTAAACAAAGGAGGAGGCTGCAATGCTTGATAAGAAATGTACGCATTATCCTGCCCATGTAATTGTAACCCCTCTGTACAGTATGTTCACAAAAATAAAATTAAATTAAAAAAAGAAAAACAGAAAAACAAAAAAAAAATAAATTTATAATGAGGAGCTGGGAAGGTGGCTCAGTGGTAGAGCGCATGCCTTGCATGCATGAGGCCCTGGGTTTGATTCCTCAGCACCACATAAGCAAAAAGAAAAAAGCCAGAAGTGGCGCTGTGGCTTAAGTGGTAGAGCGCTAGCCTTGAGCTGAAGAGCTGAGGGCCAGCGCCCAGGCCCAGAGTTCAGGCCCCATGACTGGACCTGAACAAACAAACAAACAAAACAATAAATTTATAATGAGGGGGTGGGGAGGAATAGTGTAATTACCTCCTGGCCAGGTCTCCCTTACCATCTAGTATCTCCAGCTCCTTTCCAAATTATCCTGTTCTCCTCTTAGCTATACACTTAGGGAATACACATTGGTTGAAAGTTTTCGTAGTAATAAGGAATCAAAGAGTCTGATGCAGACACAATGTTGTAAGTACTTAGAGTTAAATAGTAACCTAAGCAAAATATAAATAGAAAGTCAAATCTGCTACCAAGAAAAAAATTCATCTAATGTATTCCAAGAGCAAGTAGAGGTTATTTTTGGATTTTGCATATTATTGTTCCCTTCCATTAGCTTGAATCATTAAGAACACAAAGTAGATCCAGAGGCATTCTCTGATGAAATATAATTCCCTTCTCTTTTACCAGTGGTGCTGAGTATACTTTTGTCTTTCCAGTGTTTCCATCTAATCTGCCTTAGGCCCATCTTCCATCTTCTTACCACTGTTCTGGATGTCAGAAGCATCCTTCCTTTTAGTTTTGTTTTTTTTCTATTTTGTTTTCCCATTCTTAGGTTCTGTATCAGTGGTTTTTGAGCCTTTGTTTTTTTAAGATGTGAACAGAGCAAACTAAGCAAAGTAGTTGCTGAGTCCTCAAACATTTTAAACAAGACTTTAAAAATAACCAAAACCTGCTGAGAGCTGGGTGCCAGCGGTTCAAACCTGTAATCCTAGCTACTCAGGAGGTTAAGATCTGAGGATTGCTGTTTGAAAAGCCAGCCTGGGCACAAAAGTCCTTATGAGACTCTTATCTCCAGTAATCACTCAAACACCAGAAATGGAACTGTGCTCCAAGTGATAGAGCACTAGACTTGAGCAAAAGCACTCAGAGATAGCGCCTAGGTCCTGATTTCAAGCCCCGTGACCAGGAAAAAAAAAAAAAAAATCCTGCTGAAGCCGGGCACCAGTGGCTCATGCCTGTAATCCTAGCTACTCAGGAGGCTGAGATCTGAAGATCACGGTTCAAAGCCAGCCCGGGCAAGAAAGTCTGTGAGACTCTTATCTCCAATTAACCACTAGAAAACCGGAAGTGACGCTGTGGCTCGAGTGGTAGAGCGCTCACCTTGAGCTGAAGAGCTGAGGGACAGCACCTAAGCCCAGAGTTCAAGCCCCACGACCGGAAAAAAAAAAATCCTGCTGAGTGCTGGTGGCTCATTCCTCTAATGCTACCTACTCAGGAGGCTAAGATCTGAGGATCATGGTTTGGTTCAAAGCCAGCCTGGGCAGACAAATTCAAGCGACTCATCTCAACTTAACTAGCAAAAAGCCAGAAGTAGAGGCATAACTCAAATGGTAGAGTACCAGCCATGAGTGAAAAAGCTAAGTATTAAGTTCCAGAATACACATACACACACCAACTTGTAAAAAAAATAATAATTGTGGGTTTTTTGTTTGTTTGTTGGTTGGTCATGGGGCCTGAACTCTAAGCCTGGGCACTGACCCTGAGCTCTTCAGTTCAAGACTAGTGCTCTACCACTTGAACCACAGCACCACTTCCGGCTTTTTCTGCTTATATGGTGCTGAGGAATCAAACCCAGGGCCTCATGCACGCAAAGCAAGCACTCTACCCCTGAGCCACCTTTCCTAGCCCCAATAATTATGTCTTTAAGAGAAACTGAGCTCAATATAAATGAATATGGTGTTAGCATTTTAGCAAAAGACTATATAGGTCCAGTCTGAGTCCAAAGGTAGCCACTTTTAGCTTTTTCAGGGAACAAATATTCCACATGGGAATTCCTTTAGAGATTACAAGGTAAATGATATGATATTCAGTTCTCAGACTTGTCAGAATGTATCTGACTTGTTCTGTACTATTAACAAGGGCCTTGAGCTAGCAAAGGACAAATTTACTAATATAAGGAAGAGCCTCTTTTCTAATAATTTTCCTACTAAGAAATCTTAAAGGAGCCAGTGGCTCCTGCCTGTAATCCTTGCTACTCAGGAGGGTGAGATCTGAGGATCACGGTTTAAAGCCAGCCCGGGCAGGAAAGTCCATGAGACTCTTATCTCCAATGAACCGCCAGAAAATCAGAAGTGGTGCTGTGGCTCAAGTGGTAGAGTGCTCACCTTGAGCTGAAGAGTTCAGGGACAGTGCACAGGCCCAGAGTTCAAGCCCCACGACTGACCAAAATTAAAAAAAAAAAAACCACAAAAAAAACTTTAAGGAATATAACTTGGCTTTTAAGGAGAGTTAAACCCAAATGATTCTGGGTAGATATGATATCTCTCCCTTAATTTCCTTAGCGCCAGCAGAAGCTTCAGAAGGAACGTCTCATGAATGACTTCTCTACGGCCTTGAACAACTTCCAGGCTGTGCAGAGAAAGGTATCTGAAAAGGAAAAAGAGAGTATTGCCAGAGCAAGAGCTGGATCGCGACTTTCTGTAAGTTGAATCCCTAAAGAAGACCTTTGAAATATCAGAATGTTTGTTTCCAGGTTGTTTTCTTCCAGACCATTAGCTTTGTTTATTATCACACCAAATAGTAAATATACTTGTCAGCTGCTGTGAAAAATGTCAGATTGGTTTATCCCATGTAAAGAAACATGTATGCTTATGGGCGACTAAAAGGAATGTGCACAAGAGTTAAAAAATGCAGGACTGGAAGGTAGCTCAGTGGTAGAGCGCTTGCCTTGCATACATGAGGCCCTGGGTTCGATTCCTCAGCACCACATAAGCAGAAAAAAAAAAAGCCGGATGTGGTGCTGTGACTCAAGTGGTAGAGTGATAGCCTTGAGCTGAAGAGCTGAGGGACAGCACCCAGGCCCGGAGGAGTTCAGGCCCCACGACCGGACCCAAAAAAAAAGTTAAAAAATGCAAGATAGGACTGAGAATGTGGCTTAGTGGTAGAGTGCTTGCCTAATGGTAGAGTGCTTGCCTAACATGCATGAAGCCCTAGGTTTGATTCCTCAGTACCATATTAACATAAAAAGCCAGAAGTGGCCCTGTGGCTCAAGTGGTAGATTGCTAGCCTTGAGCAAAAGAAGCTCAGGGACATTGCCCATGCCCTGAGTTCAAGCCCTAGGACTGGCCAAAAAAAAAAAAAAGGAAGATAGATTTGTATATCATTCCGTTTTCATTTTGTTATATTGCTCCTATGTTGGGAAATTTGTATTAACATTCTCTTTTTGAAAAGAATTAACAAATTCTAGAATTAAAAAATCCAACTTCTAGCAGGTGCTGGTGGCTTACACCTGTAATCCTAGCTATTCAGCAGGCTGAGAGGTGAGGATCTCTGTTTGAGGCCAACTTGGGCAGGAAAGTTCATGTGACTCTGACCTCTGATAAACTACTCAGAAAAAACTGGAAGTGGCACTGTGGCTCAAGCGGTACAGCACTAGTCTTGAGGAAAAGAATCTCCGGGAGTGGAGCCAGGCGCCAGCAGCTCATGCCTGTAATCCTAACTACTTAGGAGGCGGAGATCTGAGGATCATGGTTCAAAGCCAGCCCTGGCAAGGAAAGTCCGTGAGACTTTTATCTCCAATAAACCACCAGAAAACCAGAAGTGGCGCTCTAGCCTTGAGCTGACGAGCTGAGCGACAGGGCCCAGGCCCAGAGTTCAAGCCCCATGACCGACAAAAAAAAAAAAAAAGAATCTCCAGGACAGAGCCCAGGCCCTGAGTTCAAGCCCCAGTACCCACCCACCCACCTCCACACACAAAAGAACCCCATCACACTGTTAAAAATTATTAAAGACCCCACAGAGGTAATGTGAGTTCTTTCCTTCCTTCCTTCCTTCCTTCCTTCCTTCCTTCCTTCCTTCCTTCCTTCCTTCCTTCCTCTTTTTCTTTCTTTCTTTCACAAATTACTGCTATATTGCCAAGGCTAGTCTCCTGAGTAGTACAATAAGCAAACAAAAACTTAGAAATATGCACATACACACACAAAAAAACTTTTCAGATTAGTATTTAGTAGAAAAGTTTTTGAAATAAATAAGCTTGTCACTACAAGGAAAACAATGTACATTGTTGCTAATGACAAAAATGTAACTTTTAGGGCTGGGAAGGTGGCTCAGTGGTAGAGTGCTTGCCTTGCATGCATGAGGCCCTGGGTTCGATTCCTCAGCACCACATAAGCAAAAAATAAAAAAGCCAGAAGTGGCGCTGTGGCTCAAGTGGTAGAGTGCTAGCCTTGAGCTGAAGAGCTGAGGGACAGCGCCCAGGCCCAGAGTGCAGGCCCCACGACCGGACCCAAAAACAAAACAAAACAAAAAATGTAACTTTTAGAAAAAAATAGTCTTTTTCAAAACTTGCATCGACTTTCCCCATATTTTAAAATCATTTTTGTTATTTGTTTTTTTCTCTGCCAGTCCTAGAGCTTGAACTCATGGCCTGGGCACTGTTCCTAGCTCTTTTGTTCAAGGCTAGTGCTCTACCACTTGAGACACAGCTCCACTCTCAGCCTTTTTGGTGCTTGATTGAAGATAAGGGTCTCATGGACTTTCCTGCCAGGCCTGGGTTTGAACCATGATCTTCAGATCTCAGCCTCCTGAGTAGCTAGGATTACAGATGTTAGCCACCAATGCCCAGCTATTTATCCCTCTTTTTACTCAGGTTTTCTCTATCTTGTTCAGTATGGCTAGGAACTGGGCCCAAACTAGAATGCAAATTTACTTTACCAATTCATACCCACTTCTCAGTGGAGACAGATTCCCAGAATTCTCTGTCATGTTGTAGCCCATGGATGTTGCCTTTTCATATCGTAGCTAATGAAACCTTTATTTTGTGTGTCTGTGACAAGTTTCTGGATATCAGCCGCAATAATGCCATTATTTTCCAGGCGGAAGACAGGCAGAGGGAGGAACAGCTCGTCTCATTTGACAGGTAAAGAATATTTTACTTAATCTACTAGATAGTTGATGGAAGACTGTATCTGGGGGCTGGGAAGGTGGCTCAGTAGTAGAGCGCTTGCCTTGCATGCCTGAGGTCCTGGGTTCGATTCCTCAGCACCATATAAGCAAAAAGAAAAAAAGCCGGAAGTGGCGCTGTGGCTCAAGTGGTAGAGTGCTAGCCTTGAGCTGAAGAGCTGAGGGACAGCGCCCAGGCCCAGAGTTCAGGCCCCACGACCGGACCCAAAAAAAAAAAGACTGTATCTGACTGGTTGGTTGAGTGATTGATTAATTGATTGATACCCAGTAGTGGGTATAATGCTGGGGCTTGCTTGCTCTGGTTATTGCTCTACCACTTGAACCACCACACCTCTAGTCTGACTTTATGCTGGTTAATTAGAGATATATTCTCACAGAGTTTTGTTTTTTCTTTATTTGCCAGCCATGGGGCTTGAACTCAGGGCCTAAGCACTGTCCTGAGCACTTTCACTCAAGACTAGCCCTCTACCACTTTGAGCCACAGCACCACTTCTGGCTTTTTTTGTTTATGTGGTAGTGAGGAATTGAACTTAGGGCTTCATGCACACTAGGCAAGCACTATACCACTAAGCCACATTCCCAGCCCCTCTCACAAGACTTTTCTACTCAAGCTGGCTTTGAGCCACAATCTCTTAGTTTCCCTACTCCTAAGTAGCTAGTATTACATGGGTGAGCCACACTATCCAGCTTTATATTGATTAATTGTGTTTAAAAAAAAATCAAAAGCTGGGTGCCAGTGCCTCATACTTGTAATCCTAGCTACTCAGGAGGTTGAAATCTGAGGATCATGATTCAAAGCCAGCCCTGGCAGCAAAGTCTGTGAGGTTTGTATCTCCAGTTACCCACCAGAAAACCAGAAGTGGTGCTGTGACTCCAAGTGGTAGAGCACTTGCCTTGAGCAAACAAGCTTAGGGACAGTGCCCAGGCCCTGAGTTTAAGCCCCATGACTGAAAAAATAAAATCAATCATTAGATAATAAAGAGGAAAAAATAAAGGAGAACCTGGGATAGGTAGTTTATTATTATTAAAATAAAATTAAAAAGTTATATCCATAGCTGGACACCAGGAGCTCATACCTATAATTAAGCCATGAGACTCATCTCCATTTAACCACCAAAAAGCCAGAAGTAGAGTTATGGCTCAAGTGGTAGAGGACCAGCCCTGAGAGAAAAAGTACAGAAAAGGCACCTTGAATCTGAGTTCAAGCTCAAGAATTGGCGTGTGTGCGCATGCGCGCGCGCACACACACACACACACACACACACACACACACACACACACACACACACACACACACACACACACACACACACACACACACACACACACACACACACACACACACACACACACACACACACACACACACACACACACACGGGCTTTTTTAAGATCTTTCAGCCATGAAAGGATTTAAAAAAAAATTTTTTTTGGTCGGTCATGGGGCTTGAACTCTGGGCCTGGGCACTTGTCCCTCAGCTCTTCTGCTCAAGGCAAGCACTCTACCATTTGAGCCACAGCACTACTTCCGGTTTTCTGGTGGTTCATTGGAGAGAAGAGTCTCACAGACTTTTCTGTCTGGGCTGATTTTGAACTGTGATCCTCAGATCTCAGCCGCCTGAGTAGCTAGGATTACAGGCATGAGCCACAGCACCCAGCCGAAGGGATTATTTTCAACATGAATTTAAAAAAATATAACAATCCCCTGATATCTCTCTGTGGGGAGAATGCTTCACTCACAGAAATAAGTACAAAGCCTGGCATTGGTGGCTCATGCCTGTAATCCTAGCTACTTAGGGGGCTAAGATCTGAGGATCTCGGTTCAAAGCCAGCCTGGGCATAAAAGTCCCTGAAACTCTAATCTCCAGTAGACCACCAGAAAACCGGAAGTGGCACTGTGACTTAAGTGGTAGAGGGCTAGCTTTGAGTCGAAGAGCTGAGGGACAGCACCCAGGCCCAGAGTTCAAGCCCTATGACCCCCCTAAAAAACAAACAAACAAAAAAGGAATAAGTACAAATCCACAAATCTATTGATTAGAAGGTCTCAGTCATCTTAGGTCTAATTGAAATTTAAGTTCTTCAACATGTTGGAGTCTGTTTACTTACCTTAAAAATAAGGTAAATATAGCCTTCTGGATTTTTATTAAGAAGAAATTTTCTAAGTTAATCTCTTTATTATTATTTCAGGTATTTCATTAATAAAATGCTAACATGCTTTAATCGCATTTAAATAAGTTTTTAAATATGAGGCTCTGATCTTAGCTCATCATTAAAACTCAGGTTGTGAAAGATTCCAGGTTGAGGAATTCCTGTCCAAAATGTCAAAACTCATCTCATTTTTTACAGTATTAAAATGTTCTACCAGGGCTGGGAAGGTGGCTCAGTGGTAGTGCGCTTGCCTTGCATGCATGAGGCCCTGGGTTCAATGCCTTAGCACCACATAAGCAGAAAAAAAGAGCCGGAAGTGGCGTTGTGGCTCAAGTGGTAGAGCGCTAGCATTGAGCTGAAGAGCTGAGGGACAGCGCCCAGGCCTAGAGTTCAGGCCCACGACCGGACCCCTCCCCCCCCAAAATAATAATGTTCTATCATAGATATTTATTCGTACACGTACTCCTTCCCTACATCACTGAGCACCTCAAAGGCCTGGAGGGCTCTGTCTTACTCAGTTAGCACAGGTAAGTTACCTAGCCTGCTGTTGCACAAGGCAGCAACACACTTTGCCTTGGGAAAGTGGGCCGGAGAAACTCACTGAGTTCAATCAAACCTGTGGCTACTTTCCTTGTCTAGGAATCTTAGCACAATTACAGAGTGAACTCCTAAGTGGTAAGAGCCGAGAGTCCCATTCTCCTTAAGTCTGCTTCGTCGCACTTTTGCCCATGGAGGCTGAGACTTGTTTTCTTTGCATTGTCAGCTCTTTGCCAGTGGCTTGGAAAATGTGCTCCTAAGGGCCATTGTAGCAATGGCAGACTTGGAGCCCTGGTAATGTCCTTGCTTCAGTTCCACTGGCAGCAGAGATGTAGATGTGTTTCCCCACACCTTAGAGAGGAGGAATCAGCTGGAGTTCTTGTCTCCTTGCAGCCATGAGGACTGGAACCAGATGCAGAGCCAGGAAGACGAAGCGGCCATCACTGAACAGGATCTGGAACTTATTAAAGAGAGGGAAACAGCGATCCGGCAGCTGGAGGTAAGAGCTAGGTCATGTCTTTCATTGACTCAGTGGGGCCTGAAGGTATCTGAGCTGTCTAGCCTGAATTTTCCCTGGATTATTATGAAAAAGCATGAAATGAGGTATGGTGTAGTTTGCGGATTGTTTCAATTTAGTCACGGCAAATTGGAACTATTTCTTTTTTTTTTTTTTTGGGTCCGGACGTGGGGCCTGAACTCTGGGCCTGGGCGCTGTCCCTCAGCTCTTCACCTCAAGGCTAGCACTCTACCACTTGAGCCACAGTGCCACTTCCGGCTTTTTTCTTATGTGGTGCTGAGGAATCGAACCCAGGGCCTCGAGCATGCAAAGCAAGTGCTCTACCACTGAGCCACCTTCCCAGCCCCAAATTGGAACTATTTCTATGGTCGTATTAGCCTTGGCTCCCAGAACTATTCAAATCCTTTCCTCACACACCAATTCTTTTTTTTTTTTTTTGCCAGTCCTGGGGTTTGACTGGGCCTGGGGTACTGTTCTTGAACTTCTTTTGCTCAAGGCTAGCACTCTACCACTTGAGCCATAATGCCACTAGCGCCACTTCTGGCTTCTTCTATGTGTTACTGGGGAATTGAACCCAGGGCTTCATGCATGCTAGGCAAGCACTCTACCACTAAGCCATATTCCCAGCCCATCACACACCAATTCTTATTTGGCCATCTTGGGAAATATGAATGGAAAACAGCAAAACAAATATTATATTGCTTTTTAGGATTTTTTTTTGTGGGGGGGGGGAGGGTTGGTTGTGGGCCTGGGGGGTTGGTTGTGGGCCTGGTCACTGTCCCTGAGCTCTTCAGATCAAAGCTCATGTTCTAACACTTTGAGCCACTGCTCTACTTCCAGTTTCCTGGTGGCTTATTGAAGATAAGAGTCTCATGGCTTTTCCTGCCTGGGCTGGCTTTGAACCATGATCCTCAGGTTTTAGCCTCCTGAGTAGCCAGGATTACAGGTGTCAGCCACCAGCACCTGGCTACTTATTAGGATTTTGTCCCTAAAACCCAATGGCAATTTTTTGGCAGGGCTCTGTGGAGAGCCCCTTTACTTCATCTGAGCAACCTGGTTATAAGGCAGCCCAAAATCTTGTTCTTTTTTTTTTTTTCTAATTTTTTTTTTTTTGGTTGGTCATGGGGCCTGAACTCTGGGCCTGGGCACTGCCCCTCAGCTCTTGAGCTCAAGGCTAGTGCTCTACCACTTGAGCTACAGCACCACTCCGGTTTTCTGGTGGTTTATTGGAGATAGAAGTCTCACAGTCTTTCCTGCCTGGGCTGGCTTTGAACTGTGATCCTTATATCTCAGCCTCCTGAGTAGCTAGGATTATAGGCATGAGCCACTGGCGCCCAGCTTATTTTTTCAATTTCCCAATTCACCCTCCAATAATACATCAGTAACTGGATTGGTGTATGTGAATTTGTTTGTTATTATTTTTATGGTCTGGGGTTAAAACTTAGGGCCTTGTGCTTGCTAGTAGGCAAGCACTCTATCACCTGAGCCATTCCTGGGGTTTGTAGATTAAAAATTGGCACATATCCACAACCTAATAATTTTTGGTTGTGAGGCCTTAAGCGTGCACGGGCGCACACGCGTGCGCCTGTGTGTGTGTGTGTGTGTGTGTGTGTGTGTGTGTGTGTGTGTGTGTTTGGTCGGTGGGGTTTGAACTCTGGGCCTGGGCGCTGTCCCTCAGCTCTTCAGCTCAAAGCTAGCGCTCTACCACTTGAGCCATAGCCCCACTTCGGGTTTTCCAGTGGTTTATTGGAGACAAGAATCTCACGGCCTTTCCTTCCTGTTCTGGCTTTGAACTGCGATCCTCAAATCTCAGCTTCCTGAGTAGCTAGGATTACAGGCATGAGCCACCGGTGCCCCAGCAGAAGCATAGATATTTTAAAGCCAGGATTTGAGACTACTATCCTAGGTGCCACCACTGTTTTAAGTTGAGACAATTTGTCAAGTCATGCTTATTTTATTGTCTTCAATGTGACATCTTTGTCACAGCTTTCCTTGATTCTGGTTTATTTAGTTCTCTAAGATTAGAAATTCAGGGAATGGACTAAAAGCTCAGTAGAGCTAAAGGAAGGAATGGATTGGAATGTAACATGTCAGGAATGGGATGGATTCCTTCACAGTCAACAGAATGAAAACCAACGTGATGTCAAATAGCTACATAGTGAAGCTGAGCTATTTGCTCTTGAACTCAGTTGTCTTTTTGTTCATATGGCCCTTCCTTTGCATTAAGACACAATTCACATCCTACTTCTTTTACAGTCTTTCTTTTCTACACACCTTCTTCTACTTCCTCCTCCTCCTCCTCCTCCTCCTTCTCCTCCTCCCCCCTCCTCCTCCTCCTCCTCCTCCTCCTCACTCTAGGCCTGGGCGCTGTCCCTCAGCTCTTCAGCTCAAGGCTAGTGCTCTACCACTTGAGCCACAGCATCACTTCTGGTTTTCTGGTGGTATATTGGAGATAAATGTCTCATGGAGGTTCCTGCCCGGGCTGGCTTTGAACCATGATCCTCAGATCTCAGCCTCCCGAGTACCTAGGATTACAAGTGTGAGCCATCAGTGCCTGGCTCCTCCACCTCCTCCTCTTCCTACCCCTCCTCTTCCTCTTCCTCCCCCTCCCCATCCTCCCCCTCCTCTTCTTTTTCTTCTGCCTCCTCTTCCTCCTTCTTCTTCTGCCAGCACCTCCTCCTCCTCCTCTTCTTTCTTCTTCTTCTGCCACCTCCTCCTCCACCTCCTCTTTCTGTCATGGGTCTTGGACTCAGGACCTGGGTGCTGTCCCTGAGCCTCTTTTGCTCAAGGCTAATACTCTACAACTTGAGCCACAGTGCCATTTCCGGTTTTCTGGTGGTTATTGGAGATGAGTCTCATGGGCACTTTTCTGCCCAGGATGGCTTTGAACAACAATCCTCAGATCTCAACCTCCTGAGTAGCTAGGATTATAGGAGTGAGCCACCAGCACCCGGCCTCTTATTATTTATCTTACTGTGTCCTTATTTCTTCCATCCCACTCCATCTTTGTATATTCATAGTAGTTAGCAGACAGTCCCAACTCTAGTGGACTCATAGTAAATGTCTGAGATGCCGGAAGAACTCTTGCCAAGTTGTGACTCTAGTCATCCTCTGAAGCAGGAAGGGACTCTTCTGATGGATATCAATGAGTCCTGGCTTCATTGTACTTCCCATGCCAGAGAGAAATGGCCACATCGCTTAGGAGCACTCCTTTAATAGGCCAGAATCTCATTGCCCTTCTGCACAACCAATAGACAGTAAAAACTCAAATGGGGGGGGGGGGGGAGAAGGAGAAGGTGGCTCAGTGGTAGAGCGCTTGCTTTGCATGCATGAAGCCCTGGGTTCAATCCTCAGCACCACATAAGCAGGGGGAAAAAAAACTGGAAGTTGTGCTGTGGCTCAAGTAGTAGAGCACTAGCCTTGAACTGAAGAGCTCAGGGACAGTGCCCAGACCCAGAGTTCAGACCCCATGACCGACAAAAACAAAACAAAACAGAACAAAAAAAACCTCAAACAGGGGATTTGACTTTCATCACAGCCAGAAAAACGACATGCAGTTCAGCCCCTAACCTGATGGTTTTTCCTTTTTCAGTCTGAGAAGCAGACCATGGAACAGGCTGTTGACCTTTCACCCTGGAATTGCCATGGCTAACTCATACGGCTCTTGGGCCTCAGTTGAAAGCTCTTTATAGAGTATTGTTCTAGTAATGATAAGTCCAGCAGCTCCTTACACCGTTCCAGTCTCAGTCCTAGGGGAAAAGTGGCTTCTTGCTTGTGAATATGTCTTCCTTATGTTTCCCCATAGCACACTTCTGTGTAAGCCATTTCAATTCTCTAGTCAAGGTCTCTGTAGTCCTTTTTTTTTTTTCTTTTTCTTTTTTTTAGGTGCCAGTCGTGGGGCTTGAACTCAGCATCTGGATGCTGTCCCTGAGCTTCTTTTGCTCAAAACTAGTGCCCAAAGCTCCACTTCTGGCTTTTTGGGGGTAGTTTATTGGAGATAAGAGTTGCACAAGCTTTTCTGCTCTGGCTGGCTTTGAACCTCGATCCTCAGATATCAGCCTTCTGAGTAGCTAGGCTCACAGGCGTGAGCTGCCAGTGCCCAGCCTTCCCATGGTCTTTACTGCCGTTGGGCGGGGCCCATAGGCTGCGGCAGGAAGAGCTACATGTAGCTGTCACACTACAATCTGTCCCTCCAACACTTCAGCTTCTGTGTAGTGCTCTTTAAGATCAGATGGTCTGAGGGCTGGGGAGGTGGCTCAGCGGTAGAGCGCATGCCTTGCAAGCATGAGGCCCTGGGCTCGATTCCTCAGCACCACATAAGAAAAAAGCCGGAAGTGGCGCTGTGGCTCCAGTGGTAGAGCTGAAGAGCTGAAGAACTGAGGGACAGCGCCCAGACCCAGAGTTCAGGCCCCATGACCAGCGAAAAAAAAAAAAAAAGATTAGATGGTCTGACATTGGATGGTCTTACTGGCAGCATGTCCAATTAACATTGCTGAATGGGTGGCTTTGGTGCCTTTTTTCTTTTTTCTTTTGCCAGTCCTGGGGCTTGAACTCAGGGTCTAGGCTCTGTCCCTGGGCTTCTCTTTTGCTCAAGGCTAACACTCTACCACTTGAGCCACAGCACCACTTCCAGCTTTTTCTGTGTATGTGGTGCTGAGGAATCAAACCCAGGGCTCCCTGTATGCTAGGCAAGCACTCACCACTGAGCCACCTTCCTTGCCCTGCTTTGGTGCCTTCTGCATTATAGTATTAAGTAGGTAATAACAGGTCACTGACTGTTTATAGAGAAAGTTTTTATAAGGCTTGAAAACCATGTGCTAGGTGCTGGGAAGGTGGCTCAGTGGTAGAGCGCTTGCCTTGCATGCCTGAGGCCCTGGGTTCGATTCCTCAGCACCACATAAGCAAAAAAGAAAAAAGCCGGAAGTTGCACTGTGGCTCAAGTGGTAGAGTGCTAGCCTTGAGCTGAAGAGCTGAGGGACAGCGCCCAGGCCCAGAGTTCAGGCCCCATGACCGGACCCGCACCCCCCCACCAAAAAAAAAGAAAAGAAAACCATGTGCTATGTTAATAGTCAAACTTTAGGTAAGTAGAGGATGGGAATCTTCTAACATGCTGCTTAAGGTTGGGTAATCATTTTTTTGTCTTTCTTAGGCTGACATTTTGGATGTCAATCAGATATTTAAAGATTTGGCCATGATGGTCCATGACCAAGGTGATCTGATTGGTAAGTATTACTGATCTCTTTAACCTCAAGGTGAATGATAGTATTTGTGTGCAAAAATGTTAGCAACAGGGCTGGGAAGGTGGCTCAGTGGTAGAGCGCTTGCCTTGCATGCATGAGGCCCTGCGTTCGATTCCTCAGCACCACATAAGCAAAAAGAAAAAGCTGGAAGTGGCGTTGTGGCTCAAGTGGTAGAGCACTAGCCTTGAGCTGAAGAGCTGAGGGACAGCATCCAGGCCCCAGAGTTCAGGCCCCACGACTAGACCAAAAAAAAAAAAATGTTAGCAACACATCTGCTATAGACATCAAATTTAGAAGTACCATTTAAAAAATATTAAATTCATTTGTGTGTGTGTATGTGTGTGCATGTGCGCATGTGTACATGCGCTGGTATTCGGGCTTAAGCTCCAGACCTCAAGCTTTCATTTGTCTTTTTTGTTCAGTGCTGAGGCTTTACCCCTTGAGCCATAGCTCCACTTCTGGAGATGAGAGTTTTGTGGGTTTGTTTGCTAGGATGGCTTCAAACCTTGATCCTCTGTTATCTCCTCTTGTGTAGCTAGGATTACAGGCCTGAGCACCTGGCCAAATTCATTTTCTTAGCCATTTTCTGGTACTGTCAATGCAGAAGTTAAAGTGCCCTCTGTGTATACTCAGCCCCATTCACTTGGTAAGTATTTGTTTAGAGAAAGAGCTATCATGGGCTAGGAAGGTGGCTCAGTGGCAGAGTGCTTGCCTTGCATGCATGAGGCCCTGGGTTTGATTCCTCAGCACTACATAAGCAGAAAAGGCCAGAAGTGGTGCTGTGGCTCAAGTGGTAGAGCACTAGCCTTGAGCTGAGGGACAGTGCCCAGGCCCAGAGTTCAGGCCTCAGGACCAACCAAAAGAAAAAAAAGAAATAGCTATCAGCTTCTCTGTGTGTGTGTGTGTGTGTGTGTGTGTCACAGCTCCACTTCCAGCTTTTTGTTGGTGAATTGGAGATAAGAGTGTCACAGACTTTCCTATCCCAGCTGCCTTTGAACTGTGATCCTCAGATCTCAGTCTCCTGAATAGCTAGGATTACAGGTGTGAGCCATCAGCGCCTGGCTAACTTTTAAAAAGCTTTTTATGTTAAAATAATTTCATTTATAAGGAGTTGCAAAAATAATACTACTAGAAACTCCCTTATACTCTTCTCTAGAATTGGCCTTGTTTCCTTTCTGCCCTGTTTACTCTGTAATGAAACTTCCGTTCTATGTGTGTATATATATATGTACATAAATATTTTTATCTGGGCTGGGAAGGTGGCTCAGTGGTAGAGCGCTTGCCTTGCATGCCTGAGGCCCTGGGTTCGATTCCTTAGCACCACATAAGCAAAAAGGAAAAAAAAGCCGGAAGTGGCGCTGTGGCTCAAGTGGTAGAGCGCTAGCCTTGAGCTGAAGAGCTGAGGGACAGCGCCCAGGCCCAGAGTTCAGGCCCCACGACCGGAACCCCCCCCCCCCCCAAAAAGAAAAAAAATGGACCAGATAAAAATATATATATATATATATATATATATTTTTTTTTTTTTTTGGTCCGGTTGTGGGGCCTGAACTCTGGGCCTGGGCACTGTCCCTCAGCTCTTCAGCTCAAGGCTAGCGCTCTACCACTTGAGCCACAGCACCACTTCTGGCTTTTTTCTTTTTGCTTATGTGGTGCTAAGGAATTGAACCCAGGGCCTCATGCATATGCAAGGCAAGCGCTCTACCATGGAGCCACCTTCCCAGCTCCTATCTGGTCCATTTATAGGTGGATTTCATGTGCTACGCTGTCCCTTACCCCTAAATGCCTAAGTTTTTAATCTCTATTGAATAGTGCTGTTCTCTCACCAAGGTAGTGTCTTTTGGTTTCATGGACAGTTTAGGTGGTGATAGTGAATCCAGGACCCCACAATGTCAGAAATCTGTTCAGCTTACAGTCTTGAAACACCTGCATGTGCTAAAGCTGTCTACTGTCTTTCTTGCAGATAGCATAGAAGCCAATGTAGAAAGCTCAGAAGTGCATGTGGAAAGAGCCACTGACCAATTACAGCAAGCTGCTTACTATCAGGTAAAAGCTGGTGTCCAACAAAGTCCCTCTGGGCTGCAGACTTTCAGTGTTCAGGGAACACTGAAAACAGGTTTAATTTCTTGCTTGGACTTAAGCTGGAGACAAGGAATCATAATTTACAGCCCTAGTTATACTTTTTAGTATTTCTCTTTGTAATGAGATCTACAAAACCATCAAATCTTGAATACACTTATGTAGAAGACTCAGCTGCAGGGCTGGGAAGGTGGCTCAGTGGTAGAGTGCTTACCTTGCATGCATGAGGCCTTGGGTTCGATTCCTCTGCACCACATAAGCAGAAAAAGCCAGAAGTGGTGCTGTGGCTCAAGTGGTAGAGTGCAAGCCTTGAGCAAAAAAGAAGTTCAGGGATGGTTCTCAGGCCCTGAGTTCAAGCCCTAGTACTGGCAAAAAAAAAAAAAAAAAAAAGTTCTACATCTTAGTGTGGCTGGTATTTAGTGACATGAACCCTTGTTTCCATTAGGATAGTTTAGAAGTGCAGGTAATATAGGGCTCCAGATACTGTATGTTGAATATTGCCATAGGGAATGGCCATAGACTCAACTATGATGGCCATTCATATGTAAATAAATAGTGCATAGTCAGTATGGGACTGTGCCTATAAAGTTAAATTCCTCTACATATTAGTTAAAGTTCTTAGGATTTTTTTTTTTTGCCAGTCCATGGGCTTGAACTTAGTACTTGGGCACGGTCCCTGTGTTTCTTTTGCTCAAGGCCAGCATTCTACCACTTGAGCCACAAGTACCACTTCTGGCTTTTTCTATGTATGTGGTATTGAGGAATCGAACCCAGGGCTTCATGTATGCAAGGCAAGTATTCTACCACTAAGCCACGTTCCCAGTCCTGCTTCTGATTTTTTTTAGGTCTTTATCTCAGATACTGTGAATGAGGTCCTCAATTTAGTGTTGCATGGTTTCTTAGAAGTACATAGCATTTTGGTCATTTTTCCATGTTCCTAAAGATATCAGTTATTTTCTGCATTCCTACAGTAGCCAAAATTTATCTGGAAAATGCTCTTATGGAAGTTTGTGTTTAATAATAGTATTTCCTGGTCTGGGAAGGTGGCACAGTGGTAGAGCGCTTGCCTTGCATGCATGAGGCCCTGGGTTTGATTCCTCAGCATCACATAAGCAGAAAAAGCCGGAAGTGGCGCTGTGGCTCAAGTGGTAGAGTGTTAGCCTTGAGCTGAAGAGCTGAGGGACAGCGCCCAGGCCCAGAGTTCAGGCTCCATGACTGACAATAATAATAATAAATTGTAAAAAATGAAAACTGTGTGATGGAACTGGAAGCGCGGCACAAGTGGAAGAGTGGCACCAGCCTTGGTTGAAAAAGCTAGGGGACAGCACCTAGGCCCTGAGTTCAAGCCCCAGTACTGGTGCAAAAATAAATGAGAACATATGCACAAATAATTTTTATGAATAATATCTAGCAACATAACTATAACTTCTTTGCAAAGTTGCATTTGAGAACAGTTAAAACTCACCCTATTCCCTAGTGCTGGGGACTACTGAGATTTTTGGCAAAGGTATCTGTGTCTTGATTTGTGTATGGAAAGAGTAAATTGTGTGTGTTTGTGTTTTTTGTTGGTCATGGGCCTGAATTCTGGGCCTGGGCGCTGTGCCTCAGCTCTTCAGCTCAAGGCTAGCACTCTACCACTTGAGCCTCAGCACCACTTCCGGCTTTTTCCACTTATGTGGTACTGAGGAATCGAACTCAGGGCCCCATGCATGCAAGGCAAGTACTCTACCACTGAGCCACCTTCCCAGCCCAGAAAGAGAAAATTGTGAATTACAAAGAGGCAGATTCCTGACACACTGTTGAAGTCTCAGATATAAAACATTTTACTCGTTTCACAAGTGTCTTCTCTACATATTTCTTTCCTCAGAAAAAATCTCGCAAGAAGATGTGTATCCTGGTGCTTGTCCTGTCGGTGATTATTACAGTCTTGGCTGTTATTATCTGGCAAGTTTCTAAATGAAGTGTGATTGCCTCAGAGCCTTCTCCTGCTGAGTTGTTTTCCAGGGCAAGTGCTTGCCGGAGGCTTACCAGAACAAAACTGATCCCAAGAAGGCCGCGTATACCAGAATGTCCTGTAATCATTTAGTTAGAAACTAACTACTAACTAGTCCTTGAAATTAGTGACCTATGGAGACAGTATTTATCAATTTATGTATACATGTTGTTGATTTCTCAAATTAGGAATTAACTTATGTGAATTTTGCTTTCCTTGTATTCTGATTGCCCTCCCCTTCAAGTGTTTACTGAAAACTCCATTCTAGATATTCTTTCTGACAGGTGACACTACAGTCTCATAATATTGTCTTTTTATGTGTATATAAAATTTGCCTTTTTACTAGCAATTGAGATGCATTTCTTTCTAGCATCTGGCATTATTGGAGTCTGTCAGAAACTGTAAATAATCCAGCAATTTTTATTATTTAATACTTTAATTTAAATTTCTAAGAAATCTGTTCTTTGTTTGGAAGATTTTGGCACTACATTTCCTGGAAAGTAACAAAACTTGCACATGTGATTCAGATTAAATGACCAGTATCCTATCTATTTGAGCTGGCTAGTTGCTGGGGTTTGTGTTATAATCCGGACTTAAAATTGACTTTATTATCTGCTAGTGTCCTTCACAGCAGTTCATCCTTATACACATGAAGCCATCCTGCTCTCCCTTTTCTTTCTTTTTGCAGTCCTGGGGTTTGAACTGAGGGCCTGAGTACTGTCCCTTAGCCTCTTTGTGCTCAAGGCTTGCATTCTACCACTTGAGCCACAGCACCTCTTCCAGACTTTACTGCTTGGTTTGGCGTTGAACTGCAATCCTTAGATCGCAGCCTCCTGAGTAACTAGGATTACAGGCATGAGCCACCAATGCTTGGTTCCAATCCCTTTTTAAGGATAATTGAATTAACATTAATATATTCAATGATGTCCCTCTCCCATCTGTCTGCATAGGTCAGGAGAATTAGACATAGCATGCTTTTGAAAAGCAGATAGGAATTGTTCAGGATGATTTGATCTTTTTGTTGTCTTGTTTGCTGTGGCTTTAACATTCCTGGTGAATGATGAGTATTCCTGTCCGAAAGCTGCTCTGACCCTATAAGAGTTGCTGGGCAATTGATAGCAGGAAGATTTTAAAAGTCAAACTATATTTGGGTTTAAGACTTAGCTTTGTGGGGCTAGGAAGGTGGCTCAGTGGTAGAGCGCTTGCCTTGCATGCCTGAGGCCCTGGGTTCGATTCCTCAGCACCACATAAGCAAAAAGAAAAAAGCCGGAAGTGGCGCTGTGGCTCAAGTGGTAGAGCACTAGCTGAAGAGCTGAGCGACAGTGCCCAGGCCCAGAGTTCAGGCCCCACGACCAGACCCAAAAAAAGACTTAGCTTTGTGAACCTGATGATAAAGCAAAAAAAGGTTCATTTTTGTAAATAATACTGGTTTATTGGTGTTAGATTTATCCTAATTTATGAACAAGAGGTTACTCTCTCTGTGCATAGTTTTAGACAAAGTTACAATAAAAGATTGATGTCTTGTAATATAAATGTTGTCCACTTCCCTTATTCAAGGGCTAGAACAGTTCAAGGGAACATAATTGGCTGAGGCTCTTACATGAATGTGAATTAGGCCAAGAATTTCAGCCCATCCTTTAGTGACTTAAGAGGATCTAGCCACTTCAGGTATATTTATATCCATTTTTTCCACTCCCCTTCATGTTACTTCATCCATCTCCTTATTCTATATGAATGTGAACAGTAGAGAAACAAGGGCTCAAATGCATATGTCTCTGCACTTTTACACCATCCTACTTCCTTAACACAAATAAACATTAAAAAATCTTTTGTAGTACTTTTTTGTGACTAACATCCTCATGAAGTAGGTGTTGTCAGGAAATTTTAAAAAACAGACTTTGAAGACTGGAGACTAGATAAGGATTCCTTGAAAAACTGGACAGAGCCGGGCGCTGGTGGCTCACCCCTATAATCCTAGCTACTTAGAAGGCTGAGATCTGAGAATTGAGGTTCAAATTCAGTTTGGGCAGGAAAGTCTGTGAGACTCTTATCTCCAATTAAGTACCAGAACACCAGAAGTGGTGCTGTGGCTCAAAGTGGTAGAGTACTAGCCTTGAGTGAAAAAGCTCAGGGACAGCACCAAGGTCCGAAGTTCATGTCCCACAACCAACAACAAGAACAACAAAAAAAACTGGACAAAGGCAGTTGTGGCAGCCTGTAATGGAAGTTGAAAAAGAAGGTTGCCAAGTTTGAGGCTGCCAAAAAATAAAGAACAAGCCAGATGCCAATGGCTCACCTCTATAATCCTAGCTACTCAGGAGGCTGAGATCTGAGGATTGCAGTTTTCAAAGCCAGCCCAGGAAGGAAAGTCCATGAGACTTATTTCCAATTAACCACCAAGAAAGCTAGAAGTGGAGCTGTGGCTGAAGTGGTAGAGTACTAGCCTTGAACAAAACTGCTCTGAGAAAGCACTAAGCTCAAACCCTGTAAGTGGCACCAATAACCAGGCAGGAGGGTTGGGTTGCACAGTGACCCAAACAGCAACTTCTGAGATGACTTCCTGGTTCTATGATCACTCCCCTTTTAGCTCCATATTACAGTTGGACTTGGATAGATCATTTGCAAAACATTCCAGTAACGAAAGTACTTACTGTGAAAAACTATTTGAGCCAGGCGCCGATGGCTCATGCCTGTAATCCTAGCTACTCAGGAGGCTGAGATCTGAGGATTGCCGTTCAAAGCCAGCCCAGGCAAGAAACTCCAATAAACCACTCAGAAAACCGGAAGTGGCACTGTGGCTCAAGTGGTAGAGTGCTGGCCTTGAGCTGAAGAGCTGAGGAAGAGTACCCAGGCCCAGAGTTCAAGCCCCATGACTGACCAAAAAAACTAATTGAATTTGGGTAGAATAGGACATCCTCGTTTTATAATACTGTGTAATTGACCTGTAGTGATTGTAAGGGTGGTTATAGAAAAAGGAAAATATGAACTTGGCCTAAAATTTGTGACAGTTGCCATTGGGGACCTACAAGACAGTCCTAATATACCTATTCACAGAACCTTCCTTATCTGTGCCTGGCCTAGATATCTGCAGGGACATTGTGGTTTGGGACAGTGGTTCTTAACTATGATTTTACAGTAGCTATGGGGCTTTAACTCAGGTCCTAGCTGCTATCCTTGAGCCTCTTTGTGCTGAAGACTAGTGGCCACAATGCCACTTCCGGTTCTTGAGTGGTTAATTGGAGATATGGGGACTTTTATGCCTGGGGTGGCTTTGGACCACAATCCTCAGATCTCAGCCTCCTAAATAGCTAGGATTACAGGCGTGAGCCACCAGCATCCGACTACATTAGAAGCTTCAAAAAGTCCTAATACCTTGGTCCTTCCCCTACTCCAAGATTCTAGATTCACTTAGAGTATATTTTTGAAATAAGGATTTTTTTTTAAGTTCTAGATATTTGAAGTTACAGAGATCAGTTCTAGGTATGAACAATCATGGGTGAAAACCAGTGGTTTGGAGGTGATAAACTAGACTGGGGTGCAAAAAGTCCTGTTTTTAGATTGCCAGAGATATTTGGGTAAGTGTCAGTTTTTCTCAGCAGCTCTTTTCTAGCTATAACATCTCTGAATAAAGATGGCTATGATTTAGTTTGAACAGACGAATGGTGTAAATTGTATGTTTACCCTTGTATTCATTTTCTTTTCTCATCTCTGGTCCTGCTTTCTTTATTAGAATGGTCTAGGAGTATTGCATAACCTAGTATCTCTCTTAAAAGAAATAAAGGTGTAGTATTGTGGAGGGTAAAGAAATGTCACTCTATAGCCGAGCACCTGTGGCTCACACCTGTAATCCTAGCTACTCAGAAGGCTGAGATGAGGATCTCAGTTCAAAGCCAGCCCAGGCAGGAAAGTCTGTGAGACTCTTATCTCCATTTAACTACCAGAAAACCAGAAGTGACGCTGTGGCTCAAGTGGTAGAGCGCTTGCCTTGAGCTGAAGAGCTGAGCGACAGTGCCCAGGCCCAAAGTTCAAGCCCCACGACCGACCAAAAAAAAAAAAAAAAAGAATCACAAGGCTGAAAATGATTTATTGATAAATGATCTGATTAGTTACCATTCTTGCTGGATGATTTGTATTCAAGCATGCGCTAGAGGAAAGGATAATTTTTCCAAACTACCTAAAAGGTGGTAATTTTAAAACTTTAGTTGGTATGTTGTGGTTTGATCAGAAGGCTTGGAGATTTCATCCTGGGCAAAAAGTTTTCAAAACAGGTTAATTTTCTATTTAAGACTAGTAGGAAGGAATCAAGAAAACATACTTTCATCTTAGAGATTCCTTAGCTTCATGAGGGACTGCCTCTTTCTGGTTGGATAGTGATTATCTGCAGGTCGGAAGATCGTCCCAAATTTTCTGTAAAAGTGAAAAGGGGAAGCGGGGCATTAGTGACTCACGCCTGTAATCCAAACTACACTGGAGGCCGAGATCTGAGGACCGCAGTTTGAAGCAAGCTCAGGCATGAAAGTCTGCGACTCTGCTCCAATTAACCACCAAAAAGCCTGAGTAGAGCTGTGGCAAGTGGCAGAGTTCCAGCCTTGGGCAAAATTGCTCAGGGATAGCGCCCAAGCTCCAGGAAAAACACTTGTCTAGGTACATAATCACTCAGTAGACATTGCAACCAGAGGCTGTGCCTTGGGGGTTCCCTTTACCCATCCTGTGGCCTAGGGCAAGACCGCAATCTCAATGCTCAAAATCTAAGAGCCCACACTTGACTAACCGTTTGAGCTGTGCACAGTGAAGTTTGGAACACCGGCCTTCGGATCGGATCTAAGTTTGGATGCAGGCGTCTAGTTTTCATAAGCATACTAGGTTTCCCCTAGGATAGATTCCCATGTACTCTACGGAAGCCCTCCAGGCCCAGACTTCCAGGAGGAGGGCCTGCACAGGAGAAAGAAGACTGATGGCCACCGTCTCGAGGTTCGCCCTCCGATTTTCCTCTATATTGAGGACCAATGGCTGACGGGATGTCAGGGCAAGCCTTAGGGGATGATGTCGGTTTTTCTGCAGGCGGAAGTAGCGGGACGCCGTGGTTTCCGTCCGTAGTCCTCCGACACTTCCCTCCCGGAGAGAAGCCACCTTCACTAACTCCCGGAAGCCGGCGTAGACTTCAAAATCTGACCCACTGAAAAGCACCGCCCCACGTGCCTGCGTGGGTACGTGCGCGCGCGCGCGCGCGCCTGCCTGCGTGCGTGACTGCGCACAGGCTGCTGGGATGTCACCTCTTCCCTCCCGGTCTCCCAGTTTCCCGGCGTGCTTCGGGCCCGCCAAATGGGAGGGGGAGACGCAAGATGGCGGCAGCCGCGAACTCCGGCTCTAGCCTCCCGCTGTTCGACTGCCCGACCTGGTGAGTAGTGCGGCTGCCGGGCTCGGAATGGGCCGGCTGGACCTAACCTGGGCAGGAAGGGCGGCTCTCTTTTTGTGACTGAACGTACGGCTCAAAGACCCCGAAGTGACAGGGGAAAACTGTCCCCGTGCGGGGCCGGGCGCCGTGTGGAGGAACCGGAGCCTGGAGCGCGGGCCCAGAACTGCTCCCGATCCACGGGTTGGGGCCCCCAAGGAGCTCGTTTTAACAGTCCGGAGGGCGCCCAAGCGCTTGCCGGGGTGCCCCGGACCTTGGTCCTTAACTTAACCCCCAACTCCTGACTGCTGTGCAGCCGCCCCGGCCCCCCAGGGCCCGGCCCGCCTCGGAGCCCCGCGGCCCTCCCTCGTGTCGGGCTGCATCCCGTCCCGCGTGGGGAGCCGCCCCGCGTCCCCCTCCCCCTCCGGGACTGGGAGCTCCCTGAGGACAGGGATGGCGCCAACCTGACCCCCTTGTTCTCAGTGCCCAGCAGGAAGCTCGGCACAAAAGATGGCAGGAATTGTTGGAATGAAATCTTTTTCAGTCCTTGGAAAGTTCTTGGGAGTGGTGGGCCGATTTAAGTCTTTTGAGGAGGTAGAAGATGAATAAATGTGAGTTGCTTTGCAAGCGAGACACACCCGAGTTAGAGCTTTTACCCCTTGTAGCTCATTACTGTATATCGTTAACATGTTACTTGTTCTTCTTCACACACACACACCCCCATGTTGAACTCTGCAAGGGCACAGATATGTGCATGCATCTGTATCCGCAGCTCCTAGGCCTGAGGCGATTACATAGCGGGCATTCCGAAATGCATTTCAAATGTAATTCCTTTTTCTATTTCCCAGATAAAATTGGGCTTTTGTCCAGTTCACTGTCCTTTAAACTATTGCCATAAAAAGGTTTGAGCATCATTCATTATTGAGATGATGTTGCATCTTCAATTAGATAGATTAGATATATTTCTCATGTAGGAGCCCTGAGCAAAGGAAGCAAGTGAATGTGTGTGTGTGTGTGTATGTGTGGCTACTTTCTGGATTTCTTTGCACTTTTATAACCTCCATTTGCTTCAGCCTCCAACTTCTTTGTCCATTTGGTCTCTGACTTCATTGATTTTAAATTTGGGACAGCGTATTAAATACAACAGCGGGGCATGGTGGCTCACGCCTGTAATCCTAGCTACTCAAGAGGCTGAGATCTGAGGGTGGCAGTTCAAAGACAGCTGGGGCAGGAAAGGCCTTGAGATTCTTATCGCCAGTAAACCTCTCAGAAAACCCAAAGTGGCTCAAGTGGTAGAGTGCTAGCTTTGAGCTGAAGAGCTCAGGGACAGCTCCCAGGCCAAGAGTTCAAGCCCCATGACCCCTCCCCTCCCCCCCCCCCCCAAAAAATATATATATGAGACTCTTTGGGAACTATACATATATGTAATCTATCTATATATATCTCTCTCGTATATATATCTATATCTATCATATATATATATATATATGATAGATATATATATCAGATCTCAATGCCAGAGTAGCTAGGATTACAGGCCTGAGCCATGAGCACCCAGCTGAGACTAATCTTGATCAGCTCAAAACAGCTAACTCATTCTAACTTTCTATGATATTAAGGTAATAGCAGACTCCAGGTGATGGGCCTATCCCAACCATAGTACTTAGCATCTATGCTGTTTTACCTTTAAAGTGAATATCCAGTGTTAAAATATAGGTCTCTTTGGTGCTGCTCTAAATTCAGATATACCAAAATCTCTTTTTAGAGCAGTTGAATCCCTTGGGAAGTGTCAATGTGGAAAGGCACTATAATAGTGAAGTAGATGGATGTTTCTACTTGCACATGAACTAATTATAGGCTTATAGAAGAACAGCGATGCCCGGCGCCGGTGGCTCATGCCTGAATCCTAGCTACTCAGGAGGCTGAGATCTGAGGATCATGGTTCAAAGCTAGCTGTGCAGGAAAGTACATGAGACTTTTTTTTTTTTGTCGGTCGTGGGGCTTGAACTCTGGGCCTGGGCGCTGTCCCTCAGCTCTTCAGCTCAAGGCGAGCGCTCTACCACTTGAGCTACAGCGCCACTTCCGGTTTTCTGGTGGTTTATTGGAGATAGGAGTCTCACGGTCTTTGCTGCCCGGGCTGGCTTTGAACCGCGATCCTCAGATCTCAGCCTCCTGGGTAGCTAGGATTACAGGCGTGAGCCACCAGCGCCCGGCGTCCATGAGACTTTTAAAACTGGAAGTGGCACTATGTCTCAAGTGGTAGAGCGCTAGCCTTAAGCTGAAGAGCTGAGGGCCAGTGCTCAGGTCCAGAATTCAGGCCCCAAGACTGACAAAAAAAAAGAGCAGTGATGTTGAATGAAACAAAGATTGTAAATGATATTTATGAACTCATCCTGAAAATGCATTTTTAACTCTTTTACAGGGCAGGTAAGCCCCCACCTGGCTTACATCTGGATGTAGTCAAAGGAGATAAGCTAATTGAGGTATGGAAATAAATGTCTTCTCCCCCCCCCCCCCCCCCCCCCCCCCCCCATTCTGAAGATTTTTGCAGTGACTCACTTTTCCACCTCCTCTCCTGTGCTTTGTTTTCTGGCAATGCTACTTTTGTTCATCCTGAGTTTTCCTATTAAAAGCTCATGATGATATAACACATTTAAACAAAGCTCATATCCTACAGACACTGAGCTTTTTTTTTCCCTCTCACCTTCCAAATGAACAGTTTCAATAGGTCTTGGGCCTATGGGCCTTATTACAAACTGGAAGCACTCTAATTTGTGAATTCCTGTGAGTACATGGAATTGTGTGGAAAGAACAAGGAGGCAACAACTGAAAAAGAAAATGAAGATATAGATTGAATTAAACTTGAAAGTTGTTTTTATGAGATTCAGGTCTAGCTCCTCCAAAGAACTATGATAAAGTTAGCTACTTGGTCAAAAAGGATAAGGAAATGATAGTAAAATCATTCATTCAAAACAGTTAATGGGGAGCTGAGAAGTTAGCTCAGTGGTACAGTGCTTGCCTAACATGCATGAGGCCCTGGGTTCGATTCCTCAGCACCACATAAGCAGAAAAAGCCGTAAATGGCACTGTGGCTCAAGTGTTAGGGCCGAGTTCCATGTCCCACGACTGACCAAAAAAAAAAAAAAGGAGAACAGAATCACACACAAAAATTATGTAACTACAGTTGAGGTGAGTACTGTAAAATAAAAGTTTAGCAGAATTCCAGCCCAGCGTTTATGTCAGTTTTTAGAGTGTATACCATATAGAATTTCACGGCAACCTGAGTTTTGATAACTCTTAATTGTGTCAGGGTTTTTTTTGTTTTGTTTTGTTTGTTAATGTCTTCATTGTTAGTTTCCAAGAAATGGAGATTAAACCCACTGGTTATTCCACTGGAATTAAGTTCAAATCCCCATTATTGAGGACAGTTGTTTTTGTTTGATGTATATAGTAAAATCATTGCAATTCTATGATTACTAGCTTGAAAAGCTAGTGAATTTGTGTGTGTGTGTGTGTGTGTTGTGTTGTCTTGTGTTGCTGGAGACTGAACCTGGAGCTTAATATACACTAGGTAAGAACTATACTACTGAGTTATATGCTAAACCTTAGTGATATCCAAAGGATATATATTACTGTCATACTTAGGATGTTGTAATAAGCAGTGTTACAAAGTATGAAGGCAAACATGAGTTGAAATGAGTTCTGCTCCTAATTAAGCATGTATCCAGCCTGTCATTCAGAGCTCCTTTGTCATGGGTGATTAGATTTACTGTTACTCAGGTTTGAACTCAGCTTCACCCTTGCTCAATTTACTCACTCTACTTGCATTATATTACTTGAACCATACCTCCAGGTTGGCTTTTTGCTGGTTAATTTGGAGCTGGAGTCTTAAGGAATTTCTACATAAGGTGGTTTCATACTGAAAGCCTGTGGCTTTCTGCTTCCTTAGTAGCTAGGATTACAGGTATCAACCACTGACACCCAATTCTTTTAACATTCAAAAATATCAAGATTGTTCAAGGAAATAATTTAACTATAAGTATCTGTAAAGCCAGTATTACTATAGATGCTTCCACAATTAAGATTTTTGTTGCCATGTTGAACAGCATAAACCTTGAAAACATTTAGAAATCCATTTTGTTTCTAGAATTTAGTAAATGTTTAGTTTGCAACAGGAAGAAAGAAACAAGCAGCAGACCTAATTTTAGGGGTTTTTTGGTTTTTGGGTCCAGTTGTGGGACCTGAACTCTGGGCCTGGGCGCTGACCCTCAGCTCTTCAGCTCAAGGTTAGCACTCTACCACTTGAGCCACAGTGCCACTTCTGGCTTTTTTTTTTCCTGCTCATGTGGTGCTGAGGAATCGAACCCAGGGCCGTATGCATGCAAGGCAAGCGCTCTACCACTGAGCCACCTTCCCAGCCCCAAAATGAAGACATTCTTTTTTTTTTTTTTTGTCAGTCATGGGGCTTGAACTCTGGGCCTGGGTGCTGTCCCTGAGCACTTCAGCTCAAGGCTAGCACTCTACCTCTTGAGCCACAGCGCCACTTAGCAGACCTAATTTTAATAATAACATCACATTCCTCTGTGAAATAATTTATTTTCAAAACTCACTTATTTAGAACCACTCTGTGTATGGGTGCACGTGCATACGTATGTACATGTGCCAGTACTGGAGCTTGAATTCAAGGCCTCATGCTCTCACTTAACCTTTTTCATTTGCTAATAACATTTTCTGTCAGTACTTTTATTTATTTATTTTTGTCGGTCATGGGGCTTGAACTCTGGGCTTGGGCACTATCCCTGCGCTCTTCAGCTCAAGGTGAGAGCTCTACTGCTTGAGCCACAGTGCCACTTCTGGTTTTCTAGTGGTTTATTGGAGATATGAGTCTTACGGACTTTCCTTGCCCAGGCTGGCTTTGAACCGTGATCCTCAGATCTCAGCCTCTTGAGTAGCTAGTATTACAGGTATGAGCCACTGGTACCTGGCATGTCAGTACTTTTAGATGTGTTGAGTTGCCACAGAATTGTCATGTTATAATCCTTAGTTATTCTATACTGTTCTTGACCGGAATAAACCTGAGATGTGTGTATGTGTTCATTTATGTATTTATTCTGCAGTGCTGAGGATCAAACCCAGTGCCTCATGCACTAGGCAAGTGCTCTACTACTGAGATGCATCCCTAGCTCAGAGGTGTTTATTTGTTTATTTTTTTATTTTTTAAGGATTTAAACTTCATCAGCACTTGATACTCACCGAGCTATCTATATCCTAGCCTTGTGTCCAAGGCCTGTGATATGTGGTGATAGCTGGGTAGAAGAAGTGCAATATTAAAACAAGCCATGAGTCTGTTAAGCCCAGAGTATAAAGACACACTCTGAGTTATAACTCATAGGCACAACTTAAGTAGACACAGCTACTCCCTTAAGAAGTTATGGCTTTAATGACTATAGAGAGATCAATGTGTTACTTCATTCACTGATTTACGCTTTTTTGTGTGGGGGGGGGGGGGGGGGGGTCCGGTCGTGGGGCCTGAACTCTGAGCCTGGGCACTGTCCCTCAGCTCTTCAGCTCAAGGCTAGCGCTCTACCACTTGAGCCACAGAGCCACTTCTGGCTTTTTTCTTTTTGCTTATGTGGTGCTGAGGAAATCGAACCCAGGGCCTCCTGTATGCAAGGCAAGCACTCTACCACTGAGCACCTTCCCAGCCCCATGATTTACACATTTTTTAGTTCTGACTTCTATTTTCCATTAAAATTCCATACTTAATATTTCTGCAGTTGAGGTGCCTTTAATAGTGAATATGTACCTTTAACTTGGGAGTCCTTTTCTTCTTACCAAAAACAAATTCTTCAATCACTGATATGTATTTGGAAACCTAGAGCCATAGAATTCTGGTTCTCATTACTTAAGAACACAAGAACTGGTGGTCTGTCTTATGCCTGTGACCCACTGTGAGAACTGATGTAAGCACATTTAAGTTTGTTGAGAGCAGAATTGTACATGTAAATATAAATGAAAAATGCAGTAAAATTCAACAAGAGAATAAGGTGTTACCATTCCAGTGCTCTCCTTTAATTGTAAAACAATGTCTTTTTTGTTGTTGTTTGTTTTGTTGGAAGGTAGGAGACAGGATCTTACTAGTTTCCCAGGCTCTCTGTGTGTGTATGTGTGCGTGTGCGTGTGCGTGTGTGTGTGTGTGTGTGTGTGTTAGCTTTTTCTGCTTAAGGCTGGTATTCTACCACTTGAGATACACCTCTGTTTGTAGCTTTTTGATGGTTAATTGGAGATAAGAGACTACTAAATTTGTCTGCTGGCTGGCTTCAAATTGTGATCCTCACATCTCAGCCTCTTAAGTAGTTGGACAAAGGAGTTGCCATTTAATAAAAGTTTATGAATATAGTGCAGCTTGATCAGCGTCACCCCTTCATAATATTGTATTTTTAACCGAAGTCTTTAAGGTTAGATCAGAGCATACAGAGGGTGACTGTATGATTCTGCTATCAGGCTGTTGTTTAATCTTAACGCTCTGGAGTAGTATATGTGCCTGGAACAAGCTCGGCCACGTGGCCGATGGACACTGCTGCACAGGTCTTCCCACGTAACCTACATACATAGGCTACCTTGAATAAATTGAACCTTAAAGCGAGGCTTGGAAGAAACTAGAGAAGTAGTTTTTAAGTATACTGTGTGGAAAATAAACTCTGTGACTTGTTGGGCAGGGACAGGAAAGGAAAACTTGGGGAGAGCAAAGGAAAGGGTAACATTGTTCAAAAATAAAAATTACCTGAATTATGAAATGGTAACTCCTCTGTATAATACCTTAAAAATAACAATAAAATTTTATATATATTTTTTTGGGAGGGGGTCTGGTCGTGGGGCCTGAACTCTGGGCCTGGGCGCTGTCCCTCAGCTCTTCAGCTCAAGGCTAGCCCTCTACCACTTGAGCCACAGCGCCACTTCTAGCTTTTTTCTTATGTGGTGCTGAGGAATCGAACCCAGGGCCTCGAGCATGCAAGGCAAGTGCTCTACCACTGAGCCACCTTCCCAGCCCCTAAAATTTTATATTTAAAAAAATTTATTTATTTTTTTTTTTTTGTCGGTTGTGGGGCCTGAACTCTGGGCCTGGGCACTGTCCCTCAGCTCTTCAGCTCAAGGTTAGTGCTCTACCACTTAAGTCACAACACCCCTCCCTGCTTTTTCTGCTTATATGGTGCTGAAGAATCGAACCTAGGGCCTCACACATACAAGGCAAAAACACTCTACCACTGAGCCACCTTCCCAGCCCCTACAATTAAATTTTTTTAAAAACAAAGGGGAAAAAAATTAAGGATATGACCCACAGTACTCCTTAAAAAATTCATTGCCTTAACATACATCTCCTGCTCAGCCTCGTGAGTAAATATGTGTCACCACACCTAGTTTCTCAAGGATTTTAGGTGGTGTAGAATGTGAAATGTGAACTAGAGATCTTCCCCTCTAAGGAAAAAGGCAGCATATTCAAATGAGGATTATTATTATTTTTTTGAGGGGGAGTCCAGTCATGGGGCCTGAACTCTGGGCCTGTGCGCTGTCCCTTAGCTCTTCAGCTCAAGGCTAGCGCTCTACCACTTGAGCCACAGCGCCACTTCCGGCTTTTTTCTTTTTTGCTTATGTGGTGCTGAGGAGTCGAACCCAGGGCCTCAGGCATGCAAGGCAAGCGTTCTACCACTGAGCCACCTTCCCAGCCCAATCAAATGAGGATTATTAAGTGGCCAAACTAGAGAACTGGTAACTGAAATCATTGTGGAGCTCTTCACTTTGAATTTTTCCAGACTTATAGTACATCGTTTCAAGTATTAGCAGTTCAAGTCAGTAATCTCTCTAACCTATTTTATTTTATTTTATGCCAGTTCTGGGGTTTGAACTCAGGGCTTGGCACTGTCCCTGAGCTTTTTTGCTAGCAATTACTTCTTGAGCTACAGCTCCATTTCCAGCTTTTATGTAGTTGGAAACAAGCGTCTCACAGACTTACCTGCCTTGGCTGGCTTTGAACTACAGTCCTCAGATTTCAGCTTCCTGAGTAGTTAGCATTACAGGTGTGAGCCACTGTAGCCTAGCTTATCTCTCTAACCTCTTTAACAGTGGAAATAATACTTGCTTCACAAAATCATTTTGAGGAATTAGATGAGGTTGTGTTTAAAATACCTAGCATTAACAGTTCTTCCATAATAGTCCCCCTCATTCTCTTTCCCTAAACTTGGAAAATCTGGAGGAGCTAGGGCAATAGCTAGACTCACATTCAAGACATTGATGGCATTGTAATAGCAGAGTTGATCCATGTTCACATTGATGGCATTGTAATAGCAGAGTTGATCCATGTTCACATTGATGGCATTGTAATAGCAGAGTTGATCCATGTTCAGTCAGTAGGTGAACTAATGGACTGAAATGCTTTTTCTCTTTGCCCAAAGAGAAAATACTAGATACTGACTTTAGGAATTAATATGCAACAAATGAAAAGATTGCTTAGGAGCATGATACAGAGAAGACTATGGGACCATTGTTCAGTACAAAAAAAATAACCCAAAACAACAACAAAACCTGAACTGATTTATTTTATTTATTTTTTTTTTTGTCGGTCGTGGGCCTTGAACTCTGGGCCTGGGCGCTGTCTCTCAGCTCTTCAGCTCAAGGCGAGCGCTCTACCACTTGAGCTACAGCGCCACTTCCAGTTTTCTGGTGGTTTATTGGAGATAAGAGTCTCACAGTCTCTCCTGCCCGGGCTGGCTTTGAACCGAGATCCTCAGATCTCAGCCTCCTGAGTAGCTAGGATTACAGGCGTGAGCCACCAGCGCCCAGCTTATTTATTTTTGATCAGTCTTAGGCCTTGAACTCTAGGCCTAGGTGCTATCTCTGAGCTCTTCAGCTCAAGGCCCTTGCTCTTTCACTTGAGTTACAGTGCTACTTCCACTTTTCTGGTGGTTAATTGGAGATAAGAGGCTTATGGATTTTCCTGCTGAGGCTGGCTTTGAACCCCAATCCTCAGATCTCAGCCTCCTTAGTAACTAGGATTATAGGCATGAGCCACTGGTGCCTGGCTTGATTTTTAATACCTTAGAATTAATTAAAAACAAAAACAGCTAGGATTCTTTTGTTTTTCTCCTGGGCAAGAAATTTATCTACTTAAGATTATGTACTTAGGGTGGGAATGTGTCTCAGTGGTAGAGTGCTTGCTTGCCTAGCATGCTAAAGCCCTGGATCAATTCCTCAGTGCCACATAAACAGAAAAAGACAGAAGTGGCGCTGTGACTCAAGTGATAGAGTGCTAGCCTTGAGCAAAAAGCAGCTCAGGGACAGTGCCTAGACCCTGAGTTCAAGTCCCAGCACTGACATACACACATACCAAAGGATTACATACTTATTTGATTGAAAGTATTTGGTAATTCTGTTGCAGTAAGATCTTAAATAATATTTAATTTAATATTTATTTAGAAACTGATTATTGATGAGAAGAAATATTACTTATTTGGGAGAAACCCTGATTTGTGTGACTTTACCATTGACCACCAGTCTTGCTCCCGAGTCCACGCTGCTCTGGTCTACCACAAGCATCTGAAGAGAGTTTTCCTGATAGATCTCAACAGTAGTAAGTATTTCCCTCCTGTTTCACATGCTCGTTTTTCCTGTGAGCAGTGTGAAAATGCCCTTAGAGTTCTTAGTTTGAGAAACATGTTCTGTTGCTCATCCAAGGAAAAGTTTGTTATTTTGTTTAAATCAGCTTTTCTGGGCTGGGAAGTTGGCTCAGTGGTAGAATGCTTGCCTTGCATCATGAGGCTCTGGTTCGATTCCTCAGCACCACATAAGCAGAAAATAGCCGGAAGTGACACTGGCTCAAGTGGTAGAGCGCTAGCCTTGAGCTGAAGAGCTGAGAGACAGCGCCCAGGCCCAGAGTTCAGCCCCCACAACCGACCAAAAAAAAAAAATCAGCTTTTCTCTATTTCTGTGATGTCTTGTCTTCCTTTTATAGGTGATGACAGACTATGTTAATGACAGAACAACATTTTGAGGAACACTCTTTTGCATGAGGTACATAGGTATAGGGAACAAAAATATTACCCAGGAACTAGAAAGTATTATCCAACGTAGATAAGACCATAAAAGATTGAGGCCCACTTGAAGAAGAGACCATGACTAGTTTCCCTAATGTAGTATAACAGCAGTGCTGAAAACGTCAGCGATACTTACTTTATCCTAGCATCATTTTGATTTAACTGGGAATTGTATCCATTTTAGTTTCATGAAGTTTGTCTGTTTTGCCCATTTATAAGTTCAGAATGTAAAAAGTTCTGGTTCTTGGGCCTATTATGACTTCCGCTGGTCTCCACCCCACTGCCTACACACACAGACATGCTTACCTCCACAGTCTATTTATATCAGAGATCTGGTGAGCCTGGTCTTCAAGTACTTATCTGGTCTTTTCTTTCCATTTTATAACGTGCAAAATGAAAAAATATTCAGAATCTCTGGTAGGATTTTGGTTTGTTTTGTCATTGACGTTGTGCCTGTATTGGTCAATTGCCTTTCTTGACCTGGGAAAGCAAGCATGGCTGCCACAAGGCTGGCAATTTCTGTGGTGCTCAAAGTTGGAGCTGGAAGAGGGTAGAGTATGGTCATGCCCATTTCTTGTCTTGGGGTCCATGGCTTCTGCTGGATTGGAGCCACTCATTTAGACACGAAATGTGAGCAAGCCTATTTGATTGCAGAGAAAAGGCAATGGTGTTTTTGTGGGGAGGGAGTAAGAAGTCTGAAGATGTATAAGATATACACTAAAGAGCTGGGTGCCTGTAGCTCCCACCTGTAAACTGAGCTACTTAGGAGGCTGAAATCCATGGATCATGGTTTGAAGCCAGCTTGGACATAAAAGTCCCAGTAAGACTATCTCTAATTGCCGAAAACTGGACCAATGTATGGCTGAAGTGGTAGAGTACCAGCTATGAGCAGAAAAAAAAGAAATCTAAAGAGAGTTGAGCTTCAGTACCATTTTCATTTTAAAAGCTTGTTTTCTGCTGGGTGTGGTTGCACATATCAGTTTTTAATCCCAGGATTTGGGAAGTGGAGGCAAGACAATTGCACATTTGAAGCCATCCTGAGTTACATACCCAGTTCAAGGCCAGCTTGAACTGCATAGTGCCATAGTTTCAAAAACAAGGGGCTGGGGCTGTAGCTCAAGGGTAGCTCTCTTGCCTAGCATGCACACCGTGGCTCTGGCTTCAGTCCTCAGTACTGTCACACACACACACGCACGCAAATTTGTTTTCCAACCACAATCTTGAGTGAAATTTTTTATGACTTAAAAACTAACAAAAAAGCAGAAGTGATTCTGGGAAGAGCTAACAATGTGAGAGGCAAAGATGATCTATCCCTTCCAAAACTCAAACTATTTTTTTTTCTTTTTTCTCTTACATTTCTGATTTGATTTGATTTTTCCCAGCACATGGCACTTTCTTGGGTCATATTCGGCTGGAACCTCACAAACCTCAGCAAATCCCCATCGATTCTACGGTCTCATTTGGCGCATCCACAAGAGCGTACACGCTGCGGGAGAAGCCTCAGACATTGCCATCGGCTGTGAAAGGAGATGAGAAGATGGGTGGAGAGGATGATGAACTCAAGGGCTTACTGGGGCTTCCAGAAGAGGAAACAGAACTTGATGTAATTCCATGTCTATCTCATTGTTTTGTCTTTGGGATCATGGATCTGTCCATAGTTAACTATCTTATGTAGCTTGAAGTCCAGTGACTTAGCAGCAGGAGCTTCTCTTTTTTTATTTTTTTGGGTCTGGTTGTGGGGCCTGAACTCTGAGTCTGGGCGCTGTCCCTCAGCTCTTCAACTCAAGGCTAGCGCTCTACCACTTGAGCCACAGCACCACTTCTGACTTTTTTTGCTTATGTGGTGCTGAGGAATTGAACCCAGGGCCTCAGGCAAGCAAGGCAAGCGCTCTACCACTGAGCCACCTTCCCAGCCCCAGGAGCTTCTCTTAAGCCCATTAATAAGCCCGTGGCAATGTGATGTTTCCAACTGTACCTGAGTCTCTCTGCCACTGGGGACCCTCCCAAGTGTCCTGGGCTCCTTCATGGCTATTAGAAGCCAAAACTTGGGCTTACATTTTTATGTCTTTGTGACAGCTTCAGAGTTATGTTGTCCAGTGTAGTAACCACTAAGCAAATTTTAAGGATTCAGTAGTAGTCACATAGCTAGTGGATACCATGTTGAAAATACAACTCTGTGTCTACAGGTTCTATATTGAATATTTTCAGTGAGGGAGAAAGTTATGTATGTACAGAACAGGCTTTTTTTTTATCATTACTCTCAGCAATATAGGTTTTTTTTTACAGCATTTACATTGTATTAGTATTAATCTGAAAATGATCTAAACTATAGGAAGATGTACCAAGTTTATATGTATTTTATTTGAAGGACTGAAAACATTTGTAGGTTTTGATATCTAATAGAAATCTTGAAATCAATCCACATTCAATACCCTGGGACCATTATATTTCTATCACCATAGAAAGTTCTTTTAAACAGTACTGGCTCACCAAAACTAATACTTTCATTCACTTATCAAACTGTTTTGATACTGTCCAAATAGCCCAAGTGTCTGATATAGAAAAGACTGCTTTTGGCTCTGGAATCCCTGAAAGTCTGTTGTTGTTTATGTGGAGCTTGAACTCAAAGCCTGGATGCTGTCTCTGAGCTGTTTTTCTCAAGGCTAGTGTTTTACCACTTTGAGCCATAGTACCCCTTCCAGATTTTGAGTGGTAATTTATTTATTTATTTTTGCTGGTCCTGGAGCTTGAACTCAGAGTCTAGATACTGTCCTTCTCTTTGTGCTCAAGGCTAGCACTCTACTACTTGAACTACAGCACCCCTTCTGGCTTTTCCTGTATATGTGGTACTGAGGAATTGAACCCAGGGCTTCAAGCATGCTATACAAGCACTCTACTGCTAAGCCATATTCCCAGCCCTTAAAAAATATTTTTATTTTGGTTCTGGGGACTGAACTCATGGCCCTATGCTTTCCAAACACTCTGCCACTGACATAGGCTCAGCCTAAATTTTCCATTTCTGGAGGCTGACCCCAGCGGTTTGTGATGTGGCTATTCTTCCTATGCCTGTCACTGTACTGATGTGATTTTGTTCAGACATACCAAATGCAAGTGAGTACATAACCTCCATTTTCTATTCCTGTACACCAAGGCAACTTAACTGCCAAGCTCAAAAGGAACTTTACAATTTAGAAGTCATTTTGTTCTGAAGAAGCAGCCATCATTCTTGCTTTTTTTCCTCCTCCAGGCCACTTCCATGCTTTTTTTTTGTCTTTTAGTTCAGTGTGTTAGGTTCTTTCTGGGTCTTCATTCTGAAACTTCATTCTCAAACTGCATTGCAGGTTGGAAGAAGTCCAATGGATTGGAAGACATAGGCAGCAGTGCTAAGGCCGGGTTAATTATCAAGATACATGGATGGGTGCTTATGAATAGAACTGGGGCAGGCACAGAAAGTACAGTGACAAAATATTAATGCCAAAAATTAAGTGCACTGGCAGTAGTATCCTTAAGAAAAGGAGAAAGCCCCTAAGAGAGAAGTAGTGAGTTGTCCTTTTTTTTTGGTCTAATCCTGGGGCTTGAGCTCAGGGCCTGGGCACTGTCCCTGAGCCTCTTTGTAACCAAGGCTAGTGCTCAACCACTTGAGCCATAGTACCACTTCTGGCCTTTTCTGAGTAGTTTATTGGAGGTAAGAGTCTCACAAACTGTTTCTGCCCAGGCTGGCTTCACACCATGATCCTCAGATCTCAGCCTCGTGAGTAGCTAAGATTACAGATGTGAGCCACCAGTACCTGGCTGTCCTTTTTCATCTCTCAATTGTTACACAATTCTGTTTATTTAATTTAAATGCTTGCTCTTCTTCACAGTCATTTTCTTTAATCCTCATCATGTAGCCTTCACTAAAAATCAACAAAAAATTCAAGGGTATTTGCACAAATGACCTGTACACTTCCTTCTGACTAGCACTCCTCATGAGTTGATGAGGATGATCTCATTTTTTTTAAATGAGACTTGTTAGTATTGCATATTGCATATTGGACATTACCGATCTTTTTTAAAAGCAGAGGGAGTCTTGTTTGCTTTTGGAGATCAGAGTAAGCCACAAATGCTTTTATACCCTTAATTTAGTGATATTTTCTCCATGAAATTCCCTGTATACTAACTATTTTGTTTTTCCTGGCCTAGAACCTGACAGAGTTCAATACTGCCCACAACAAGCGGATTTCAACCCTCACCATTGAGGAGGGAAATCTGGACATTCAGAGACCAAAGAGGAAGAGGAAGAACTCAAGAGTGACGTTCAGTGAGGATGATGAAATCATCAACCCAGGTGAGGTCTCATTTTTTTCTGGTGAAAAAGAGCCAGCCAGGTGCTGGTACCTCATATCTGTAATCCTAGCTATGCAGAGGCTGAGTTCTGAGGATTATAGTTAAAACCAGCCTGGGCAAGAAAGTCTGTGAGATTCTTTTTTTTTTTTTTTTTTTGTGAGGAGCTGAGGGTGGGGTGGGTCTGGTCGTGGGCCTGAACTCTGGGCCTGGGTGCTGTCCCTCAGCTCTTCACCTCAAGGCTAGCGCTCTACCACTTGAGCCACAGTGCCACTTCCGGCTTTTGTTTTTTCTCTGCTTATGTGGTGCTGAGGAATCGAACCCAGGGCCTCATGCATGCAAGGCAAGTGCTCTACCACTGAGCCACCTTCCCAGCCCCATCTGCGAGATTCTTATCTCCAGCTAACCACCAAAAAGCTGGAAATGGAGCTAAATGGTAGCGTGCTTAGCCTTGAAAATGCTCAGGGACAGCCCCTAAGCCCTGAGTTCAAGCCCCAGGTCCAACACAAATGAAAAAAAGGAAGAGGAAAGAAAACACAGACTGTAAGTCATTCAGGATGTTTCTCTGCAAATCTTAGGATAAAAGATGCTTTGTGGGGGCTGGGAAGGTGGCTCAGTGGTATAGTGCTTGCCCTGGGTTTGATTCCTCAGCACCACATAAGCAGAGAAGCCAGAAGTAGCACTGTGGCTCACCCTTGAGTTGAAGAGCTGAGGGACAGCGCCCAGACCCAGCGTTGAGGCCCCATGACTGACAAAAAAAAAGATGCTTTGTTTAGATAAGAGCTCAGTTCAAGCATTACCCAATTACAGTGAGAAAGAAAGGGATTAAGGAAGGCCAAGTCACACTGATGCTTCATACCTGTAATGCTAGGAACTCAGGAGGCTGAAATCTGAGGATTACAGATTAAAGCCAGCCCAGACAGACAAATTAATGTGATTCTTTTTTTTTTTTGGGGGGGGGGGGGTGGTCTGGTCCTAGGGCCTGAACTCTGAGCCTGGGCGCTGTCCCTCAGCTCTTCAGCTCAAGGCTAGTGCTCTACACTTGAGCCACAGCGTCACTCTGGCTTTTTTCGTTTTGCTTATGTGGTGCTGAGGAACCGAACCCAGGGCCTCATGAATGCAAGGCAAGTGCTCTACCACTGAGCCACCTTCCCAGCCCAAATTAATGTGATTCTTATCTACGGTTAATAAGCAAAAAGCCAGAAGTAGAGGTGTGGCTCAAACGGTAGCACATCAGCTTTGAGTGAAAAAGCCAAGCACAAACTTGAGGACTGGGTTCATGTTCCATACTGATGCATGCACGCGCGTACACACACACACACACACACACACACACAAAAGCAGTATATAGAGCAAGGCTCCTTCTCTTCTGCTAGCCAGTATGTTTGTATCCTAATGGAGGTTGGTGGTTGGTTGGTGGGTTGGTTGTGTTTTAGTGGTCTGGAATTTTGAACTCAAGCCTACAAGCTTGCTGAGCAGACATTTTGGTGCTTGAGCCACACCTCCAGCCCATCATTATTATCTTTATGGGGTTCTGAGTACAATTAGTAGTTCTGCCACCATTTACCAAACTTACCTCTGTAAGGAAGTCACTTACATGTAGTACACATGGTAGTGTAGGATGTGAGTGTTGATTTATAGGGAGGGCCACTAAGTTTGCTAGTTTTCCCATCACTCAGTATTCTGTTAATGGACCTATGTTAATCTCAATGGCTCTGGTAGGGCTTAAACTCTGGGCCTGGGCACTGTCCCTGAGCTCTTCAGCTCAAGACTAGCACTCTACCACTTGAGCCACAGCGCCACTTCCGGTTTATTGGAGTGTTTTTTTTGTTTTTGTTTTTGTTTTTTGCCAGTTCTGGGGCTTGAACTCTGCCTGGGCACTGTCTCTCAGCTCTTTAGCTCAAGGCTAGCACTCTACCACTTGAGCCACAGCACCTCTTCTGACTTTTTATGTATATGTGGTGCTGAGGAATTGAACCTAGGGCCTCATGCGTGTGAGGCAAGCACTCTACCACTGAGATGTCTTCCCAGCCCAGTACTGGAATTTGTATAAAATAACCTTGTTTGAAAATCAATTTCAATACATGGAAATGAGCAATACAGCTGAACAAGTTTCTTTTATTCCCCAAATGCTGTAAGAATAACTTCTAAGTCCTGTATTTAAGTTCCAGATATAAATGATTTAAATGGCCAGTTGCTGGTGGTTCACACCTGTAATCCTAGCTACTCAGGAGGCTGAGATCTGAGGATCGAGGTTCAAAGCCAGCCCGAGCAGGAAAGACAGACTCCTATCTCCATAAACCACTAGAAAACTGGAAGTGGTGCTGTAGCTCAAGTGGTAGAGTGCTTTCCTTGAGCTGAAGAGCTGAGGGATGGTGCCCAAGCCCAGAGTTCAAGCCCCAAGACCGACCAAAAAAAAAAGGCCAGGCACCAGTGGCTCACGCCTGTAATCCTAGCCACTCAGGAGGCTGAGGATCATGGTTCAAAGCTAGCTTTTATCTCCAATAAACCACTAGAAAACCGGAAGTAGCGCTGTGGCTCAAGCAGTAGAGCGCTTGCCTTGAGCTGAAGAGTTCAGGGACAGCGCCCAAGTCCAGAGTTCAAGCCCATGACCAACCCAAAACAAACAAACAAACAAATAAATAAATGATTTGAATGGAGATTTTTCCACTGACAACCATGAGGGAAAAAAAATGTCTAGGGATTTTAGTTTATTGGAAACACTGTCTTAAGTAAGATGTAAGACTAATCAAGAGCAATTCAGTTCAGGATAGGAAATGGTGCTGTGAATCAAAGTAGTAGGGTGTTATCCTTGAGCAAAAGAGCTCAGGTACAGTACTCAAGCCCTGAGTTGAAGCCCCATGACAATACACACACACACACACACACACACACACACACACACACACACACACACACACACACACACACACACACACACACACACACACACACACACACACACACACACACACACACACACACACACTTTAGCCACACATTGGTGGCTTATACCTGTAATCCTAGCTACTCAGGAAATTTGATGAGACTCTTATCTTCAATAAACTACTCAAAAAAGCTGGAAATAGCACTGTGGCCCAAGTGGTAGAGTGCTTGCCTTGAGCAAAAGATGCTCAGGGACAGCTCCCAGGCACTGAATTCAAGCTCTAGAACCAGCAAAAAAGATTGTACTAATAGAAGACTGGCTGAGAATGTGGCTCAGTGGTAAAGTGCTTGCCCAGCATGCATGAGGCCCTGGGTTTGATTCCATAATACTACATAATCAAAAAGCTGGAAGTGGCACTGTGGCTCAAGTGGTAGAGCGCAGCCTTGAGCACAGAGAGGCTCAGGGACAGCGCCCAGGCCCTGGTTTCAAGCCTTAGGAGCAGCTAATAAAGAAGACTTGCAGTGATGGTAACCCCATTGGTTGATGTTTGGACAGGAATTCCCCCAGATGTCTTGTGTAGTTCAGTGTAGGGAGGGAGAGGGAGGCTCAAAGCTGTGGAATGTACCCTGGATGCTAGCGATATTGGAGAAGCATACATGAAGGGAGAAAGGGAACCCAGCTATTGTGGTCAGGATTGGAATGGCCACAACCAGAGCCAAAGGTTACCTAGTTTTGGCTCAACATTAACAAAGAAAAAGAAGTAATTACCTTAGATTTACTAAAAGAGAAGATTCCTCTGAAAGCCATAGGCCTATTCTAATGGCTACAACTTCTTTTTTTTTTTTTGGACTTGGGGCTGGAACTCTGGGCCTGGGCCTGGGCGCTGTCCCTGAGCTCTTCAGCTCAAGGTAAGCGCTCTACTACTTGAGCCACAGCACCACTTCCAGTTTTTCTTGTGGTTTATTGGAGATAAAAGTCTCACGGATTTTCCTGCCCAGGCTGGCTTTGAACTGTGATCCTCAGGTCTCAGCCTCCTGAGTAGCTAGGATTATAGGCGTGAGCCAACAGCCCCCTGCTAGCATTTTGTATTTTTGACAAGCTTTTGTTTTTATTCATGAACAATCAGTAATGTGGGCCCTACAAAGTCTCCTTCAGGAGTTAGGGTCTGATCTGCTGTGTTTTTTCTCATTGAAAATCAGTGCCTTGGAGCTGGGAATGTGGCTCAGGGGTAGAGTGCTTGCCTTGCATGCACTGGGTTCGATTCCTCAGCACCACATAAGCAGAAAAAGCTGGAAGTGGGGCCGAGGCTCAAGTGGTAGAGCGCTGGTCTACAGCTGAAGAGCTGGGGGACAGCGCCCAGGACCAGAGTTCAGGCCCCACAACCGACCAAAAGAAAAAGAAAGTCAGTACCTCGGGCTGGGAAGGTGGCTCAGTGGTAGAGTGCTTGCCTTGTATGCATGAGGCCCTGGGTTCAATTCCTCAGCACCACATAAGTGGAAGTGGTACTATGGCTCAAATGGTAGAGCGCTAGCCTTGAGCTGAAGAGCTGAGGGACAGTGCCCAGGCCCAGAGTTCAGGCCCCCGACGGGCAAAAGAAAGAAAGAAAGAAAATCAGTACCTCAACTGCACATAGTGGCTCATACCTATAATCCCAGCTGTTCAGAAAGTAGAGATTGGAAGGGTTGTAGCTTGAGGCCAGCCCAGGCAAAAAGTTAGCAAAACCCCATTTTAGCCAATAGCGTGGTGATACAGGCCTACCATCCTAGCTACGTAGGAATCCTAAATAGAACAGTGCCCTGTTCACAGTAAACACTTCCAGTGTTCTGTCTCTCTCTCTCTCCCTTTCTCCCTGTCCCCCTCTCCTTCCCTCTCTCTCTCTCCCTCCTCCCCTTCCTCCCCCCTTCCTCTCCCTGTCCCTCTCTCTCTCTCTCCCTCCTCCCCCTCTCTCCCTGCTTTTTCACTCAAGGCTAGCATGCTACTACTTGAGCCACAGCTCTCCTACCAGCTTTTTGGTGGTTAATTGGAGATAAGAGTCTAATGAGTCAGGCACTGGTGGCTCACACCTGTAATCCTAGGTACTCAGGAGGCTGAGATCTGAGGATCATGGGAATATCTTGCCAGCCAGGGCAAAAAAGGCCAATTAACCACCAAAAGCTGAAAGTGGAGCTTCTAGTGACTCAAAGTGGTAGTGCACTAGCCATGAGCACTGATGCTAAGGGAGAGCACACAGGCCCTGAGTTTACGCCCTAGGACCTAGGTGTGCGCTCATGCACACATGTGAATATACACACACACACATACACACACACACAGTATCATAAACTTTCCTGCCTATGCTGGATTTGAACTGAAATCCTCAGATCTTGATCTCCTGCATACCTAAGACTACAGCGTAAGCCACTAATGTCTGGCTTTGTGTTTTTCTCTTTAAAGAAGTTGTTGCAGGCTGGGTGCCGCTGACTCACGCCTGTACTCCTAGCTACTCAGGAGGCTGAGATCTGAGGATCACGGTTCAAAGCCCGGGCAGGAAAGTCCGTGAAACTCTTACCTCCAATAAACCACCAGAAAACCGGAAGTGGTGCTGTAGCTCAAGCGGTAGAGCGCTCACCTTGAGCTGGAGAGCTGAGGGACAGCGCTCAGGCCCAGAGTTCAAGCCCTACAACCAACAACAAAAAAAAAAAAGTTGTAATTGTTTTGTAGTGGGCCACTACCTTTCTCCCTCCCATTAGAGAGCCAACCCAACCTAAACCCTCATCTCTTTCTGCAGAGGATGTGGATCCCTCAGTTGGTCGCTTCAGGAATATGGTGCAAACGGCAGTGGTCCCAGTAAAGGTAAGAAACACATTTTAACAGTATTTGACCTAATCTGGAGTGGTAGACTGTGTAGCAAGGCCATGGTTTGCTCCAGCACTGCACATAAAAGAAAGAAAACCCTGTGCTGTAAGATAAATATTAAAAGAGTGTTGAGCTCTGAAACATTCTGTGTTCTCTACCACTTTTCATTTTGTGGAAACACTCTTACCCTCCTCTATGTGTAGAGAATACTAGAATATCATAGAAGAGTTGCAGGTGAGGGCTGGGAAGCTGGCTCAGTGGCAGAGCACTTGCCTTGCATGCATGAGGCCCTGGGTTCGATTCCTCAGCACCACATAAGCAAAAAGAAAAAAGCCAGAGGTGGTGCTGTAGCTCAAGTGGTAGAGTGCTAACCTTGAGCTGAAGAGCTGAGGGACAGCGCCCAGGCCCAGAGTTCAGGCCCCACAACCGGACCCAAAAAAAAAAAAAGAGTTGTAGGTGAAAAACTTAAATAAAAAATACAGTACAATTTTTCCCCTCTTAAAATTTTTAGCTCTTAGTTGATTTAATCAGCAGGTGTGGAACTCATGTACTTCAATCTAAATTGACAATATATGTCATAGTCTTGTTCATCTGCATCTAATAGTAAAGGAGTCTGGAGCCAGGAGGCTCTTTCATTAGCTTTGATGCAGTGTAAGAAAGTAAAAGAAAGCTGGGTGCTGGTGGCTCACACCTATAATCCTATCTACTCAGGAAGCTGAGATCTGAGGATCAGGGTTCAAAGTCAGCCCAGGCAGGAAAGTCTGTGAGATTATCTCCAATTAACCACCAGAAAACCAGAAGTGGCATTGTAGCTCAAAGTGGTAGAACTCTACCCTTGAGCAAAACAGCTCAGGGACAGTGCCCAGGCACTGAGTTCAAGCCCCATGACTGACCCCTAAAAAAAAAATGGCTTAGTGGTAGAGTGCTTGCCTAGCATGCATGAAGCTCTGGGTTCAATTCCTCAGTACCACACAAACGGAAAAAGCTGGAAGTGGCTCCATGGCTCAGTGGTAGAGTGCTAGCCTTGAGCAAAAGAAGCTCAGGGACAGTGCCCAGGCCCTGAGTTCAAATAATATAATAAAAGTAAAAGGACAGTGGTGGCTCACGTCTGTACCCTAGCTACTCATGATCTGAGTGTCATGGTTTGAAGACAGCCCAGGCAGGAAAGTCCATGAGACTCCTATCTCCAATAAACCACTAGAAAACCTGAAGTGGCGCTGTAGCTCAAGTGGTAGAGCACTCGCCTTGATCTAAAAAGCTGAGGGACAGCACCCAAGCCCAGAGTTCAAGCCCTATGACCAAAAAAAAAAAAGTAGAGTTGAGTAACCAACAAGAAATTGCCATTTTTTTCTGTAACACCCTCCCCCAAGAAAATAAATTATTACGCCCATTTCCTACCAGTGCATTTTAGCCCCAATGTATGAGAGGAAGGTATATGACCTTAGGCTAAAGTCTAGTCGTTTAAATTAGATAGATTAAACATTTCTCATTTGGTGTCAGATGGTGAAAACTTTGCTGTGAAGTGCTAGTTGAGAGCCATTGTGTTAGAGATGACTATTGTAAGGTTTTTTTTTTTTTTTTGGGTCCGGTTGTGGGGCCTGAACTCTGGGCCCGGGTGCTGTCCCTCAGCTCTTCAGCTCAAGGCTAGCGCTCTACCACTTGAGCCACAGCGCCACTTCCGGCTTTTATTCTTTTTGCTTATGTGGTGCCGAGGAATCGAACCCAGGGCCTCATGCATGCAAGGCAAGCGCTCTGCCACTGAGCCACCTTCCCAGCCCCTATTGTAAGGTCTTTTAAACCCTAAGATTTCAGGATGTGTACTGGGTTCTCGAAAACAGAAAAGCCCAGAAGGCCATTTTCCTAGCTCTGGAGTTGAAAACCAAACTTCTGTAATGCTTCACCTCCTGATTCCCCTCTCTTGTCTCCCCTCTCATGGAAAACTACAGAAGAAGCGGGTGGAGGGCCATGGCTCCCTGGGCCTGGAGGAGTCAGGCAGCAGACGCATGCAGAACTTTGCCTTCAGCGGAGGACTATACGGGGGCTTGCCCCCCACGCACAGCGAAGCAGGCTCCCAGCCACACGGCATCCATGGAACGGCGCTCATCGGTGGCTTGCCTATGCCGTACCCGAACCTTGCCCCTGATGTGGACTTGACTCCCGTTGTGCCGTCAGCAGTGAACATGAACCCCACACCAAACCCTGCTGTCTATAATCCTGAAGCTGTAAACGAACCCAAGAAGAAGAAATATGCAAAAGAGGCGTGGCCGGGCAAGAAGCCCACCCCTTCCTTACTGATTTGATATTTTTGGTCATGGAGAAGTGGGGGATTGATTGGGTGGGAATGGGGTGGAAGGGTGACAGAACTAATGAACTAGGGAGGAAAATTTCCACGTGTGCAGTATCGTCTTTGAGAATGTCTCCTGGGGTCCTAAACCATGTAATACTGAGCCCGCAGGTGGGGCTGGACTAGCCCACAAACACCTGTCTTGAGAACGCTTTAGTGTAGACAGAGGATTCGTGGGTACTTTTAAGTAGACTGCCCTGGCTCTTCCTACCCCTCCTCTCCTTCTCCCTAGGGTGATTCACATGCCTTCAGATGGAATCCAGACCTGGGGAGGTCACGTGGCCTCGAAAGTCCCAGGTAGCAAAGGAGTTGTCATGGATTTCAGGTTGATCAGTTAAGCTAAGGTTTAAACTCGAACGTGTTTTCTTGGGTTGATGGTTTTGAGGTCCAATAGTTAGGCTTTTCTCTTTTGTCCTTTCTGTTGGAGTAAGAACATTTTGATTTCCCTTCGTCTGTTATCAGTGCCCTGGCACAGGTTTAGGCTTTTTAACCTACAGTATTGTTTGACCTTTACCTGTTTTTCTTGTCCAACCTGAAGCACTCCACTTGCCTAATTTTTTTTTTAAATTTAATTCCAGAGTACTGTCCTCTACTCTAAGGCGTTATTTTGCTTTTTGAGTGTGGTATGGAGGCAGTTTTAAAGGCTGTGACGGGTTGGGGCAGATCAAATTTAAAAAGAGAAGATTTCACTTTGTAAGGAACTGGTTTCTCTTAAGAGGACGTTTTAGCTGTTGGTGGAGGCTCCTCCCCCGGGTGGCAAGCTCTGCTCGTTCAGAGCTTCAGGAACAGCACTGGCTAACACAAGAGACCAAGGGAGGAGCTTTGTACAGAGATTTGTACATTTGTGTAATAGGCCTTTTCACGCTTTCTGTGTAGCTTTTTACCTGTAACCTTTATTACATTGTAAATTAAACGTAACTTTTGTCATTTGGGTGCAGTGTTGAGTCCCTCGCCACCATCACTGCCATCCATCGGGAACGTTTGTCAGAAGCATGGCCTTGGGAGGTAGTGCTCTGTCCCCATCTTACTACCACAAATAAAGATGGCCCCTGAGAAATGTGGAGATGAATTCAAGACTGTAACCCACAGGCTGAGGCCTCAAATAGCAATGGCGTGCATGGTTCTCGCTGCCCTTCCGCAGGAGGTGGAGCAGGGCCTTGTCAGGGGAGACCAAACCTTATAGCATCGCTGCTGGAATGAGCATGCATTGCCATTCTGCATGCACTGGTGCTATGGCTCCTGGCACAGGAGCAAAAGGAGTGAAAGCTGCTCAACTTGCAGGAATTTGTGCCAGAGCGCGGTGGGCGTGGACGGATCCCATGTACTAGAATCTCATCCCAGTGAGCGCGCTGTGTGGAAACCAGCATGGGGTCACACCTCTAATCACAGCACTCCAACAAAACCCCTTGAGTTAGGGACTGGGAAGGTGGCTCAGTGGTAGAGTGCTTGCCTTGCATGCATGAGGCCCTGGGTTCGATTCCTCAGCACCACATAAAAGCTGGAAGTGGGTGCTGTGGCTCAAGTAGTAGAGCACTAGCCTTGAGCTGAAGAGCTCAGAACAGTGCCCAGGCCCAGAGTTCAAGCTCCACGACCAGCAAAAAAAAAAACAAAAAACCCTTGAGTTGAGAGAGCTGCTAAGGGTGTGGCGTGAGTGGTATTGGTCTTGGCTGGGGCTTGAACTCGGCCTGAGCGCTATCCCTGAGTTTTGTTGCTCAAGACTAGGGCTCTACCATTTGAGCCACAGCCCCACTTACTGCTTTTTTTTTTTTTTTAATAAAGATGATTCACCAGGGTAACAGTTACCTAAGTCAGGTAATGAGTACATCTCTATGGCCTCTTCCCAGTTTTTCTCTCCCATCCCCACCCACAAGTTGTTTCTTTTTCAATAGTGTGAGTACCGCTGCTACCTTTGTCACTTAGGACTCTTTGGTGGTTAATTTCTTTCTTTCCTGGGCTGGTTTCAAAACAAAATTCTCAGATCTCAGCCACCTGTAGTAGCTAGGACTACAGGTGTGAGCCACTGGTGCTTGGCAATGTAGTTGGGTTTTTTGTTGTTGTTGTTTGTTTCGGGGTGTTTTTTTTTTTTTTTTTACCTTATTGTTAAATAAAGAGATAGACAACTTACTAGAAGTACACTTAAGATGTTATTTTGTAGTTTAGATGAAAGAGATTTCTTCCCAGTGAAGAATTATGCTATCATTTTTTGGCTTGAGAATTTTCATTGCAGAATGAAATGAACGCTGACATCGTAAGCGGGACAGACCTGCAGGGACCCCATCAAGGGCGAGCAGGACTGGCTGCATTTCTTATCTGGGGTGAAGGAGGCATGTAGGTGCACCTGGCTTAACTGGCACCCTCTAGTGGCCCCTCAAAGATGAGCACCCAAAGAAGCAGCAGCATGGGAGGAGCCTCTGTTGCCCCTTGTCCCTGTCCAGCTCTGGATGACGTAGCTCAGCCCCTGCCGTGTGTGAAGCTGTAGGGACACAGCTTGTCCCATTCTGGACATGGGCCATCTACCAAAGAGGGAAGAAGACAGGCCCTGTGTGCTCTCTAGGTTGGAAGTAGGGAAGCCTGGGGAACCCCATTCAACAGACCAGCTGGTGTCGGTGGGGATCCCTATTTCAGGATCAGTTGTTTGATGATTGCCTGCCTAAAATATACTTCTCATTACTTGCACTTCATGGAATTCTGGGTCAGAGACAGAAGACTCAGTCTGGACCCCTGGCATCTTGTTTGTGGGAACTTGCTTCCTGCAGCTGTCGTGGACTGAGCATCACTGCATTAGGCATCCACAAATCTGATTACCCCACCCACATCAGGCCCACCTGCAGAGCGGACAGCCACACAAGCTGTCTGCTCTGTAATGGAAGGATGCATGAAGTGAGGACAGCAAGTCCCTAATCAGGGAAGGTTCCCGGGAAACAATCCCTGATGCCCAGGAAGTGTGGACCAAAGACTTCCTGGGGAGAGGAATGGCCTCCATGGGAGGCAAGGAGGACATGGTACAGAAGCAGCCTGTGAGCTGTCTGAAGGGAAGAAGATAGACGGGTAAGGACATGGGTGGAAATGGCACAATGAAACCCTCCTTGTACAGCTAATGTGTGCTAAGGAAATAAAGATGGGACAAGTGGACTAAAGCCTCTGACATGTGCAGCAGTTCTGGGAATGCCCTTTGGTGCCTATGGTGCCTACAGAGTTCTCTCAGAGGGGTTAAAACCATTGCTTATTCTCCCCAAAACACCCAATTCTGGGACAGCAGTGCAGTTCCAGAGGCCACCAGCAGGTGGCCCTGTGTCCACCCTGGAACCACAGTGTTAACTAGCCAGTCCCCCGCCCCCCCCCCCCCCCCCCCAGGCTACAGGGCTGGAAAGGTTAAGAAAGGGAAACTGGCTGGGTATGGGGCTTAGTCGTAGAGTGCTTGCCTAGCATGCATGAAACTCTGGGTTTGAGTCCTCAGTACCACATAAACAGAAAAAGCCAGAAGTGGCACTGTGGCTCAAGTAGTAGAGCGCTAGCCTTGAATACAAAGAGGCTCAAGAACAGCACCCAGGTCCTAAATTCAAGCCCCAGGACCAGCAAAAAACAACAACAAGAACAACAGGGGCTGGGAAGGTGGCTCAGTGGTAGAGCGCTTGCCTTGCATGCATGAGGCCCTGGGTTCGATTCCTCAGCACCACATAAGCAAAAAGAAAAAAGCCGGAAGTGGCGCTGTGGCTCAAGTGGTAGAGCGCTAGCCTTGAGCTGAAGAGCTGAGGGACAGCGCCCAGGCCCAGAGTTCAGGCCCACAACCGGATCCAAAAAAAACAAAACAAAACAACATACAAACACATAGTGTGGCCACCGGGCCTGGCCCATGGTGGCAGCTCAGTAAACACTTGTGAAACAAATGGGATGAGTAAGGCAGAGCCAGGACAGGAGCAAACCAGGAAAGTCCTGATCAACCTGGTCATCAGGAAGGAAAACAACATCCTTGTAGAGATGGGCTCAAGCCTCAGCCCCTGGAATATGTGGGACAAGCACACACTCAGCCTGGTTAAGGCTGGACCTTGAAGGGTAAATAGGCTCTCAAGGCACAAGAGTTGGGAGGAGTCTTCCAGGCAGGTGAAGTTGTTTGATGAATTGAGGGGAAGAGGATACTTTGAGGTGGCTGAAAAAAAGGATGTGGCCGAGCATAATACACATTTCTTTTTTTTTTTTTTTTGGTCCAGTAGTGGGCCTGAACTCTGGGCCTGGGCGCTGTCCCTCAGCTCTTCAGCTCAAGGCTAGCGCTCTACCACTTGAGCCACAGCGCCACTTCCGGCTTTTTTCTTTTTGCTTATGTGGTGCTGAGGAATCAAACTCAGGGCCTCAGGCATGCAAGGCAAGCGCTCTACCACTGAGCCACCTTCCCAGCCCCCATAATGCACATTTCTTTTTTTTTTCTTTTTCATTTTTTGGTCAATCGTGGGGTTTGAACTCTGGGCCTGGGCGCTGTCCCTCAGCTGTTCAACTCAAGGGCTCTCTACCACTTGAGCCACAGTACCATTTCCAGTTTTTCTGGTGGTTTATTGGAGATAAGAGTCTCACAGACTTTTTTGCCCAGGCTGGCTTTGAACTGTGATTCTCAGATCTCAGTCTCCTGAGTAGCTGGAATTACAGGCGTGAGCCATTGGCGCCTGGCTGATGTACACTTCTTTAAACCTAGCTTTTTTTTTTTTAAACCAGTCCTCGGGCTTGAACTCAGGGTCTGGCCACTGTCCCTGAGCTTCTTTTACTCAGGGCTTGCACTCTACCACTTGAGCCAAAGCACCACTTCCAGCTTTTTCTGTGTATGTGGTACTGAGGAATCAGACCCAGAGCTTTATGCATGGTAGGCAAGTACTCTGCCGCTAAGCCACATTCGCAGCCCAATCCTAGCTTCTTAACAGGCAGAAATCAGGAGGATCATGGTTCAACACTAGCACAGTGAGACCTCCCATCTCAACAAATAAACCAGGCATAGTAACATATGCCTTTCATGCCAGCCTCATAGGAGGTGTAACTAGAAGAATGTTATCTCACTGCTGGCCCAGGCATCAATGGGGGACCCTCTAGCACTTGGGGCCAAATCCAAGGGCCATGGGGAGCCATGGGGTAACATGCCAGAGCTGCATTTTAGGAAGTAAAATGGGGGTCAGAGCAAAGGAGGCGAGGCTGCAGTTAGGAGATTGGCTCTGCAGTGGTGAGGATGTCGGGGGAGCAGGAAGGTGGGGGAGAGGAGGCCCTGGCCTTGGAATCGCATATCCAGAGGCCCCATTCCCCACAAAGGGGAGCACAGGAATGAGCAAGGCCTGCGGGAAGGGCTGGGTGCAAGGCACTTGGTGTTATAAAACATCAGGGCAGCTGGGCGCTGGTGGTTCATGCCTGTAATTCTACTACTCAGGAGGTTGAGATCTCAGGATCACAGTTCAAAGCCAGCCTGGGCAGGAACGTCCATGAGATTCTTATCTCCAATTAGCCACCAGAAAATGCAAGTGGAGCTGTGGCTCAAATAGTAGAGCTTAAGCTGAAGAGCTCAGGGACAGCGTCCAGGCCTAGAGTTCAAGCCCCAGGTCCCAAAATAAACAGACATCTGGGCAGCTGTGTGCACATCTGGAGCTCAAGGTCAGGCTTGAAGAAAGACACAGAGTGGGCCTAGGGGAAGGGAGAAGGGGAGGGGGATCCTGAGACTTCAGTCTGGGAAGCCAGGCTGCAGGGCTCAGGGACCAGCTGGGTTCAGGGAGGGCTCCTCTCTCTCTCTGCCCTCGGGGATGGATCTGGGGCTGGCTGGTCCCCTGCAGCCTCTCCCTCTCAGCGAGCCCCCTTGTGTCCTGATAGGCAGAGCTAAGGCACTGGCTGCCACAGTGGCCTCTCGGGCAGCACAGAGCCTGCAGTAAAGATGGCAGCCTGGCCTAGGACCTTCACCCCCTGTTACTGTGGGGAAAGCGCAGGATGAGCAGAAGCAGCCTTGTTCAGAAGGGAGAGATGAGCACCTTCACCCAGACCCCAACCACCCAGACCCTCCCGCTCCATCTTCCTTTCCCTCTCCCCCTCCACCTACCCCAGGGGCTGAGCCTCGTCCCCTTCCTCCTGCCTGGACCCAGGCAATCCATGACTCCTCCTTCACATCCACCACCTTTTAGGGCAAAGGCCAAACTCCTTTCGGTGCCAGTCCCTCAGGGCCTGATTGCAGCTCCTTCTCCTCCCCTTCCCCAGCCCAGGTCCCAGGGGTGGACACTTCCCATCTCTTCTCTCTCTGAGCAGCCGAGCCCAGAGCAGCGGCCCTGCACCATGCCACACAGATGCCAGTCGGCCCCGAACTCAGTGACCCCCGCTGTGGGAGGAGACACTGCGGAGCTGAAGGATCAGCTGAGAGAAACTCACACCCTCAGGGGAAGCGAGAGCAATGAGCCGAGCTGGGAGTTCCTGTGGATGCTGTGGCTGGAGAAAGGGAACTTTTGCCCAGGGCCTTTTGGCTCCCAGCTGCCCCAGGGGCTGCCCTGAGCCTGCTGGCTCAGTATCTTCCCAGCTGGGAGACTTTGGTCCATAGCTCACCCATCAGGTGTGGGGGGGGGAGGGGGCCTTGAGTCCTCTTTGCACTACTCAATAAAGAATTATGAGAGGCTGGGAAGGTGGCTCAGTGGTAGAGCGCTTGCCTTGCATGCCTGAGGCCCTGGGTTCAATTCCTCAGCCCCACATAGAGGTAGTCATAGTGTCAGGAGTCTGAAGGCTGGCAGAAGAAAGGGCTAGGGCAGGGCATCTTCGTAGTCACAGCTGGACACTGGAGATGGCAGACAGCCAGGGCACTGGCTGGCAGCAGGGAAAACTTCCTATCGCAGAGACAATGCATTCTGCATGGAGCACGTAGCAAAGTCAGTGCATCTTAGAGCTGCCATATACCCAGGAGCAGAGACAATACATTCTGTAGCTGGCATCTTGCGACTGTACACTAGAGCCCGCCTGTGACTGGGAGTAGGCTTCAGAACCATTGCTGACGCAGCCAGGGTGTGCGGCCTGGCCTGGCTTGTGAATGACCTACGGTGAAGGCTGTCAGCCCAAAATAGGAGTGAATAAGCTTACACTGTCCACCAGCTTCCCCGGCAAAGAGGAGAAGAAGGAAGAGGAGGAGGACAGGGAAGAGGAGAATGTAGATTTCTTGAGGCCAAAGAGCGAGACGTGGGCCAGGGAGATCCGCTCTCCACGCTTGCCGCGTTCGTGGGCTCTCACCCAGGCACTGTAGCTGTCCTGGACTCTGGCTGGGTCACTGTCCACCCCGCCCCCCTGCACACTGCTCCCGGGCTGGCAGGGGTGTGGCTTCCATCAGGACCATTGTCCTCCAGGGTCTTCAGGAAGAAGAAGAGACATTGTCTCTGCCAGGCCGCATCTCTCCCGACCTGCCCATCACTCAGGTGTTACCTGGTACCTGGCTTGGTCCTGCAGTCTTGGGAAGGTCGAGGTGGAGACAGGCCAGGTTCTCAGGCTCTGGATGTCCAGGAACGGTCCTTCTACCCTGTGTGTTTTTTTGTTCTGTTTTTGCCAGTCCTAGGGCTTGAACTCAGGGCCTGGGCACTGTCCCTGAGCCTGAGCTTCTTTTGTTCAAGGCTAGCGCTCTACCACTTGAGCCACAATGCCACTTCCACCTTTTTCTTTGTATGTGGTACTAAGGAATCGAACCCAGGACTTCATGCATGGCAAGTACTCTACCACTGAGCCACATTCCCAGGCCCCTGTGTGTGTGTGTGTTTGGGGAGAGGATTGCCCTCAGGATCTGGAGGACCCTATAGGAGCAAGGGAAACTCCCATATTCCAGAATCCTCCACCAACTACTTAACAAAGAGCCAGCTCTGTCAACCCAAGTGAAAATGAGAGGGGCCTGGAGCTTATCACTCAATGAGAAACAGATATCAGGAGACATTACAGATAAATGTAACATACTACCTGACCAGGGGATAGAGTCGGGTAGTATATGAAGGTTAACTTGAAGGTGTGCTGCTTACACTGAAACTGTCAGAATGAAAAAGGTTACTCAGCATGGGCGGTGTGTTGTCTTAGCAGAGGAAATCCCTGAGCGTGGGCAGTTAGAGCGAAGGAGGACATCTGGTACTGAGCGGAGTGGGTGGCGGCGCGGCGCAGGAGTTTCAGTTTCAGTAGGTTCTTGGTCTTCTCTGAGAAAGAATTCAAGGGTGGAAGCTGAGGAGACCCACGCAGGGACAAGGCAACTCTCACGTGGGAAGAATGACAGTCTCAAGGAGGGGAGTCTAACATCTGAGGATCCAGGTTCAAAGCCAGCCCAGACGGACAAATCTGAGAGACTCTTATCTCCAATGAACCAGCAAAAAGCCAGAATTGGAGATGTGGCTCAAGTGGTAGAGCGGCCAGTGGGTGAAAAGTGAACTGAGCAACTCAAGGGCAGCGATGGGAGGGAGGGAGGGACTGAGAGAAAAAGAGGGAACAGCTTACATTAAGCCAAAGGACAGAAATGCAAACATCACCTGATGTGGAAGAAATAGTTGTATTGTCAAAGCTCAGAATTCACACGCTTTATAGACCACGATGATGACAATGTGCCTTGTGAAGGTGAAAATGTGTCTGTGACTTTAACTAAGTATCCCTCCTCCACAATACTGTGATATATGTGAGATTTTGCAATCACCTAATCTCAATTGCAAAAAAAGAAAAGTGAGAGAAGGTTTGGGTTAGGAGCAAAGGGTGACAAGGTTATCAGACACTTTGCATTCCTATACTGTTTTTTTTGTTTTTTGTTTTTGTCGGTCGTGGGGCTTGAACTCTGGGCCTGGGCGCTGTCCCTCAGCTCTTCAGCTCAAGGCGAGCGCTCTACCACTTGAGCCACAGCGCCACTTCCAGTTTTCTGGTGGTTTATTGGAGACAGGAGTCTTAAGGTCTCTCCTGCCCGGGCTGGTTTTGAACCACGATCCTCAGATCTCAGCCTCCTGAGTAGCTAGGATTACAGGCGTGAGCCACCAGCGCCAGGCTTCCTATACTGTTTTGTAGAATGGGAACTTCTTTGTACAATGATTTAAAGATAATAAAAGATTTCAAAAAAAAAAGTGAAGTGAGAGTATCTTTCTCTTTCTCAGGCTGCACAGGAGGCTTTTCCTTCCTGGGAACTGGCTTGTGTGTCACTTACTCCTGTCTGTCAGGCAGGCTGAGCGTTTCGTTTTGCATGTTCTGGTAGGAGCTTCTCATTTTCACTTTCTGTGGACTGTGGGGGCTGCAGACCAGCAAGCCCTGCTGTGGATCCTGAGCGGTTCTATTCATGAGCAGGTTAAGTTGTGGGGTTTGTTTTGCTTTGCCTGTTTCAGGTCTTGAACTCCGTGCCTCACACTTGAATTCATCTTTCTTGCTCATGTTGGCACTCTACCCCTTGAGCCACACCTCCAACCTGACTCTTTGTTAGTTAATGGGAAAGGGAATCTCATGGACTTTTCTGCTTCAGTTGACTTTGGACTTCCATCCTCCACGTCTCAGCCTCTTTTTTTTCTTCTCCAAAAGCACGCCACACAATAATGAGAACAAGAACTTTTATCTTCTGGGAAGATTTTTTTTTTTTTTTTTTGGGTCCGTCGTGGGGCCTGAACTCTGGGCCTGGTCGCTGTCCCTCAGCTCTTCAGCTCAAGGCGAGCACTCTACCACTTGAGCCACAGCACCACTTCCGGCTTTTTTCTTTTTTCTTATGTGTTGCTGAGGAATGGAACTCAGGCATGCAAGGCAAGCATTCTACCACTGAGCCACCTTCCCACCCTTCTGGGAAGGTGTGTGTGTGTGTGTGTGTGTGTGTGTGTGTGTGTGTGTGTGTGTGTGTGTGTGTGTGTGTGTGTGTGTTGTTTCATTTTGTTTTGTTTTGTTCTGAGACATGGTCTTTGTTGTTCAAGCTCTCCTGGAACTCCTAGGCTCCAACCCCCTTGCCTCAGCCTCACAGAGCCTGGTAAGGAAGATCTCAAACTACAGTATTTCAGAAGCCCTGAAAAGCTTCTGATTCCAGGATGGAATCATCCTCCAGAATCCCAGGGAAGAGCAAGATGGAGCCCACCTCACACGGGGGTCTGGAATAAGAATGACAGCAGACTTCCTGAGAATACATGTGTTACTCTGGGGAAATGGAGCCTTGCCTTAGCACAACTTTATGGACTTTCCTACCCAGGCTAGCTTTGAACCGAGATCCTCAGATCTCAGCTTCCAGAGTAGCTAAGATTACAGGTGTGAGCCACCAGTGCCCTGCCTTATGTTAAATCTAGTTCTTTTATTTTTTTGGTCAGTCGTGGGGGCTGAACTCTGGACCTGGGCGCTGTATCTCAGCTCTTCAGCTCAAGGTTAGCACTCTACCACTTGAGCCATAGTGCCATTTCCAGTTTTCTCATAGCCTTTCCTGCATGGGCTGGCTATGAACTGTGATCCTCCGATTTCAGCTTTCTAAGTAGCTAGCGTTACAGGTGTGAGCCACCAGTACCTGGCCTCTTTTTTTTTTTTTTTGTCAGTTGTGGAGTTTGAACTCTGGACCTGGGCGCTGTCCCTGAGCTCTTCAGCTCAAGGGAGCATTCTACCACTTGAGCCACAGCGCCACTTCCAGTTTTCTGGTGGTTAATTGGAGATAAGTGTCTCACGGACTTTCCTGCCTGGGCTGGCTTTGAACCATGATCCTCAGATCTCAGCCTTCTGAGTGGCTAGGATTACAGGCGTGAACCACCAGCACCCAGCTTTTTTTTTTTTTCTTTCAGGTACTAGAGCTTGAACTCAGGCTCCATGCTTGCTCAGCTTTCTTGCTATATGTACCATTGAGCCACACCTTCAGTCTAGCTGGTTAATTGGAGATTGAGTCTCTTGGACTTTTCTGTCTGAGATGGTTTTGAACTATGATCCTCAGAATCTCAGATTCCTTTTTTTGTGGTGGGGTCCAGTCGTGGGGCCTGAACTCTGGGCCTAGGCACTGTCCCTCAGCTCTTCAGCTCAAGGCTAGTGCTCTACCACTTGAGCCACAGCGCCACTTCCAGCTTTTTTCTTTTTGCTTATGTAGTGCTGAGGAACCGAACCCAGGGCCTCATGCATGCAAGGCAAGCACTCTACCAGTGAGCCACCTTCCCAGCCCAGAATCTCAGATTCCTGAGTAGCTAGGATGACAGAGGTGAGCCACCAGCACCTGGCTGAGACTCTACATTGAATTCTTTTTTTGTTTTTTTTGTTTTTTTGGGTCCAGTCGTGGGGCCTGAACTCTGGGCCTGGGTGCTGTCCCTCAGCTCTTCAGCTCAAGGCTAGCGCTCTACCACTTGAGCCACAGCACCACTTCGGCTTTTTTCTTTTTGCTTATGTGGTGCTGAGGAATTGAACCCAGGGCCTCCTCAGGCATGCAAGGCAAGCACTCTACCACTGAGCCAACATTGAATTCTTTTGGGTACAAATGAATTACCAGGTATTATATTAATTCTATTTTTTAAATATTACTTTGAGACAGAATCTTCTCATGTAGCTTAGGCTGGCCTTGAACTCATGATCCTGCTGCTTCTCCTGTCCCCTCCCCCCCCCCCCATATGTGCTGGAATTATAGGTGTGCCCACCACAACTGGCCAAAAGGTAACATTTTATACCAGCAATACATATGACCTAATATCCAAAATATACAAGGAGTTTAAGAGACAAACCCCTCCCAAAGCTAAAAAATCCAATCACTGAATGGGCAAAGGAGCTAAGTAGAGACTTCTCAGAAGAAGAGGTAAGAATGACAAAGAGGGGCTGGGAAGTTGGCTCAGTGGTAGAGCGCTTGCCTTGCATGCATGAGGCCCTGGGTTTGATTCCTCAGCACCACATAAGCAAAAAGAAAAAAGCCGGAAGTGGCACTGTGGCTCAAGTGGTAGAGTGCTAGCCTTGAGCTGAAGAGCTGAGGGACAGCGCCCAGGCCCAGAGTTCAGTCCCCACGACTGGACCCAAAAAATAAAAATTAAAAAAAAAAAAAAAGAATGACAAAGAAACACATGAGGAAATGCTCATCATCCCTGGCCATAAAGGAAATGCAAATCAAAACAACTCTAAGATTCCATCTCACCCCAGATAGATTAATCCAAATTGTGAGTTTGAACAACAAACATTGCAAGGATATGAGGAAAAAGGAAGGAACCCTATAGCACCATTGGTGGGCATGTAAATTAGTATAACCACTCTGAATAGCTGTCTGGAAGTTCCTCAAAAACTAAACATGACTTTCCCTATGACCTAGTCTTACCATTCCTGGGCATCTGCTCAGAACATCACAAGTCAGGATACTGTAAAGTCACGTGCACATCTGTGTTCATTGCTGCTCTATACAATACCAAATTATGGAACAGTACAGATACCCTACAATAGATGAATGGATAAATAAAATGTGACATACATACATAACGGAATTTTACACATTCATTAGAAAGAATAAGAGTCTGTCATTTGCAGGGAAAGGGATGAACCTAGAACAAAAGCTAAGTGAGATAAGCCAAGCTCAGGGAGACAAACGGTGCATGTTTACTCTCGTTTGTGGAAGTTAGATCGAAAATGTATGAGTCATGATAAATCACAGGCTCTAGGCATTCACACACACAGGGAGGCCAAAGAGGATGATTTTTTTTTCTTTACTTTTTTTCTTTTTTTTGTTCGGTCATGGGGCTTGATCTCTGGGCCTGGGCGCTGTCCCTCAGCTATTCAGCCCAAGGCTAGTGCTCTACCACTTGAGCCACAGCGCCACTTCTGGTTTTCTGAGTGGTTTATTGGAGATAAGAATCTCACGGACTTTTCCTGCTCAGGCTGGCTTTGAACCGGGATCCTCAGATCTCAGACTCCTGAATAGCTAAGATTACAGGCATGAGCCACCAGCGCCCAGCTTCTTTTCTTTTCTTTTTTGTTGGTTATGGGGCTTGAACTCAGGGCCTGGGCTCTGTCCCTGAGCTTTTTTTGCTCAAGCTAGTACTCTACTTTGAGCCACAGCACCACTTCTGGTTTTCTAATGATAAATTGGAGATAAGAATCTCATATACTTTCCTGCCTGGGCTGGCTTTGAACCATGATCCTCAGATCTCAGCCTCCTGAGTAGCTAGAATTGTAGCCCAGCAGGAGGACACTCTTAGGAGAGGAACACAAAGGTGTAATGTCTCTGATCACAGAAAATACTATGTATTGAAACAAATTCCAGCAAATGGAAGCATAGGGATTTTTGTTGTTGCTGCTGCTGTTGGTGGAGATGGTATTGTTGTTTTTGCATTTTGTCCTTTCATTTATTTATTTTTGGTTGTGGGGCTTGAACTCTGGGCCTGAGCGCTGTCCCTCAGCTCTTCAGCTCAAGGCGAGCGCTCTACCACTTGAGCTACAGTGCCACTTCCGGTTTTCTAGTGGTTTATTGGAGATAAGAGTTTCACTGACTTTCCTGCCCAGGCTGGCTTTGAACCACGATCCTCAGATCTCAGCCTCCTGAGTAGCTAGGATTACAGGCGTGAGCCACCGGCACCCGGCTGTCCTTTTATTTTTTTTGCCTTGTTTGTTCTTTTATCTTTTGATGGGTTAAAGGGGAGTTGCAGATATGTAGGGAAGAAGGATGAACAAATGCATGGTCCTCAATAGACATTATGTGGAAAATGAACTCTCCAAGTTGTGGCAGGGATGGGAGGGAGAAACTGGAGAAAATGACAAAAGAATCATACTCATTACCTGACTTAAGAAACAGTAACTTGGGCCTGTAATCCTAGCTACTCAGGAGGCTGAGATCTGAGGATCACGGTTCAAAGCCAGCCCGGGCAGGAGAGACGTGAGACTCTTATCTCCAATAAACCACCAGAAAACTGGAAGTGGCGCTGTAGCTCAAGTGGTAGAGCGCTCGACTTGAGCTAAAGAGCTGAGGGACAGCGCCCAGGCCCAGAGTTCAAGCCCCACAACCGACAAAAAAAAAAAAAGAAAGAAAAGAAACAGTAACTTGGGCTGAGAAGGTGGCTCAGTGGTAAAGTGCTTGCCTTGCATGCATGAGGCCCTGGGTTCGATTCCTTAGCACCATATATGCAGGAAAAGCTGGAAGTGGTACGGCTCAAGTGATAGAGCGCTAGCCTTGAGCTGAAGAGCTGAGAGACGGCACCCAGGCCCAGAGTTCAAGCCCCAGGACCTACCAAAAAAAGAAAAGAAACGAAACAGTAACTCCTCTATACAACATCTTCGTAATGACTTTTTTTTTTTTGGGTGAGGTCAGTTGTAGAGCTTAAACTCAGGGCCTAGGTGCTGTCCCTGAACTCTTTTGATCAATATTAGCACTCTACCACGTTGAGCCACAGCTCTACTTTTGGTTTTCTGGTACTTAATTGGTGGTAGGAGAGCGGTCTCACAGATTTGCCTGCCCAGGCTGGCGTTGAACCGTGATTCTTAGCTCTCAGCCTCCTGAATAGCTAAGATTACACATGTGAGTCACCAGTGCCCGGGCCAATCATAACAATTTTTAAAAATTAAAAAAAAAGAAAGCATTTTTTTAAACCTCTGAGACTGAAACATCAACGCCAGCTGCTTCTCTAAAACTCAGAAATTACTTTTGTGGTATTAGGTGACAAAGACCACACGTCTCCCAGCAGCAGAGCTACTTCCTCCTCGGGGCTGCGTGACACATGCCTTCCTGACACATCTAACATGGCAAGAAGGCTTGTGACTGCCACTCAGCCTTCGGCAGGAAGTTCACAGCTGGCAAAAGCCCTCTGCAGTGGCTGAGCCCTTAGCTTCCATGAAAGGAACTGGCCTCCCATGTGTGAGGCCCTTGGTTTCATGACCAAAAAGGGAAGAAAATATTTTAAAAGCTGTGCCCTTTTACCAACTTTTCTAGGCCCAAAGTCTCTGATTTCACTTGGGTTAGGGCCCTGCCCCTCCCTCAGGGTCTGTCCCCTGGCCTGGGCCGGCTCTGGCTGGCTCTGCCAATCCCGCATCTGCAGGGTGTATGTCTTGAGGCCTTTGGTACTGACCCACCACACAGTATGCCAATCACCAAGAGGAGAAACCACTAGTACATAGATAATATTGATGTAAACGAAGAATGGAGCTACCTGTGCTAGCACATGCTGCACTGAGTGCTGAGTGGGAAGGCTGAGGCAGGAGGATCTCCAGTTGGAGGCCAGCCTGGGCTGCAGAGAAATACCTTCTTTTGCTTCTCTCTCTCTCTCTCTCTCTCTCTCTCTCTCTCTCTCTCTCTCTCTCTCTCTCTTCTTTGGAGCATAGTTGGTCCTGGGGTTCTTACTGCCCTTCAGCAGGAGATGGAGCAGGGCCTTGTCAGGGGAGACCAGGCCTTTTGGCATTGGTGTTGGAATGAGCATGCATGAAGCCTGGTCGCCATTCTGCATGCACTGGTGCTATGGCTCCTGGCACAGGAGCAAAAGGAGGCAAAAGCTGTTCCACTTAGAGGGATTTGTGCCAGAGCGCGGCGGGCGTAGACGGGTTCCATGTACTAGAATCTCATCCCAGTGAGCGTGGTTGCCTGATGAGGCAGCTGTGGCTCTGTGGGTGACATCAACTACATTCCAAATCCCGTGGGTGGAAGCCAGCTGTGGGGTCACGCCTGTAATCACAGCACTCCAACAAAACCCCTTGAGTTGAGGGCGTTGCTGAGGGTGGGGCTCAAGCAGCAGCACACATGCCCAGCAAGCACGAGTCCCGGAGTTCAAGCCCCATACTGCAAAAGAGAAAGTAGGATTCAAAGCAAGGACAGCCTTGGAAGCAACTCTGGGAGATGAGCTGTACAGAAAGCTGACACATAGGCTCTAAAAGTATGAGTCTACATCCCACCAAGATAGCCCCTTGCTCACTGTAGTGAAGACTAGCTAGGGTGTTTACCTACTCACCGAAGACTCACCTACCTGCCATGCAATCATTTATACTATGTCTAACTTTCCACGGCCCCAAGTGGATTCTGGTTTTATGTCCATTTTACAGATGTAAAAACTGAGGGGCTGGGAAGGTGGCTTCATGGTAGAGTGCTTGCCTAGCAGGCATGAAGCCCTGGGTTTGATTCCTCAGTACCACAGAAAAGGTCAGAAGTGGCATTGTGGTTCAAGTGGTAGAATGCTAGCCTTGAGCAAAAGAAGCTCAGGGACAGTGCCCAGACCCTGAGTTCAAGCCCCAGGACTGGCAATAATAATAACAATAATCCTGAGGCTCAGAGACAGTAAGCTTCCTATGAACTCCCTGTTGTGAAGTCAGGATTGAAACTACTCTGAATCTAGAGGCTGAACACAGGTTTCCAGAGACTGGGAAGACAGAAGGTCTGGTACCTGCCTGGTCTCTGGCTGTCATCCATTGTACTCAGATAGAGATATTAAAAATGTAGCTGGTATCTGTTGCTGAGTTTTTTGTTTGTTTCTTTGTTTATGCCAGTCCTTGGTGTTTGAATTCGGCCTGGGCATTGTCTGTGAGCTTTTTTGCTCAAGGCTAGCATTCTACCACTTGAGCCACAGCTCCACTTCTGGCTTGTTGGTGGTTAATTGGAGATAAGAGTCTCACGGACTTTCCTATACAGGCTGGCTTTGAACCACACCATGAGATCGCAGCCTCCTAAGTAGCTAGGATGACAAGCATGAGACACTGGTGCTACTACACAGCTCTGTGTGCGTGTGTGTGTGTGTGTGTGTGTGTGTGTGTGTGTGTGTGTGTGTGTGTGTGTGTGTACTGGGTCTTGAATGCAGGTGCTGGGCACCATTGGTTCCTGGCAGTTTCTTTCTCTTGAACAGCTAGTATTACAGGAGAGAGCCACCAGCTCAGGGAAAGATTCTGTTTTCCTCACAAGGGCAACAAGGCTCAGAAAACCAAAGAGCTGGGTGCCTGTGGCTTATGCCTGACTTCCTAACTACTCAGGAGGCTGAGATCTGAGGATCACAGTTCAAAGCCAGCCAGGGCAGGAAAGTCCTTGAAACTCTTATTTCCAATTAACCACCAGACAACAGTGGCACTGTGGCTCAAAGTGGCAGAGAGCTAGCCTTGAGGGAAAAAGCTCAGGGACAGCTCCCGCCCAGGTCCCACCCCAAGACCAACCAAAAAAGAAAAGAACAGAACAGAACAGAAAAGAAAGAAAACCAAAGTGATTGCTAAGGTCATGTAACAAGCCAACCTGTACTGGAGCAATGGAGAAGCCTTAGGCCATCCTGCGGGGTCTGACATGGTGGTCTGTCTCTTTAGGCGGGATAGAATTCTTAACTAGAGTTGTCTAAAGGTTATTACTAAAGGGAAGGGGCGTGGCCTCGGCCGGGTGTGGTCTGTGGGGGCGTGGCCGCAGCTGCTCGCCCGTGCTGCTGCGGGGCCCTGTGGGGCGTGGCTCGGGGGCGCGGTCTCTGTGGGCGTGGCCTCGGTGGGCGTGGCCTCGGGCTGCCTCTGCCCGGACCGGGGGCTCGGGCTCGCCAAACGCGAGCGGGTCATTCGTTCTGCGCACACCCGGCGGCGGCCACCATGGGCACCCGGGAGCCGGTGGCGCTGCAGGACTTCGTGCGGGACCTGGATCCTGCGTCGCTCCCACGCGTGCTGCGGGTCTGCTCCGGAGTCTACTTCGCGGGTAAGTGTGCTCGGCTCCCCTAGCCTGGGACACGGAGGCCACGGTCAGCTTCTCCGCGCCCCACATGGCCGAGGGGCCCCTGAGTGGTGTCCGGGTCAGTGAGTTCTGCGGGGAAGGCGGGCGGGACAGAGCTCAGCCCGGGTGGAAGCACGGTGGGCTTTGTTGGCAGTGGTGGGGATCGAACCCGGGATCTTGAGCGCTTCCGGGCGGAGGCCGTCCTCCCCTGGCTACGTCCTCCCTCTCCTCCCTACACCGCCCGCCTCGGCTCCTCCCACGGTCCGCCAGCCCACCTCGGTCCGCTGCTGGCCAGTGGGCAGTACTTGATCTGATGGTTGCTTTAGCTTAAATGACTCTTCCTCCAGGAAGCCTTCCCTGCCCCTTTGCTTACCTCCAGCCTCCCTGGGTCAAGCAGGGATGGTTCACAGCAGGGGCTCAGAGGCTCCTTATTGCTGGGTGGGGCTGGCAGGGCAAGGATGGGGGGATTGTACAGTGGAAGGAGGCCAGGGCTGCCCTGTGGGAGGAATGGTTCTTCAGGGAGGAAGTGTGGCTGTGGGTGAGAGAGAGAGGGGTGCAGGAGAAAGGGAACTGAGAGACTAGGAAGGAGGGTGTTGGCCTTTTCCTGCTCTATCCTCCTTCCTGGCTAGAGGAAGTCTTGCTGCCACCCAGGCTTCCAGCAGAAGTTTCTGAGGGTAAAGTGGCAGCTAGACCAAGTGGAAGACACAAGGAGGGCCACCCAGGGAGCCACCACTTCCCCAACGCCTCGCCAGGTCCGTTTGGAAGTCCGATGGGTCTGGGTTCAAGTTCTGACTGCCTCTAGGGTTTCCTGAAGGCAGGTACCTGGGATGGGCTTGCTCTCTCTCTGACAAAGGACCAAGACCCTCTGTCCTCCCAGCGTCCCTTGCCTGTCTGTCACAATACCAGAGTTTCCTCATTAGGCCAGTCTAGGGTGGTGGGAAGTCCAGAAGTTGGAGTGACATCACTAGGGCAGAACGTGCCAGGGTATGGGTGTCGAGATAGGGGGACGTGGAAGGGTAGAGGGCCACCCAGTGAGGCGGGCAGGGGACAGGGTGCTCTGGAATGGTAGGGCTCAGGGTTAGGTGCACATTTTGGAGGCCGGCACCATGGCTTGATCCCCTACTTCTGTTACCCAATCACTTTATTTATTTTTTCTTTGTCGTGTTAGTGATTGAATTTAGAGTCTTTTTTAGGCCAGGCAAGTGCTCCAGAGTCTACCACTGAGCAGTATCCCCTACCTTTTGCTTAAAAAATTTTTTTTTTTTTTTGTCAGTCATGGGGCTGAACGCTGTCCCTCAGCTCCTCAGCTCAAGGCTAGCGCTCTACCACTTGAGCCACAGCGCCACTTCTGGCTTTTTTCTTTTTGCTTATGTGGTGCTGAGGAATCAAACCCAGGGCCTCATGCATGCAAGGCAAGCACTCTACCACTGAGCCACCTTCCCAGCCCCTGTTGTTTTATTTTTGTGTCAGTCATGGGGCTTGAACTCTGAGACTGAGCGCTGTCCCTCAGCTCTTCAGCTCAAGGTTAGTGCTCTACCACTTGAGCTACAGTACTACTTCTGGCTTTTTCTGTTTATGTAGTACTGAAGAATCAAACCCAGAGCTTCATGCATGCTAGGCAAACACTCTACCACTAAGCTACATTCCCAGTCCTGACAAAGTTTTTGTTGTTGTTGTTCAAGGCTAGTGCTCTGCCACTTGAACTACAACTTTATTTCTAGCCTTGTTGATAACTAATTGGAGGTAAGAGTCTCACAGGCTTTCTTGCCCAGGCTGTCTTCAAACCACATGGTCCATATAACTCAGCTGCCTGAGTACCTAGGATTACAGGTGTGAGCCACCAGTGCCTGACCTTATACCTAATTGAACTCTCTGAGGCTGTATCATTTTTAGGAAAGAAAAAATGCAAAGTAGCATTTTCAAGAAACAGAAACTGTTCCAGAGCAGTCACAGGGCGTAAAGTCAAGGATGCGTGACGGCACTTGGCCCAGGGGCCCAGTATATAAAGTTCCACATATATATATATAATTTGCATATATTGTAGCCCAGCCTCCTCCAAGCCTAGGATACACCCACCCCAGTAACTCCCATCTCTGCCTCCTGAATGGAATGGAACTCACAGCCCCACACAGCCTCCCAGGCCTCGAGGGCATGTAGCGCTCAACTCCATCACACAGCTGGGAAATCAGCTTTCTCTGTGTGTGTGTGTGTGTGTGTGTGTGTGTGTGTATATGTTTATATATATATATATGAATATATATATGTATGTATGTATATATATACACACATATAGGGGCTGGGAAGTTGGCTCGGTGGTAGAGTGCTTGCCTTACATGCATGAGGTCCTGGATTCCATTCCTCAGCACCACATGAGCAGGGGGAAAAGAAAGCCGCAAGTAGCGTTGTGGCTCAAGTGGTAGAGTGCTAGCCTTGAACTGAAGAGCTGAGGGACAGCGCCCAGGCCCCATGACCGGACCCCCCCAAAAAAAATTACACACATATATATATATGTCATCCCCTCCACAGGTCCACATCCTGACCTTGTTGATAAAACTGTGCTTTATAAGCTGGGCATTAGTGTCTCAAGCTTGTAATCCTAGCTACTCAGGAGGCTGAGACCTGAGGATTGTAGTTTGAAGCCAACTCAGAAAGAAAAATCCATGAAACTCTTTTTTCTTTTTTTTTTTCCGGTTGGTTGTGGGGCCTGAACTCTGGGCCTGGGTGCTGTCCTTCAGCTCTTCAGCTCAATGCTAGTGTTCTACCACTTGATCCACAGCGCCACTTCCGGCTTTTTCTGCTTATGTGGTGTTGAGGAATCGAACCCAGGGCCTCATGCATGCAAGGCAAACACTCTACCACTGAGCCACCTTCCCAGCCCCAAAGTCCGTGAAACTTTCATCTCCAATTTACCACCAAGAAGCCAGGAATGGTGTTGTGGCTCAAGTGGTAGAGCACCAGCCTTGAGCAGAAAAAGCTAAGGAGCAGCTCCTAGGCCTGAGTTCAAATCCCAGCACCAGTAGCTTTATGAGCCTGTGCATTCTCCTGGGGTCAGAGGAGGTTTCCGTCAGTTTCTCAGGGTTGGTAGGAGAAGCCCTACTGAGACTCTTCCTGGGGTGGGGTCAGGTGACCCAAGGGCCCAAGGTCCTCCATCATGTGCGCCCTCTGTGGTGAATGATCTTTTTTTTTTTTTTCTTTTTCTTGCCAGTCCTGGGACTTGAACTCAGAGCCTGGGGACTGTCCCTGAGCTTCTTTTGCTCAAGGCTAGCACTCTACCACTTGAGCCACAGTGCCACTTCGGCTTTTTCTGTATATGTGGTACTGAGAAATGGAACCCAGGGCTTCATGCATGCTAGGCAAACACTCTACCACTCAGCCACCCTCCCAGCCCTGGTGAGCAATCTTTCCTGTGTACCTTCCATGTTCTGCGAGCAACTTCAGCTCTTTGAGCGAGGACAGTGGCTGATGAGCTTGGGGTGGTGCCCAGAAACACCCGGCCTCCCCCTGCTGGGACCCTCTTTTCCCTCCTGTGCTTCCTTGTAAAGCAGCACAACTCAAGGAGTGTGGAGGGCGTGGTACCCGCTGGCCCTGTGTGGCCAGCAGGGAGCCACTGACCCTCTCTGAGCCCTGTGATGGAGGAGTTGAGTAGTGCCACGCACTCCAGGCCTGCCCTGGGTGGCTGAGTGGGGCTTTGAGTTCCATTCAGGAGGCAGAGATGGGAAAGAGGCAGAGAAAGGAATGGAAGCGGCAGATGAATTGAGTCCCAGGCTCCCAAGAGGCCCTACAGGCAGGGCATTGGGCAGGAAGACAGTGTGCACCAAGCCGTGAGCAAGCAGAGCTTGTGGGAAGCAGAGCACTTAGCACTTGGCCCTTGCCAAAAGGAGAAACTGAGTCCATGTCTCTATAGGCTCCATCTACGAGATCTCAGGAAGCGAATGCTGCCTGTCCACGGGGGACCTGATCAAGGTTACTCAGGTTTGCCTCCAGAAGGTGATCTGTGAGAACCCGGCCACCGGTCAGACCATGGAACTCGATCCCACCTTTCCAGGTAAGGTGGACATCTGTACCCCCCCATGGGCCCAGTACCCTACAGGCCACCCTGGGGTGGCCTCTCCAGCACCAGCATCTACCCCTGCTCACAAGCATCACCCATACTGCTCTATAGCCTCCAGGTTGGGGATGTCTTCAGAGTGGTCCAATGACAGCCTGAGCCTGTAAGGCCACACCCTCCCCTGTCATCTTTGGCCACGCCAGCCTCTGCTCCAGCAGTTGGTCCAGGTGCCAGGCTCTGTGTTTGCTCACATGGTCATTCATCAAACACCAGTCTGCACCCATGTGTCCTAGGAGGCGCTGTGGAGCTCAGGATGAGCCAGCAGCTTCTGGAGTAGCAGCAAGAAGAGGGCAAAGGCCCAAGTAGTCTCTGCTTTAGGCTCTGGGTGGAGTAACCTGCTCATCAGGTCAGGAAGACTTCCAGGAGGCGGCAGCTTCTGAGCAGGAGGAAAAGACCTCAGTTCCAGGGAATGGTATGTGGGAATCTAGTGTAAAAGAAACCCCGTTGGGCACAGTGGGTCACACCTGTAGTCCTACCTACTCAGGAGGCTGAGGTCCAGAGGATTTGCAGTTTGAGGCCAGACTGGGCAGAAAAGTCCATGAGACTTCATGTCCAAAATAAATAGGAAAGAGCTTAGTGGAGACATGGCTCAGGTGGTACAGTGCCAGCTCAGTGAACAAGCATGCTGAACAGGCAGGAGGTCTGAGTTCAAAACACTGATACCAGCAGAGGGGGTGGAGGTGTAGAGGGAGAAGGGAGAAGGGAGAAGAAAGAAGAAGGAAGAGGAGCCGGGCGCCGGTGGCTCACGCCTGTAATCCTAGCTACTCAGGAGGCTGAGATCTGAGGATCGCGGTTCAAAGCCAGCCCGGGCAGGAGAGACCCTGAGACTCCTATCTCCAATAAACCACCAGAAAACCGGAAGTGGCGCTGTAGCTCAAGTGGTAGAGCGCTCGCCTTGAGCTGAAGAGCTGAGGGACAGCGCCCAGGCCCAGAGTTCAAGCCCCACGACCGACAAAAAAAAAAAAAAAAGAAGGAAGAGGAGGAGAAGGAAGGTAAAGAAGGGCTGGGAAGGTGGCTCAGTGGTAGAGCGCTTGTCTTGCATGCATGAGGCCCTGGGTTTGATTCCTCAGCACCACATAAGCAGAAAAAGCTGGAAGTGGCGCTGTGGCTCAAGTGGTAGTACTAGCCTTGAGCTGAAGAGCTGAGGGACAGTGCCCAGACCCAGAGTTCAAGCCCCACAACTGACCAAAAAAAGAAAAGAAATGAAAGGTAAAGAGGAAACTCAAGGAACTCATGATCACAAGAGTGTGTGTGGCTGTGCTTGGAAGCCAGTAGGCTGGCTGGGAACTCCAGCTCTCCCAGGTGCTAGCTGTGGCTCCGCTTCCTCCTCTGTAACAGGCATGGGTTCTGATGGAGGCATTCTAGGAGTTGATGTGCATAAGGAACACAGGGCCTGGGGCTGGGAAGGTGGCTCAGTGGTAAAAGCGCTTGCCTTGCATGCCTGAGGCCCTGGGTTCGATTCTCAGCACCACATAAGCAAAAAAAAAAAGCCAGAAGTGGCGCTGTGGCTCAAGTAGGTAGAGCGCTAGCCTTGAGCTGAAGAGCTGAGGGACAGTGCCCGGCCACGACCGGACCCAAAAAAAAAAAAAAAAAAAGGAACACAGGGCCTGCAGCGCAGGCGTGCTGGTGAGTGGGTGTGGCTTCCGGGTGAGGGACAGTTGGTGGAGGCCCTACAGCCCAACGTGCACTGATGGTATACACTGCTTTAAGGAGCCAGTGAGGTTTGGAAATTTATGAGGTATTTTACTTTATTTATTCATTTGTTTGTTTTTATGCCAATACTGGGGTTTGAACTCAGAGCTTTTTTTTTTTGTTGTTGGTTGTGGGGCTTGAACTCTGGGCCTGGGCGCTGTCCCTCAGCTCTTCAGCTCAAGGCTAGCGCTCTACCACTTGAGCCACAGCGCCACTTCCGGCTTTTTTCTTTTTGCTTATGTGATGCTGAGGAATCAAACCCAGGGTCTCAGGCATGCAAGGCAAGCGCTCTACCACTGAGCCACCTTCCCAGCCCCAATGAATCATGATCTTTCTGATCTCTGCCTCCCAAGTATCTGGAATTATAGATGTATACAACCACACCTGCGTCATGGACATACTTGAAGAATTCAGATCAGCACTGTGATTTTCAGTTTTTAGTGGGAATGTTGGGTGGGGATGAAGCCCAGGGCTTCTCACCTGATAGGAGGAAGATCTCTCACTGAGCTACACTCCCAGAGCCCTAGACTAGGACTTTCATTTTTCTTTTTTTCCAGTCCTGGGGCTTGAACTCTGGGTCTAGGTGCTACCATTTGCGCCACAGTGCTACTTTTGGTTTTCTAGTGGTTCATTGGAGAAAAGAGTCTCACAGATTTTCCTGCCTAGGTTGGCTTTGAATCATGAATCTCAGACATCAGACTCCTGAGTAACTAGGATTACAGGCATGAACCACTGGCGCCTGACTGTAGAGCAGAACTTTTGTAGAAGGCCCCTTAGGCCAGATTTTGTGATCTTCCCCTGAAACATTTGGGGTTGTGGGGTTTAGGCAGGAAACTATCACTTCTGGAAGTGGGGTGCTCAGTCCGATGGCAGAAAAATGGCCAATGGCCTGACATAACAGTCAGGAAGTGTTGGCCAACAAGGTAAGGGGCAGAGGGGTAACTAGTAGCTCCTGGGGCCCTAGTGTGCAGAGAAGAACCATGGTACCACCTCGGTGGGTGTGGCAGGAGATTTTTAAATTTGTCACTGGGGCTTGTACTTGGGGTCTTTAGCTCTCACTCAGCTTTTCCTCTCAAGGCTGGCACTCTACCACTTGAGCCACAGCTCCATTTCTGGCTTTTTGCTGGTTATTTGGAGATAAGAATCTCTTGGAGTTGTATACCTGTGCTGGCTTCAAACTTCAATCCTCAGACTTCAGCCTCCTGAATGGCAAGGATTACAGGCACGAGCCCTAACTGGCAGCAATCGATGTTGGGTGTGGGAGAGTGGAGTTGTAGGAGAGATGACAAGCAGGCAGAATTAGAGGCAGATAGGATTAGGAAGTAGGAAAGTATGGAGGTCACCCATGTGTCTGTGGGGACATGTCCCTTGTCCCCCTGTGTCCCTCAATCCCGTCCCTTCATGTACTCTGTGCCCCCATCTCTCAGCCCTGAAGTCATGGAGGGTTGGGGGGTTCTGGCTGGGTTTCCTGCAGGGCCGGGCAGCAAAGGCCTGGCCGGCCCTCACTCTGCCACCTTCCACTTACCTCCCAGGCCACTTCAGCCCTGTCATCAGCCGCAGGAGCTACGAGACCTTGGAGGAGATGGTCCCGCGTTGGAGCCCCTCACAGCTGCCCATTTACTTCATGTCACCCTACAGCATGGTCACAAAGGCCGGGGTGGTGTTTGAGGAACAGCTCTTCACGCTGGAGGCCGTGGAGGTGCACCTCGGGACTCCCTACGCACGCTGTATCCACAAACGGGGACCCCAGCAGGTTGTCCTGCATCTGCCTCTGTCCCAGAAAGGGCCTTTCTGGAAATTAGAGTCTGGAACCCTCCAAACCCTGCCCCAGATCCTGCAGGACCCGGCTCTGAAGGACAGCATGCTGATCTGCCCCAACCTACCGTGGCCCTCCTTGACCCTGAAACCCCAGTATGAAGTTCAGGCCATCATGCATAGTGAGTTGCCTGGGCAGGTGTGGGGGGGTGGGCACAGGATGGGGACCCCTGGGAGCTGCTCTGATGGAAGACATCTCCCATTCTGGGCATAGTTTTGGGGGTCTTATGCAATGGAACAGAATATAGCTGCCTAGTCCAGTGGGACTTTGGTGTGGAGGAGAGGAAAGAGAATGAACATGAGCAAGGTTAACCTGTTTGACAGAAGTGGCAAAGAGCCAGGCACCTGTAACCCTAGCTATTCAGGAGGCTGAAATCTGAGGATCATAGTTCAAAGCCAGCCTGGACAGAAAAGTCTATGAAACTCATCTCCAATTAACCCCAAAAAGCCAGAAGCAAAGCTGTGGCTTTCCTGAGCAAAAAAAGCTCAGGAAGTGTCCAGGCCTGGAGATCAAAGGTTGGGGCTGGGAATGTAGTTTCGTGGTAGAGTGCTTGCCTAGCGTGCATGAAGCTCTGGGTTCGATTCCTCATTGCCACAGAAACAGAAAAAAACTGGAAGTGGTGCTGTGGCTCAAGTAGTAGAGCACTAGCCTTGAGCACAGAGAGGCTCAGGGACAGAGCCTGGGCCTTGAGTTCAAGCCCCAGGCCTGGAAGAAAGAGAAAGAGAGAGAGAGCGAGAGCGAGAGAGCGAGAGCGAGAGCAAGAGAGAGAGAGAGAGAGAGAGAGGAAGAAAGAAAGAAAGAAAGAAAGAGGGGCTGGGAAGGTGGCTCAGTGGTAGAGCGCTTGCCTTGCATGCCTGAGGCCCTGGGTTCAATTCCTCAGCACCACATAAGCAAAAAGAAAAAAGCCGGAAGTGGCGCTGTGGCTCAAGTGGTAGAGGGCTAGCCTTGAGCTGAAGAGCTGAGGGACAGCGCTCAGGCCCAGAGTTCAGGCCCCACGACCGGACCCAAAAAGAAAGAAAGAAAGAAAGAAAGGATGGATTGGTAGGAAGGATTAGTAGGAAGGAAGGAAGATTGGTAGGAAAGAACAGATGGAAACAGGAAGCAGGCCAGCAGGCTGCTCTCTGCTCTCTAGCTGGGGCGAGGGTGTACAGTGGGGTGGCACAGGCCGCACCCCTACACTGACTTTGCTCTCACAGTGCGCAGGACCATCGTCAGGATCCCGTCCACCCTGGAGGTGGATGTGGAAGACATCACGGCCTCCTCCCAGCACATCCACTTCATCAAACCCATGCTGCTCAGCGAGGCCCTGGCCCAGGGCGGCCCCTTTCCCCTGCTCACGGAGATCCTGGAGGTTCCCGAGGGCCCCCCCCTCTTCCTCAGCCCATGGGTGGGCTCCTTGAGGAAAGGCCAGAGGCTGTGCATCTACGGTCCATCCTCAGCACCCTGGAGGCTTCTGGCCTCCAGCAAGGGCCGGAAGGTGCCCAGACACTTCATGGTATCCGCGGCCTATCAGGGCAAGCTGCGGCGGCGGCCCAGAGAGTTCCCCACGGCCTACGACCTCCTGGGTGCTTTCCAGCCAGGCCGGCCTCTCCGCGTGGTGGCTACAAGAGACTGTGAGGGCGCAGAGGAGAACGCTGAAATTGCCTCCCTGGCTGTGGGTGACCGGCTGGAAGTGTTGGGGTCCGTCCAGATGCTTGGGGAGCAGGGCCAGGACGTGGACATGTTGATGTGCCAGCGGCTGAGCGAGCAGGCTGCGGAGGACGAGGCGGGCACGGATGAGGAGGTGGAGGAGGACCAGGAGCAGATTCTGCTGCCGCTCTTCCTCCCTGGGGGCTTCGTGGAGGAGCTGAATGATGGCCGGCGCTACAGCCTCGCCGACCTCATGGCCCAGTTCTCGCTGCCCTGTGAGGTCAAGGTGGTAGCCAAGGACCCCAGGCAAACAGATGACCCTCTGGTCTCCTTCGGGGCCCTGCGGCTGGAGGAGAAGATCACAGAGCCCTTCATGATGGTAGGGCTGGACGCGCAGCCGGGCCTGTGCTTTGAGATCCCTCCACGGTGGCTGGACCTGACTGTGGTGGAGGCCGAGGGGCAGCCCGGCCAGCCGGCTGAGCCTCTGCTCGTGGAAGAGCTGACGGACGCCTTCTACTACAGCCTTCGCAAGTTACCAGCTAGTAAGAGCCAAGCCCCACCGCCCAGGCCCCCCAAAAGACAGAGCCTCCGTGAGCAGAAAAAAACAAGCAGCAAAGAGAGTATGGTAAAGGTAAGGTGTGGGGCCCTGCATGGCTCTGTGTGTGTGCGCGTGCGTGTGTGATGGGGCTTGAACTCAGGGCCTCACAGTCTCACTGGCTTTTTCTTTTCTTTGTTGTTGGTCTTGGGGCTTGAACTCAGGGCCCAGGCACTCTCCCTGAGCCTCTTTTTTTTTTTTGGGTCCGGTCGTTGGGCCTGAACTCTGCGCCTGGGCGCTGTCCCTCAGCTCTTCAGCTCAAGGCTAGCGCTCTACCACTTGAGCCACAGCGCCACTTCCGGCTTTTTTCTTTTTGCTTATGTGGTGCTGAGGAATCGAACCCAGGGCCTCGAGCATGCAAGGCAAGCACTCTACCACTGAGCCACCTTCCCAGCCCCGTCCCTGAGCCTCTTGGTACTAAGGTTGGGTGGGCTGTGGATGTGCTGGAGAGAATGACAGCTGAAGCTGGGCACCGATGGCGCACACCTATAATCCTAGCTACTCAGGAGGCTGAGATCTGAGGATCACAGTTCAAACCCAGCCCAGGCAGGGAAGTCTGTGAGAACCATCTCCAATAAACCACCAGAAAACCAGAAGTGGCACTGTGGCCCGAGTGGTAGAGCACTAGCCTTGAGCTGAAGAGTGCAGGGACAGCGCCCAGGCTGAGTTCAAGACCCACAACTGATTAAAAAAGAGAGAGAGAATGATGGCTGAGACCCGAGACTTACCCCGTGGCCCAGTTCATAAGTAGGAGGCTGAATGTGAGCGCGAGTAGTCCTGCTTTTCCCTCTGCCATCCTGCAGTCACTCCTGAGCTGTCTCATTATTTGTCACCTAAACTCAGTCTCTGGTTAATGCCTCCACCCCCTTCCTGGACAGCTGCCAAAATGGCTTCGAAGCCAGGCCAGGGCAGGAGTCCAGGTTTACATTCGTCATGGGGTAGCTTGGATAAGGCCATCCACTCTGCAGGAACCTTTTCTTGCGGACCCTGGGGTTTGGTGCTTCCTATTAGGCGCTGACTGAAAGGCCCCTCAGCCACTGTGCCATCTACTGGAGGGCACCATGTATTCTTGCAGCTAAAAATACAAGCATCAGCCGGGGGCTGGTGGCTCATGTTACTTGCTACTCAAAAGACTGAAATCTGAGGATCAAGGTTCAAAGGCAGTCTAGACAGACAAATCCAGGAGTCTCTCATCGCCAATTAACCAGCAAAAAGCCAGAAGTAGAGCTGTGCTAGCCTTGAGCAAAAAAAAACCTCAGGCAACTCTTAGTCCCTGAGTTCAAGTCCCAAGACTGGCACAAAACAACAAAAACTAGGAACCCAGGGCTGGGAAGGTGGCTCAGTAGTAGAGTGCTTGCCTAAAATGAATGAAGCCCTGGGTTCAATTCCTCAGTACCACATACATAGAAAAAGCCAGAAGTGGTGACTCATGTGGTAGAGTGCTAGCCTTGAGCCAAAGAAGCTCAGGGATAGTGTCCAGGCCCCGAGTTCAAGCCCCAGGACTGGCAAAACAAAAACCAAAACCAAAAAACCAAAACAAACATACACAAAAAAAACTTAGGTACCCAGTGTTAGAATGCTAACCTTGAGCCAAAAGACTCAGGGAGAGTGCCCTGGCCGAGTTCAAGCCCCACAACTAACAACAAAAAGGCATCCACAAGGAGTTTGGCTGAGTTACACAGGTACATGGCAGGGCTGGAACCAGACTTTGCGAAGTGTAGCAAGCATACTTTTGGGGAGCAGGGAGACTTGCGTTTAGTGATATGCAGGCAGTGGAATGGTAGAGTCTTGAGCGCCTGAGTTCTCAGGGAGCTCCTATGGGGGGAGGGGGGCATACACAGGCCAGGGAGGCACTGGAAAGCACAGCACAGGATTTGGAGTCCTCAGTCCCAGCCTGGACTTCAGGCTGGTAACTTTGGGCCCAGTCACTGCTGTTACCCTTGGGTGGTGCCTGGTCCTTCACATCCCCTGCTGTTAGCAGAGGTGGTACCAAGTTTCCTAGAGCACAGAGCACAGAAAGGCCTTTGTCTTCACAGGTCAGTTGTAGTTCTAGGACCAAACTTGGCTCAGCTGATCCTCCCTCCATGGCGGAGTAGACTACTAGTAAATTAGAATTGGGGGGGGGGGAACTGGGGCAGGTAGGATTCCATGAGCAGACACACATAGCACGTGGCGGGAGTTGAATAGAAGTCCTCTTCCTTCTGGCATTCCTTTCTGAGGCTTTGTGACATGCATGTGTGTGTGTATATGAGAGAGGAGGGAGGGAGGGAAAGGGAGAGGGAGAAAGAATGTGTGTGTGTATACTGATCCTGGGGCTTGAAACTCAACCTGAGTCCTGTGCCTGAGCTTTTTCTCAAGGCTAGTGCTCTACCACTTGAGCCAGTGCCACTTCTGGCTTTTTAGTAATCTATTGGAGATAAGAATCTCACAGACTTTGCTGCCAGAGCTGGCTTCAACCCTCAGATCTCAGCCTCCTGAGTACCTAGGACTACAAGCATGAACCACAGGTGCCTGGTTGTGATTTTTTTTTTTTTCAACGCTAGGATTTGAAATCCGGGTAGGCAGGTGCTCTACCATCTGAGCCATAGTACTAGCCTTTTGCTTTATTTTTCGAATAAGGTCTTATGATCCTTCTTATGCCTCCCAAGTAGTTGGTATCACATTCCACCACATCCAGCTGTTGGCTGGGATGGGGAGGGGGGTCTCACTCTTTGTCTAGGCTGGCTGCACTACAGCTCCTATCTCTACTTCTCAATAGTTGGGATTACAGTGTAAGTAAGCCACAGCACCCAGCCTGTGACTGCTTTTTTTGCTTGTGCTGGTACTTGAACTCAGAGCCTGGGCACTGTCCCTTAGCTTTTTTGTTCAAGGCTGGTACTCTACCACTTGAGCCACAGTTCTACTTCAGCCTTTTTGCTGGCTAACTGAAGGTAAGTCTCATGGACTTGTGTCCAGGCTGGCTTCCAACTGTAACTTAGATCTCAGCTCCTGGATAGCTAGGACTACAGGCATGAGCTTCTGTGACTACTTTCTTGATTTATCCCTTCATCCCACCCCCTATCCTTAGCATGACCAGGACACTGTCTGTAGCCATTAACCCTATCTTCACCCCGCCCACCCCCGAGTCTTTATTCCTCTGCCAGATACTTTACATGCTTGTAGTAAAAGTACTCAGGATCCTGAAAAACATACGCACAGGGAAGTGAGAAATTATATTTCATAGCTTCTGTGGCCATGTCTTGGGACTTGGGTGATTCCTGTTTTTCTTCCCAATCTTCTCAAATCTTGGAAAACCAGCAGACTCCTGCACTGTGCAGACCCAAGGCAAACACCATGCCAGATACTTCCAAGGACAAATCAAGTTTATATAGCAAGATTGATACCTTGGTCTCCAAGAGCCTCAAACCCAAGGTCTTGCCACAGGACAGAGGTAAGTGTCCCTTCAATGTAGCTCTGTTCTCTTCCCACCCTGCCCCAATGATGCTCTTTGCCTCCGATGGCCCTGCATACCAGATCCTTTGAGTTGTTGGACAAGCCTCTGTAGGGTGGGTCAGGGGAAAGGCCCTCAGTCTGTGCTTATGGGCTCCAGAGCCCTATGTGGACCAAGTTCAGTTCCAGCACACTCTCCTGCCCATACCACATGACAATTAAATGGCTGGGAGTTGAGAGAAAAAATTGTGGTTTCTGCATTGGCAAAGGCCTTAGAGCACTAGGTTACCCACTTCCCCACACAGGCGAGGAAACCACAAAAGGGAAGGAATTTGCTCAACACCCAAGAGCCTCACCAACCCTGATGTTTTTTTCTTCAGGGAAAAGGATGGAACCTAAGGCCTCCAGCATGCCACGCAAGCACTGTACTTCTGAGCGAGAGCCCGCGCCCGACCAGGACCCTTTTCTAGATGTGGATGCCCACAACTATGAAGAAATAGTTGAGAACTTTCGGAAAACCATCTAGATGCCAGAGAAGCCGTGCCTCTCAGCTGCTGCTCTAAACACCTGGGGTAGTCACCCAGAAATGAGAGCGAGATTGGAACAGAAATGGATACTGCTCCAGCTTCCTTCAGACTCTAGGGTCCTGCCCTTGGAGGCTGGTTTGTTTGAACCCTGCATGCCACCCTTTACTCCCTGAGCTTCAGACCCTTGGTATCCAGAACAAGCTGGCCCCACGAGCTGTTACTTCACTGGATGAAGAGTCTGAGGCCAATGGAGCTGGCTCAATGATCATCACACAGCCTGTCACCCCTGGCCTTAAATCCTGCTTCATCCCAGGCTCTGTGTGGGAGACCAGGACTGTTTCTTCATTTTAGGAACCTCTAGCACAGAAATGGGGGTTGCATAAGTAATGGTGGCTATTTGGCTTCAAGAGCAGTCTCTGGGGTTTAGGTCTCAAAAGCTAATGTTGGAGCTCAAGGAGCCAGTTTAACCTTAGCAAGGCCCAAAGCAGCGGGAAACTGGCAGGTTGTCAGATGGTGCTAAGATATCGTTAAAGTTGTAAATGATTATCCAAGATTATTTCATTGTAAAGCCACAGAATAAAAATGACATTTGAGCTTCTGTATGAGTATCATTTAGTTCTGCCTGTGTGCTAGAACCATCCGAGAGGCTTAGGGACAGTGTGCCTATACCCTGAGTTCAAGCCCCAGGACTGGTTTAAAAAAAAACAAAACAGGGGCTGGGAAGGTGGCTCAGTGGTAAAGTGCTTGCCTTGCATGCATGAGGCCCTGGGTTCGATTCCTCAACACCACATAAGCAGAAAAAGCTGGAAGTGATGCTGTGGCTCAAGTGGTAGAGCACTAGCCTTGAGCTGAAGAGCTGAGGGACAGCGCCCAGGCACAGAGTTCAGGCCCATGACCACCACCAGCAACAACAAGCTCCAGGACTGGCAAAGAAAGTCTCATCTAAGCTGGGAGCCGGTGGCTCATGCTCATAATCCTAGCTACTCAGGAGACTGAGATCTGAGGATCAAGGTTCAAAGCTAGCGTGGGCAGGAAAGCCTGTGAGACTCTTATCTCCAGTTAACCACCAGAAAACTGGAAGTGGCGCTGCAGCTCAAGTAGGGCCCAGGCCCAAAGTTCAAAGCCCCATGACTGACTGCCCCCCTCCCAAAAAAAATTTCAACCTGAGATCAAATGGTACTCAATTTAGTTATATGATCACACACCATAAAAAAAGTCAACAGTAAGGTCCACGTTTCAGTCACTCATTTACTCAGTAATGATGGGGACTGAACTCCTAACATATGCCAATCAAGTGTTCTACCACTGAACTATAGCTACATACCTTTCGCCATTTTAATCTTTACCACAAATCTCAGAGGAAAAAAAATTTTCTCTATAAATGTAGAAATGTAGGCTCCACAGGTGACTTAAAATCAAGATCCTAATTAAAAAGTAGAAGCCAGGATTCAAATCCAAGTTTTATTATAATTATGCTACACTGTCTTAGATGACAAAGTGGCAATTGCATCAGCTCAGAAAAAGGGAAAACATTTCACTCACAAGCTATTGCAATAACAGAACAGTTCATTAAACATTTGGATGTACTCTTTTCTTTTAATAATACAAAACATAGTAACATTTCTTCCTTTCCTCTGGCCCTTGAGGCCACCCCAATCAAGAACCTCATGTTTACACAAACCTCCTTTACAGCAGCATGGAAGGCAAGAAAGGAAGGAAAGTGCAATTTTGAAAAGTAATGTTACAGAACCAGAGTAACAAAAATAGGGCAGAAGGTAGTGGGTCCCTCAGTAGATTCTCTGCCCACAGGTCGGTCCTGATCAGGCTCATGTCTTCAAAAGGAATATGTTTTAAGAATAAACCCTGACATTAATACTGCCCTATTGTCTCTGTAGCATTCCTCTTATAAATCTTTTTTATTCTGTAAGCTTATGTGGAACTTCTTTAACGAACCCCACCTTGGTTTACCTCCCTGTCAAGTGCTCATTTTCCTTTCAGTTTCTAAACAACAAAAACAAAAACAAGAGAGCAGGAAGCCATCAGCACAAAACCTCCTTCCTAGAAATCACCTGGCCAAACACGCACAGCTGGAGCAAACAGATTGTGAAATCTCTCAGATACTCAAGGAGATCCAGTTATTCTGCATCTGTGGACTTAAAGTGATCATCATCCACAGTAGAATAAATATGTCCCTCGTTGCTAAGAAAATCCACAGCTTGCCTAGAAAGAATAAATAAAAGAAGGGTCATTTTCAAACTAGTAAGGGAAGGAAATTGCCTTCTGGATGCTGTTTTTATCCTAGCTCAGAAAATTCAGTCATTTCTTCATAGAAGGCACTAACAAAAGTGCAAAATTGATAATGGCTACTAGGGCTGGCTTGAATTCCTCTCCCAATTCAAGAACATACGGCCTTATTTAAATAAGCAAAGTGAAACAAGAATCTAAAGCTACAGTCCAGATTGCCTATGAAATCTCCTAGCACATGAAAGTTCTACACGAGACTCTTATCTTCAAACACCACTAAAAACCACAAGTGGTGCTGTGAGCACTTGCCTTGAGCTAAAGAGCGCAGGGACAGTGCCCAAGCCCAGAGTTCAAGCCCCACGACAGACCCCCACTCCTTCCCCCCCCCCCCCCGCAAAAAAACAAACAAACCAGAAATGGCTCTGTCGCTCAAGTGGTAGAGTGCTAGCCTTGAGCAAAAGAAGCTCAGGGACAGTACCCAGGCCTAGAGTTCAAGCCCCACAAAAAAAAAAAAAGGCTTTCCACAAAGAGTATGTTGCCATCAATCGTTGAGGTCCTTTGGGTCATGCCAGTAACATGTTTAGTAATAGCCCAAACTTATAAAGAACCTACTACATGATAGCAATTCTGTATCTTACCATTATGGGTTGAAGTTGACAGCTTATGTGTATGTTGGGATTTGAACTCAGGGTCTGGGTGTTGTCCATGAGCTTCTTTTTGCTCAAGGTTAAGTGCTCTATTATTTGAATCACAGCTCCACTTCAGGCTTTTTTTGGTAATTAACAGAGAGCCAGACTTTCCCACCTGGGTTGGCTTTGAACCAAGATCCTCTGATCTCAAGCTAGGATTACAGGTGTGAATCACCAGTGGCCAGCTAACTACTACTTCTTTTTTTTTTTGCCAGCTAGTCCCAGGATTTGAACTCAGGACCTGGGCGTCCCTAAACTCCTTTTGCTCAAGGCTAGCATTCTACCACTTGAACCACACAGCACCACTTCTGTTTATTTCTGTGTATGTGGTACTGAGGAATTGAACCCAGGGCTTCATGCATGTTAGGCAAGCACTCTACCACTAATCCACATTCCCAGCCCCAACTAACTTCTTGTTTTTGTTTTTTAAATGCTGGTACTGGGGCTTGAATTTAGGGCCTTGTGTTCTTCCCTGGCTTTTCTTTTCTTTTGTACTGGGCTTGGGACTTGAATTCAGCTTGGGCACTGTCCCTGAGTTGTTTTTTGCTCGAGGCTAGTGCTCTACCACTTGAGCCACAGCTCTACCTCTGGCTTTTTGAGGTTAGTTGGAGATAGTTTCACAGACTTTCCTGCTCAGGCTGGCTTTAAACTGTACTAATCCTCACCCTTCTAGTAGATATGAGTCACAGGACCCCCCCCCATAGTCAGCTTTACTTTATAAACTTACTTTTGTTAGTAGAAACTATGAAGAGGTTAAAGATAGAAATGGCCCACGAAGGACAAAAAAAAAAAAAAAAAAAAGATAGAAATGGCTCACAGAAAGCACTCACTCACTTAATTGTGGCTATAGGCATATGCTGGAGCTGGTTCCGGAGATCCTGAAAGTTCAATCCTTCAGGTCTTGGGCAAGCCTTAATCAAGTTCAGCACCTGAAATTCAGATTAGAAAGATTTTAATTAGTTTACCTTTATAAACAAACAAAAAACCAGGATCCAGGCCTAGGTTAGCCTTAGATCATTAAAGTAAGAGAACTTCAGGCCTGTGTTTTGCATTTCTGGAGTCACACAGGCAATTTACCTGATTCTGAACCACAGTGAGGCCATTGGAGGGCATGAAGCTATTCCCACTGAAGCTCCCTGCATCGCTCATTCCTGGGTTGCTGAGAGAGGGTCTTCCTGCCATGGGCTGAATTGAAAAATAAGTAACATCAGAAAATTCACCATGTTAAACTTTTTTGCTGTTTTAAATAAATTGTTAATAAGCAGCTAAGAATTTAAGTGTGTTCCAGTAACAATTGCTTACGTGAGAAAGCTATTATATAATGAGAATATCAGAGGGAGGTAAAAGAATCGTTTGAAGCACATATTAAAAATAAACATATGCATAATGACTAGTTTCTTCTTCAAAGCTGCTTCCGTGTTACAGTTCATCTTAGTTAGTAAATCCAGGCTCCAGCCCAGCTTTGTAGACCTGACTCATCTGTCATGTCTCCATTCCCTCCCAAAATCTACTAATCCCCACAGCCCATGAATCCAGTTATCTTTCTCATTCTAGTCTCCTAACTGGTATCTCCTCTACCTCAGCTCTTGAATGCTAATCAAGCCTCCCCTCATTGCTTCAAGTGGTAAGTCCTTATAATTATGCCACTCCTATATTTAAAAGCTTTCAAGTGGCTCCCTCTACCTGTGAAAACATTATACAACACCTAGATATTCAACACACACAACTAGAAGTCCAAATCTGTATTCTCTTTATTTTTTTATTGTGAAAATACCGTACAGAGGGGTTACAATTACATGAGCAAGGTAATGAGTACATTTCTTATCAAGCATTATTGCCTCCTCCTTTGTTTCCCCTTACCATCCCTGCCCTCCCATCTCCCTGCCCCCCCCCCCCCCCATTTAATTTTTTGTGCATCACATTGGAGCTTGTACTTAAGGCCTGAAAACAGTCCTTGGCTTTTGTACTCAAAGCTAGCACTCTACCAATTGACCAATCTCACTCCCCCTGCCCTTTTTTTTGGAGGTGGGAAGGGATTATTAATTGGAAACAAGAATCTCATGGACTTTCCTGCCCTGGCTGTCTTCAATCTGAGACTCTCCAATCTCAGCCTCTTGAGTACTTAGGATTACAAGCATTAGCCACTGGGGCCCAACATGTGTTTTTTCTATTTTTCTTTTGGCAGTCCTGGGACTCCAATTTTGAGCCTGGGCTCTGTCCCTGAGTTCTTTTGCTCAAGGCTAGCACTCTACCACTTCGAGCCACAGCACCACTTTTGGTGGTTAGTTGGGTCTCACAGCCAGGCACTAGTGGCTCACACCTATAATCCTAGCTACTCAGAAGGGTGTGATCTGAGGACTGCAGTTCAAAGACAGCCTGGGCAGGAAAGTCCATGAGACACTTGTCTCTAATAAACTACTCAGAAAAAGCCAGAAGTGGCACCATGGCTCTAGTGCTAGAGTGCTAGGCTTGAGTCAAAGAAGCTAAGGAACAGCACTCAGACCCAGAGTTTAAGGCCCATGACTGACAAAAACAAAAAACAAAAACCGGAAGTAGAACTATAGCTCCAGTGGTAAACACTAGGCTTGAACCAAAGAAACTCAGGGACAACTCCCAGGCCCTTGAGTTCAACCTCAAGGACTGGCAAACGAACAGCTAGGCTCATGGAGAAATTGTGAACTTCTTGTGGTTTACCCTTTAAAATGTTAAAGAAATCAAAGGCAGAACACAAAAGCAGCCATGTGGGGGAAGGTCAGGGAAGCTGCTTACCTGGCTATTGGACTTGGTCAGCAACATGTGTGCGTTGACCACTTCAAGAATATGTGTGGTGAACTCATTCATGTCCTCCAAGGGCATGATCTTAAACGCCACAAGGCTCTTTTTGTTCTATTAAAATAAACAGGAAAATATAAAGGATAAGCAGGTTAAAGCTAACACTCTTTACATGGCTATAGTATTTGCTAATGCGTTAATATAGTTAAAAACTAACACTGGAGCTGGGTGCCAGTGGCCCATGCATATAATCCTTGCTGAGATATGAGGATCGTGGTTCAAAGCCAGCCCAGGCTGGAAAAATCTGAGACTTATCTCCAGTTAACTACCAGGAAACTGGAAGTGGTGTTGTGGTATAGCACTTGCCTTGAGCTGCAGAGCTCAAGGTGCAGGGATAGCACCTAAGCCCAGAGTATAGGCCCCACAACCGACAAAACAAAAAAAACACTGGAGTAATTAAAATATAATCTACAATGAAGGGACAAACAAAACTAATTCATAGATGTTATTTTTCCAAAGTTACAATGTTTTCCATTCTCATGGAGCTTGAACTTTGGGCTTGGCGCTCTGTCCCTCAGCTCTTCAGCTCAAGGAGAGCACTACCACTTGAGCCACAACATCACTTCCTGTTTTCTGGTGGTTATTGGAGATGAGAGTCTCGTGGACTTTCCTGTCTGGGTTGGCTTTGAACCGTGATCCTCAGATCTCAGTCTCCAGAGTAGCTAGGATTATAGGCGTTAGCTACCAACGCCTGACCAGTGTTTTCCATTCTTTATCTAATGGATGTTACTCTGTAGCACTCTGGTATTTCTATATTAAGGCAAAAACTAGTTATTTCCTCTTAAGAGAATGACAATAACATCCCATCAAACATGGAGTCCTACAGCTAAGTAAAACCTACACATAAATCCAGAAATCTCTTCACTCAAGTACATTTAAACTGCGCCATTTTTCTTCTGACTTTACCTGAAAAGATCTGAGGTGGCCAGCCACTTTCACGTATGTTTCTGGAGGAACCACAGTGTTTTCACTGCTGGCATCCTAAAAGATAAACACATACATACACGTAAGGTTTTAGTGATGCTGGTGAGAGTCTCTTCAAATTTCTAAATTACAGAAAGAGAAAGATATACAGTAGATGCACGAAACCCTCATGTGGCATTATCTAGTTTGTCCTGACTTTTAGAATCCACAGTGTGTATGTATGTGTACTAAAAGATGCAATAAGTCCTTGGGGCTTGAACTCAGGGCATGGGTGCTGTCCTGAGTTGTGCTCAAGGCTGTGTTCTACCATTTGAGCAACAGCTCTACTACAGGTTTTTGGAGATTAACTGGAAATAAGGGTCTCATGGATTTGAACCAGGCTTGCTTTGAACCTCCATCTTCAGGTCTCCGTCTCTTGTAGCTAGGATTATAGATGTACGCCATCAGTGCCTAGCTTCTATTTTTGTTTGTTTGCTGGTCCTGGAGCTTGAACTCAGGGCCTGAGTGCTGTCCCTGAACCTTTTTGTGCTCATGGCTAATGTATCACTTGAGCCACAGCCCCACTTCTGGTTTTTTCTGAGTAGTTTACTGGAGATAAGAGTCTCATGGACTTTTCTGCCTGGGCTGGCTTTGAACTGTGATCTTCAGATCTGAGTAGTTAGGATTACAGGCATGAGTTACTGGTGCCTGGGCTGCTTCTAGGCACCAGCCAGGCAAAAAACAAACAAAAAACAAAAACCCTAACAATTTCCTTCAGTGTTCTAAGGCAAACATTTTTTCCAGCTAACTTTAATTAATTAATTAATTAATTGGTCAAGCCTCACAACTGGCAAAAAAAAAAATTTACATTAAAAGCTGGGCGCAGGTGGCTCATGCCTATAATCCTAACTACTCAGGAGGCTGAAATATGAGGATGGAGGTTCAAAATCAGCCTAGTTCAAATTCCATGAGCCCCTTATCTCCAATTAATCTCCAAAAAGCTGGAAGTATAGAGGTGTGACTCAAGTAGTAGAGCATGAGCCTTGAGCACAAAAGCTCAGGGAGACCAACTAGGCCCAAAGTTCAAGCCCCAGAACCACCCCCCCCCAAAATAATGACATTAATCCCAGTGTAGTTTAGAATAGTAAATGAGTGTCAAGCAGGGCGCCTGTGGCTCATGCCTGTAATCCCAGTTACTCAGGAGGCTGAGATCTGAGGATCGAGGTTCAAAGCCAGCCTGCGCAAGAAAGTCTGTGAAACTCTTTATCTCTAATAAACCACCAGAGAACCAGAAATGGCGCTGTAGCTCAAGTGGCAGAGCGCTAGCCTTGAGCTGAAGAGCTGAGGGATGGTGCCCAAGCCCAGAGTTCAAGCCCCACGACCAACACTAAAATAAAAATAAAAATAAAATTAGTGTCAAATCATATAAATATGTAATGCTCGAGTAGGCAAAAAGCTAATGTGAACTCCACCTTAGATATGTAAATGGTTCAAATATCAGAACAAGAGCCCAGGCTGTTATGTAACTAAAACCCCTCTGTACATCACCTTTATAAGAAGAATTAAAAAAAAAAAAAAAAGTCCAAGCTGGACAGGGCAAAAAGGCAAGCTCCTGTTTAGGTGCTCGGACTCATACTTATAATCCTAGTTACTCTGGAGTTCTTGTTTGAAGCCAACACAGACAAATCTGGAAGACTCTTATCTCTCTCTTTATTTTGTTGGTGCTGGGGCTTGAACTCTGGGCTTGGGGCACTCTTCAGCTTAAGGCTAGCACTCTACTGCTTGAGCCACAGCACCACTTCTGGTTTTCTCGTGGTTTATTGGAGATAAGAGTCTCTCAGTTTCTTGCCCAGGCTGGCTTGAACTGCAATCCTCAGATCTCAGCCTCTTGAGTAGCTAGGATTATAGGCGTGGGCCACTGGCAATATAGGGCTTCAGACTCTTATCTCTAGTTAACCAGCAAACAGTAAGAGTGGGATACTCTGAGTTCAAACTCCAGTACTGGCAAACACACACACACAAAGATTCTGTCACTGGCACTGTTCTAGATATCAGAGATACAGTGGTTAACAAAATAAAAATTATTCTTGTGGAATTTAAATTCTATTTCCTTTCAGTTTTATAGTATTTTGTAAAATTTATAAACATTTATGCAAAGAATTAAAGACATAATAAAAGTTTAAAAATAAACTGGGGGCTGGGAATGTGGCTTAGTGGCAGAGTGCTTGCCTTTCATGCATGATGCTCTGGGTTCAATTCCTCAGTACCACATAAGCTGAAAAAGCTAGAAGTGGTACTGTGGCTTAAGTGGTAGAGTACAAGCCTTGAGCAAAAGAAGCTCAGGATGGATGCCAGTAGTTCATGCCTGTAATCCTAGCCACTAAGGTTGAGACATGAGGATTGTGGTTCAAAGCCAGCAGGGCAGGAAAGTCCATGAAACTTTTTTTTTTGGTCAGTTGTGGGGCTTGAACTCTGGGCTTAGTCGCTGCCTTGCGCTCTTCAGCTCAGGCCAAGGCTCTACTGCTTGAGCCATAGCACACTTCCAGTTTTGGGGTAGTTTATTGGAGATAAGAATCTCACGGACTTTCTTGCCCAGGCTGGCTTTGAATGGCAATCATCAGATCTCAGGCTCCTGAGTAGCTAGGATTACAGGCGTGAGCCACCAGCGCCTGGCTTCCATGAGACTTTTATCTCCAGTTAAACACCAGAAAACCAGAAGTGGCCTGCGACTGAACTAGTAGAACACTAGACCTTGAGCTGAAGAGCTCAGGGACAGCGTCCAGGCACAGAGCCCCACAAATGACAAGGAAAAAAAACAACAACTCAGGGACAGTGCCCAGGACCTGAATTCAAGCCCTAGGACTGGCAAAAAATAAAAACTAAATAAATAAAAATAAAAGTAAGCTGGGCAGTGCTGGCTCATGCTTATAATTCTAGCTACTCAGAGGCTGAGATATGAGGATTGTGGTTCAAAGGCAGCTCTGGTGAAAAAATCCAAGAGACTCTTTTGTTGTTGTTGTTGTTTATTTTTTTGGGTCCAGTCGTGGGGCTTGAACTTTGGGCCTGGGCACTGTCCCTCAGCTCTTCAGCTCAAGGCTAGCGCTCTACCACTTGAGCCACAGCGCCACTTTCGGCTTTTTTCCTTTTGCTTATGTGGTGCTGAGGAATCGAACTCAGGGCCTCAGGAATGCAAGGCAAGTGCTCTACCACTGAGCCACCTTCCCAGCCCCCCAAGAGACTCTTATCTCCAATTAGCCACAAAAAAAGGCAGAAGTAGAGCTATGGCTCAAGTTGTAGCATACTAACTAGTCTTGAGGAAAAGAATTCAGGGACAGTGCCCAGACCCTGAGTTCCAGAACTAGCACCAAAAAGAAATGTTTAAAGGTTAAGATTAGAAGATTCCATCATCTACAAAGTCCAAAAGTAATTCCACCCTAATCCAGAGTCACTTACATCTGTGTCAACCCACTGACGAACATCCATGGGTGAAGCAGTCATGTCATCTACTTTGTAAACAATATTGGTTGGAGCCTTTTCTGCATGTCTGATTATTCCCACAATAGTGACCTAGGTTATAGATAGAAAAAAAAATTAAAAGTTAGTTTTCCAGGAAACCAAAGTAATATTTATGCACTTTAAAATGAAGCCTCCACCATGCACTAATATTATTTCAAAGTGGATCAAAGAACTCAACATCAGACCCCAAACTCTGAAATTACTGCGAGAGAGTAGAAGAAACATTAGAACTTATAGGTATAGGTAAAAGTTCTTGAAGAGTCCGAGGGGCACAAGTAGGATATCAAAATAAAATTTCAGCACAGCTAAGGACATAGTTTCTAAACTAGAAAGACAGCCACAACTATAAAGGCTGGTAGAAAATCTTTTAGAAGCCGGGCACTGGTATCTCATGCCTGTAATCCTAGCTACTCAGGAGGCTGAGATCTGAGGATCACGGTTCAAAGCCAGCCCGGGCAGGAAAGTCTGTGAGACTCTTATCTCTAATAAACCTCTAGAAAACCAGAAGTGGTGCTGTGGCTTAAGTGGTAGAGCACTAGCCTTGAGCTGAAGAGCACAGGGACAGCGCCCAGGCCCAGAGTTCAAGCCCCACAACCAACCAAAAAAAAAAAAAAAAGAAAAGAAAGAAAGAAAATCTTTACAGACAAAGGCCTAATATCCAATATATACAATGAACCCAAGAAACTAACTCCCTACTTCCCCCCCCTCAAATCTAATATCACTAAATCAGCAAGGAAGCTAAGAAGAAACTTCTCAGAAGAAGAGATAAGAATGACAAAGAAACACAAGCAGAAATGCTCATCATCCCTGGCCATAAAGGAAATGCAAATCAAAGTAACTCTGAGATTACATCTCACTCCAGTTATATTAGCCAACATTGTGAATTTGAACAAATGTTGGCAGGGATGTGGGGGAAAAAAAGAGCCCTACTGAACTGTTGGTGGGAGGGAATATAAACTAGCAAAACCACTATAGATAGCAGACCAGAGATTCCTCAAAAAAATGAAACCTAGCTGGGCGCCCTAGGCGCCAGTGGCTCACGCCTGTAATCCTAGCTACTCGGGAGGCTAAGATCTGAGAATAATGGCTCAAAGCTAGCCCAAGCTGGAAAGTCCTTGAGACTCATTTCCAATTAACCATCAGAAAACCAGAAGTAGTCCTGTGGCTTAAGTGGTAGAGCGCTCTCCTTGAGCTGAAGAGCTCAGGGACAGCATCCAGGCCCAAAGTTCAAGCCCCAGGACCAAAAAGAAAAAGAAAAAAGAAACATAGACCTTCCCTATAACGCAGCCATACCACTCTTGGGCATCTACCCTGAACATCATGAGCCAGGATACGATGAGGACACTTGTACATCCAAGTTTACTGTCCCACTATTCACAATAGCCAAGATACGGAAACAGCCCAAATGCCCCACAATAGATGAGTGGATACAAAAAAATGTGGTACCTTTATACAATGAAATTTTTTTTTTTTTTGTCGGCCGTGGGGTTTGAACTCTGGGCCTAGGCGCTGTCCCTCAGCTCTTCAGCTCAAGGCGAGCGCCACTTCCGGTTTTCTGGTGGTTTATTGGAGACAGGAGTCTCACGGTCTCTCATGCCCGGGCTGGCTTTGAACCGTGATCCTCAGATCTCAGCCTCCTGAGTAGCGAGGATTACAGGCGTGAGCCACCAGCGCCCAGCTATACAATGAAATTTTACATCACCATTAGAAAGAATAATGTCATCTGCCTGGAAATGGATAGAACTAGAACAAATCATGTTAAGTGGTATAAGCAATGCTCAGCAACAAATGGTGCATGTTCTCTTGATATGTAGAAATTAAATCTGAAAGACACTGGGATGTGATAAATTATACAGGATTCCAGATACTCTAAATACAGTGAGTTTCTATTAGGAGAGAACAAAAAGCAGCAATGTCTACATGGCTTTTCATATATGTGTGTATGTGTGTGAACAAACTCCAAGATATAGGAACAAGAGATGTCTCTTTTTATTTTAATTATTTGATGATTTTATTTTATGCATGGTGTATTCGAGTGTATATCTCAGGGAGAGTGGAGAGAAGGCACAAACTGAGGAAAAAAAGGGTGAAAAAAGATGCAGCAGTGGAACTCACTGGACATAGATGAAAATGAACTGTACAACTCATGGGTAGAGACAGGAGGGAGGGATTGAGAATGAGGGAACAGAATTCACTGTAAGAAAGGAACTGTAAGCCAGGCACCAGTGGCTCATGCCTGTAATCCTAGCTACTTAGGAACCTGAGATCTGAGGATCTCACTTCAAAGCCAGCCTAAGCAGGAAAGTTTGTGAGACTCATATCCAATTAACCACCAGAAAAGCGGAAGTGGCACTGTGGCTCAAGTGGTAGAGTGCTAGCCTTGAGCTGAAGAGCCGAGGGACAGCACCCAGGCCCTGAGTTCAGGACACATAACCAACAAAAACAACAACAACAAAAGGAACTGAACCGGGCGCCGGTGGCTCCCGCCTGTAATCCTAGCTACTCAGGAGGCCAAGATCTGAGGATCGAGGTTCAAAGCCAGCCCAGGCAGGAAAGTTCGTGAGACTCTTATCTCCAATAAACCACTAGAAAACCAGAAGTGGTGCTGTGGCTCAAGCAGTAGAGTGCTCGCCTTGACCTGAAGAGCTGAGGGACAGCGCCCAAGCCCAGAGTTCAAGCCCCAAGACCGACCAAAAAAAAAAGGAACTGTACTCATTATACCTGACTCAAGTAATTGTAATCCTTCTGTACATCACCTTTACAATAACAATAAAGTAAATCAATCAAAATAAAATGAAGTCTCATTTCATTCTTCTGTTGAGTAAGTGTCCCTTCTTTTTTTTTTTGCCAGTCCTGGGACTTGAACTCTGGGCCTTGGCACTGTACTTGAGCTCTTTTGGTCAAGGCTAGCACTCTATCACTTGAGCCACAGCATCACTTCAGACTTTTTCTGTGATTAATTGGAGATAAAAAGTCTCACAGACTTTCCTGCCTAGGCTGGCTCTGAACTGTGATCCTCAGATCTCAGCCTCTTGAGTAGCTAAGATTATAGGTATGAGCCACTGGTAACCAGCTTAAATGGTTCTTCTATAAACTCTTTTACATACCTGTGAAATTTCAACATTCCCAATTTTGAATACTTCATCTGTGAGAGTGGCAGAAAGCAACTGAGATATAGTACAGGGTACAATGTGCTGGGCTCGGGTTCTCTAAAGAGAAAAAAAGTTGTGTGAATAAATTCAACTGAAAACAACCATCATTCATTTAATACTTGCCATGTGAGGAGCACTTTGAATATATTTCAGCCTTAAAATTTCAAGACAAACCTTGTTGTCCTCACTAGAGATAGAGAATAAGGTCACAAAGCTAATGAATGCCATACTTTTCAGTTCAAACCCAGCTTCATAAGACTCCAAAGTTCCTGCTAAATGGGTAAATTTGTGTAGCACTGTGGCTTAACCAAATGCCAGAGTGGAGAAGGGATAAGGTGGGAAGACCTACTGCCATAGCAGACCTTTAGAGGGAATCCCAGCTTCAAGGTGAAGCAGACTGCTCAAAACTCTGCAGAGGTAACATGGTATTAGAAAAGGGTTTGAGAAATGGTCAGCAGAGACAGGACTCCCATTGCTCTATGTTTCTAGATAACATATTACAAAAAACTAGTACACAGTTTCCTTTAATACAAATGTTCTGACGGTAAAATGCAGCCCCATGAACACCTGAAAAATGGGATTTGATCTGTAATGTTATCTTAAAAGTATAGGAGGGCCAGGCGCTGGTGGCTCATGCCTGTAATCGTAGCTACTCAGGAGGCTGAGATCTCAGGATCATGGTTCAAAGCCAGACCAGGCCCAGAGTTCAAGCCCACGACAAGTGTGGGGGGGTGGCAAGGCGATATAGGAGGAAGTGGCTCATGCCTGTTATTCTAGGTATTCAGGAGGATGAGCTCTGAGGATCACAGTTCAAAGCCAACCCAGGAAGTAAAATCTGTGATACTTTTTTAAATTTTTTTGTCAGTTGTGGGGCCTGAGCTCTGTCCCTGAGCTCTTCACCTCAAGGCTAGCGCTCTACCACTTGAGCCACAGCACCACTTCCAGCTTTTTCTGCTTCTGTGGTACTGAGGAGTCGAACCCAGGGACACATGCATGCAAGGCAAGCACTCTACCACTGAGCCACCTTCCCAGCCCCACTGTGATACTTCGTTTCCAACAGAAAGCAAGAAGTGGAGCTGTAGCTCAAGTGGTAAGGCGCTAACCTTGAGCAGAAGAAAAGCTCTGGGACAGTGCCCAGGCTCTGGCTTTGGAGCATTGGTACCAGCACAAAAAAGAGGGGGGGAGAAAGTGAGTGACTTGTAGATAGAAGAAACATAAAGTAGCTTTTGCAGGAAGACAAATGCAGAGTTTGACAAGACTGACTCGTTAGCTACTAGCAATGACCGAGGACAAGGAAGGAGGGCTCGTTTTTAAAATGGAAAATTAGCCGGGCGCCTGTAATCCTAGCTACTCAGGAGGCTGAGATCTGACGATCGAGGTTCAAAGCCGACAAAATAAAACAAAGTGGAAAATAACGGCCTTTAATAACTCCGTCCTGGCTTCACCCCTTCCCCCTTGCAAGCCCCTCGGGGCCGGCCAGGGGCTCCCAGCCAGGGACGGACGCGCCGCGCCGCGGAACTTACTGACTTCCTCTCGGCCTGCGTCGGGGTGGGCGACCCGAAGCCCCCAGGGGACTGAGTGTAACCACCCGCTCCGCCGTAGCTCGTGCCGCCGAAGCTTTCAAACCCACCTGGTGTTGAACAAGCGCGGGTTATGGGGGCCGCGGCCCGAGCCTACGAGCCCGGTCCCTCCCCCACACCGCCCGTCTGCCCGCGTTCGCCGCCGCCCCTCCGACCCCCCAGCCCGGCCCGCGCTGGGTCCCCCGCCGCTTTCCTCCTTCCCCTCCTTTGTTCCCTTAACATTACTATTCCACATCTTTTTTGCCGGTCCGTCAGGCAAGGGGCCAGAAAGTTCGGTCTGGTGAGTTCTCCGAACACCTCAGAACCCGGCTACGGCCAGTCGTGTCTACTTTGCCCACGCGCCACAAACTCCTTCCCGCGATTGGCTGAGCCAATCAGCGCGCTTGAGACTTCACGCTCCAGCCAATCAACGGCCGTGTAGCGTACGCTTTTGCCCGCCTCCTCAGGCCAAGCTTTTGAACAGGCGCACTACCCCAGGTGGGCACCGAAGCCTCTGCGGCCACTTTTACTAAGGGCAAACCCCTGCGCCACCGATAGGGGAAGAGAGAGGAGAGAAGCGAAAGACAGAGGTGCTGATTGGGCAGGATCTCAAGAACGTAACCAATCAAAAAATACTTCTACAGGCTGGACTAAGCGTCGCTTTACGTCACTGTCGTTAGTCGACGGTCTCCTTTTCCCGCCAAACTAACGCCAGTCGGTCCACGTTTAGGGCGTTGTGGTAAAATCCTTACCTCAGAGCCATTTTGTGTTTCTTTTTTTTTTCTTTTCTTTTTTCTTTTTTGTCGGTCGTGGGGCTTGAACTCTGGGCCTGGACACTGTCCCTGCGCTCTTCAGCTCGAGGCGAGCGCTCTACCGCTTGAGCCACAGCGCCACTTCCGGCTTTTTGGTGGCCTATTGGAGATAGGAGTCTCACGGACTTTCCTGCCCAGGCTGGCTTTGAACCGCGATCCTCAGATCTCAGCCTCCTGAGTAGCTAGGATTACAGGCGTGAGCCACCAGCGCCCGGTTTCCTTTTGTTTTTTTGAGACAGCATTTCCTCCCACCTCAGCATGGCATCACCGTAAAGGTCTTATTTCCTTTTTCAAAAACTGCAGGCACTGAGTCAGGCGCCGGTGGCTCACGCCTGTAATCCTAGCTACTCAGGAGCCTGAGATCTGAGGATCACAGTTCAAAGCCAGCCCGGGCAGGAAAGTCCGTGAGAGCCCAATTCACCTTACGTTCAGTGAGTAACCAGCCCATGAAAGCTTAGGTGTCTGATAAGGTATGACCTTGACAGTGATTGCTTCCTCTTCCTCCCCTGCCATGCCACCCGCTCTTTTTTGCTTTAAAAAGCGCTGCTCTGTGTTAATAAATGAGTTTCTAGGCTGGGAAGGTGGCTCAGTGGTAGAGCGCTTGCCTTGAGCTGAAGAGCTGAGGGACAGTGCCCAGGCCCAGAGTTCAGGCCCCACGACCGGACCAAAAAAAATAAAAAATAAATGAGTTTCTTCCTGCTTGACTTGACTCCTGGCTGTGTCTGATTGTCTCCCGGGCTGAGGGAGGCAATAATAATAATTTCTTTTTTTTTTTTTTTTTTTTTGGGTCCGGTCGTGGGGCCTGAACTCTGGGCCTGGGCGCTGTCCCTCAGCTCTTCATCTCAAGGCTAGCGCTCTACCACTTGAGCCACAGCGCCACTTCCGGCTTTTTTCTTTTTGCTTATGTGGTGCTGAGGAATCGAACCCAGGGCCTCAGGCATGCAAGGCAAGCGCTCTACCACTGAGCCACCTTCCTAGCCCTAATTTCTCTTTTTTTAAGAAAATAATTTCCTTCCTTCTTCCTTCCTTCCTTCTATTGTAAGGTGAATCATCCCAGAAGTCACATTTTAAAATATAGAATATTGGAGTCTTTATTATACAGTTAACAGGCTGCAGGCCGCCAGTTGTTACAAAGGCCTGCAGCACTCAAATACACATAACACAGCTAGGAAACATGCTAAAGAGGAAAAAAATAACAAAATACCAACAAGCCAATTCAGAGCTGAATTGGGATGCCATGATGACTGGAGATGAGCCGGGAGACAGGTGGCATGGAGTCTTGGCTGGTAAGCTGGTCTGGGCCTAAATAGGTCAGCGCAGAGGGCAGATCTTCAGGAAATTCCCAGTCCCAGGCACTGGACTGACAGATTCAGTAACTTATCAGCCAAGTTTCCACCTTGGTCTCCAGGGATCCGGGCACACCCATCACCTGGGAGGCAGGTGATATCAGGGGCATTTCCTTCCCCCAGCATGAAGACAAGATGCCAGACCCTATCATCCACCACGTGGCCAATATGGCACCAGCCAGACCTGACCTCCTTCCTTCATTTCCTCCCTCCCTCCCTCCCTCCCTCTCTCCCTCCCTCCCTTCCTTCCTTCTGTCCTTCCTTTCTGTCTTTCTTCTTTCCTGGGGCTTGAATTCCAGGCCTGGGCACTATCCCTGAGCTTTGTTGCTCAAGTCTAGCACTCTACCACACAGCAGCCTCCTGTGTAGCTAGGATTACAAGCTTGAACCAAGGGTGCCCAGCTTTCCATCCCCCTGCCCCTGCTTGGTGCTGATATTAGGCTTGACCTCAGAACCTAGCTAATCTTTTTCATTCAAGGCTGGCTGGCACTCTCCCACTTGAGGTACAGCCAAACTTTCTGCTTATTGTTTGTTTGTTTGTTTTTGTGTTTTGTTTTGTTGGTCGTGGGGCTTGAACTCTGGGCCTGGGCGCTGTCCCTCAGCTCTTCAGCTCAAGGCGAGCGCTCTACCATTTGAGCTACAGCGCCACTTCCGGTTTTCTGGTGGTTTATTGGAGATAGGAGTCTCATGGTCTTTCCTGCCCGGGCTGGCTTTGAACTGCGATCCTCAGATCTCAGCCTCCTGAGTAGCTAGGATTACAGGCGTGAGCCACCAGCACCCGGCTCAGTGACTGAAGTTTAGTGAGTTCCCTGGGGCTTATAGTTGCTGGTTTCACAAAATGGCCTCCAGTTCTATTCCATTATTTTAAAGCAAATAACAGAGGTTGTGTCATTTGACCAAAATATCTCTAAAGGATTAGACTCTTGGCCAATCATATCATGCATGCCTGTAATTCCAGAGGCCTGGGGAAAAATTAGTGAGATCCCATCTCAATCCATAAACTGGGTCTGGTATCCTCATTCCAGATTTGTGGGAGGTGTACATGGAGATTGCTGGTTTTGACCAACCTGATTCCAAAACTGGAAGACTTGATTTAAAAAAAAATAACTAGGGGGGGCTGGGAAGGTGGCTCAGTGGTAGAGCTCTTGCCTTGCATGCCTGAGGCCCTGGGTTCGATTCCTCAGCACCTCATAAGCAAAAACAAATAGCTGGGAGTGGCGCTGTGGCTCAAGTGATAGAGCGCTAACCTTAAGCTGAAGAACTGAGTGACAGTGCCCAGGCCCAGAGTTCAGGCCCCATGACTGGACCCCCCCCCCCAAAAAAAAAAATATATATACTAGGGGCTGGGAAGGTGGCTCAGTGGTAGAGTGCTTGCCTTGCATGCATGAGGCCCTAGATTCAATTCCTCAGTACCACATAAGCAGAAAAAGCCAGAAGTGGTGCTGTGGCTCAATTTATATAGTGCTAGCCTTGAGCTGCAAAGCTGGGGCACAGTGCCTAGGCCCAGAGTTCAGGCCCCACTACTGGCAAAAACAACAACAACAAAAAAAAAACTAAAGGCAAAGCCCCACTACTGGCAAAAACAACAACAACAAAAAAAAAACTAAAGGCAAAAATACCTGGAGGTGTGGCTCTGTTACAGCAAAAAATAAAAGATCTCACAGGGGAATTAAGCACCAAAAAAATGCCATTAGTGGAGGAGCTGTGGTTCAAGTGGTAGAGCGCCAGACTTGAGCAAAAAAAAGCTCAAGTACAGTGCTCAGGCCTTGAGTTAAAGCCCCAGAACCAGCACAAGTACAACAGTTTTTTTGGGAGGCTGGGAATGTGGCTTGATGGTAGAGTACTTGCCAACTATGCACAAAGCCCTGGGTTCAAGTCCTCAGTACCACATAAACAGAAAAGGTCAGAAGTGGCACTGTGGCTCAAGTGGTAGAGGGCTAGCCTTGAGCAAAAGATGCTCAGGGACAGTGCCCAGGTCCTGAATTCTGGGCCCAGGACTGGCAAACAAAAACAAAACAAAACTGTTAGACACAAAACACAAAGAAAAGTTTTTTATTGCCAGTAAAGGGACGGCCAAGCCCTCTTCTCACAAGAGAGAAGTATGGGCTATTGTCTGAGGTGACCTATATAATCTAAGAGGTTTAGGAGGTGGAGACCCTGGTGTGGACGTGAGGATCAGAGCTTCATCATGGTGGACTAGCATTTATGGGTGCTGCCCAAGTAGTAGATGATAAGGGGTTCTGCAGCTGCCCAGACCTGAAGGTCACTCTAAGGGGCTCTTGCTGCCTTCTATGGTGATAGCTGCCCCAGAGGAGTGCCATCCCAAGGGAAAGGGGGTTGATTATTTACTGCCTTTACTACATGGGCCTAGTGTTGCCTAGGAAAGGAGCATGCTAAGCTATGGGCTAACAAAAACAAAACAGAGATGTCTTATTTTCCTAACCCACAGCATCTGGCTAGACAGGTGTGGCTTCTATCAAAGAGGGCAAAGACCTCCCTCTAGTGCTGACTGGCACCTAATCTGGGCCCGGCCCAGGTCACACCCTGCTGGGCAAAAGAGGAAAAGCAAGAGATGCCAGAAGCCCTAGACAATCCGGAGCCGGGAGCAGAGGGGAAGTTCTCAGACACGTGGCCAGCTACAGATACAGAGAGGCCTGCTGTAAACACCTCTGGGGAACCCGTGGCATCTGGGAGCCCAGGATGAGGCTGTTCCCATGGCTGATTTTTCTGGCCCACTGGGGAGTCACCACGGCTGAAACAGGTAGGGCCCCAGGAACACCGGAGGTATCTTTGTTTTGTCCTGTGAACTCAGGTTGGAGCTGGAGCTGCTCCCAGAGGGAGCCGCAGAGACAGAGGGAACAGCTTAGGCAGGCTGCGTGAGTCTTTCCTAGAGTTTAAGTAGGGGCCACACTGGGCCAGGGTTGTCATAGCATTTGTTAATTGAAATAACATTTGAATAATGAAATATCATTTGAATCCTGAAACATAGCTAATAAGAAAACTATACTGGGGCTGGGATGTAGCTCAGTGGCAAAGCACTTGCCTAGCAAGTACTAGGGATCTGATCCCCAGTTTAAAAACAAAAAGAGCTATATCTGAATAAGATATAGCTAGACAATACACAAAATGAGGAGCAAGAAAAAGAACACTTAGAATGTGCCAGATACTGCCAGTAGTTATCATCCCTTATCTCATCTCCATTGTGTATAGGAAAATAAAGCATCAGGGAAACAGCTATGTACTGAGGCAGGAAATGATCCCCAGCTGTTCAACTATATTCTGTTTATAACAGAATGCTCACTGCTAGGTGCCGGTGGCTCATGCCTGTAATCCTAACTGCTGTGGAGGCTGAGATCTGGGGATCAGGGTTCAAAGCCAGCCCAAGGAGACAAATCTGAGAGATTCTAATTTCCAGTTAGCCACCAAATAGCCAGAAATGGGGCCGTGGCTCAAGTGATACAATGCTAGCCTTGAGTGAAAAAACTAAGGAATAGTGCCCAGGCCCTGAATTTAAGCCCCAGGACCAGCACAACCCCCGTTCTCACACATACACACAAAAGAAAGTGGAGGGCTGGGAAGGTGGCTCAGTGGTAGAGCGCTTGCCTTGCATGCTCAAGGCCCTGGGTTCGATTCCTCAGCCCACATAAGAAAAAAGCTGGAAGTGGCGCTGTGGCTCAAGTGGTAGAGCACTAGCCTTGAGCTGAAGAGCTGAGGGACAGCGCCCAGGCACTGAGTTCAGGCCCCACGACTGGATCCAAAAAAAAAAAAAAGTGAAAGTGGAGGTTGTAAGGTTTTAGGCCAGGAAAGAGCACGCAGAAGGAGGTAAAGGTGAAGAAAGAAAAGTTTATTGGGGTATATTTCCCGGCGAACTCCCTGGTCTGGATCAGAGAGGTTGTGCAGAGTCTGGTTGTAGCAGGGTTTATATGGCCGGGGTCAGCAGGAACTTTTAGCCCATAACTTGTTTTGCGAGTTTGAGCAGTTTTGGGCTAGTGCCCCCAAAGGATGATTGGGAAAGGTGGTGTCTAATTGGGACAGGTGTATAAGGAAGTGGCTTTCTCGGTTGCCTCTGCCCTCCACTTGTTAGAGATGTGGCTCAAGTGGTAGAGTACCAGCCTTGAACAGAAACGCAAGCCAGAGTGTGATACCTTGAGTTCAAGGTCAAATACTAACAGACACACACACACACACACACACACACACACACACACACAGAGTAATTTTTTTTTGGGGGGGGTCCGGTTGTGGGGCCTGAAGTCTGGGCCTGGGCTCTGTCCCTAAGCTCTTCAGCTCAAGGCTAGCGCTCTACCACTTGAGCCACAGCGCCACTTCCGGCTTTTTTTTTTTTTGGGTCCGGTCATGGGCTTGAACTCTGGGTCTGGGCACTGTCCCTCAGCTCTTCAGCTCAAGACTAGCGCTCTACCACTTGAGCCACAGTGCCACTTCCGGCTTTTTTCTTTTTGCTTATGTGGTGCTGAGGAATCGAATCCAGGGCCTCAGGCATGCAAGGCAAGCTCTCTACCACTGGGCCACCTTCCCAGCCCACTTCCGGCTTTTTTTCATTTTGCTTATGTGGTGCTGAGGAATGGAACCCAGGGCCTCAGGCATGCAAGGCAAGTGCTCTACCACTGAGCCATCTTTCCAGCCCCAGTAATTTAATTTTTTAAATTTAATTTAATTTCATGTTTAGATTTAGGCTCTCCTGTGTTGCCCAGGCTGGCTTTGAATTTCTGGACTGAAATGTCCTCTGGCCATAGCTTCTTGAGTTGCTGGGACTAGAGGCAGGCTCTACCAGCCTGGCTTCATTTGATTTGGTAGTCCCTGTAAAACAGGTACTATGGTCATGATGCCCATTTTGAGGATGAACACGAGACCATGGCTGGGAAGTGGCCTTTGTCTGCTGCTGTGAGATCTATGTCCCTCCACATGTCTTCTTGGAATGGTGGGGGTTATAGGTGCTAACTTTTCTCTTTTCCTCCAAGCTTGCTGGAATGTTTGCACATCTATACTTTTAAAGCTGAGGTAAATTTATTTATTCATTTATTTAGTGGGTCATGGGGGCTGAACTCTGGGCCTGGGCTCTGACCCTCAGCTCTTCAGCTCAAGGCTAGTGCCGTAGACTTAAGTAACAGCGCTTCTTCTGGCTTTTTTTCTGCTTATGTGGTGCTGAGGAATCGAACCCAGGGCCTCATGCATGCAAGGCAAGCGCTCTACCACTGAGCCACCTTCCCAGCCCACCTGTACATGTTTTTCAGATCCCAAGTCTTCCCTGGCTAGCCTTACTATGCTGGATTTTGCTCTACAGTCCAGTCCAGGATGGCCTTGAATTTTGATCCTCCTGCCTCAGCCTCCCAACCATGGTTCAAAGTCAGATTTTAGTTTTGGTGATACTGGAGTTTGAACTTAGTACCTTGTACTTGAACTCAATGGCTCAGCTATATTTCAGCCCTTTCTGTGTTAGGCTATTTTTCAGTTAGGGTCTTACATTTTTTATCTGGACCAGACTGGGACTGTGATCTTTCTATTTATGCTTCTTCTTCTTCTTTTTTTTTTTTTTGCCAGTCCTGGGGCTTGAACTCAGTGCCTGGGCACTGTCCCTCAGCTCTTCAGCTCAAGGCTAGTGCTCTACCACTTGAGCCACAATGCCACTTCCAGCTTTTTTTTCTGCTTATGTGGTACTGAGGAATCGAACCCAGGGCCTCATGCATGCAAGGCAAGTGCTCTACCACTGAGCCACCTTCCCAGCCCCTACTTCCATCTTTTTTTTTTTTTTGGTCTGGTCGTGGGGCCTGAACTATGGGCCTGGGCGCTGTCCCTCAGCTCTTCAGCTCAAGGCTAGCGCTTTACCACTTGAGCCACAGAACCACTTCTGGCTTTTTTCTTTTTGCTTATGTGATGCTGAGGACTTGAACCCAGGGCCTCGTGCTTACAAGGCGAATGCTCTACCACTGAGCCACCTTCCCAGCCCTACTTCCATCCTTTTTAAGTAGTTTATTGGACCTTCCCTGCCCGGCTGGCTTTGAACCACGAACCTCAGATCTTAGCCCCCTGAGTAGCTAGGATTGCAGTGCTGAACCACGAACACTCAGCTAATCCTCACAATTTACTCCTCTCCCTCCCACAAGTAGCGTTGATTACAGATGTGAGACACAGCATCTGCCCTTCAGATCAGATTTTCCTATATTTCACTAGTGTATGATAGAGTCTGGCTTTAGAGATGGGCTCAGGGAGTGATGTAGTTCACACAACTCGTATGGATCTAAAGAAGTGATTCACCTCTACAGGTCTCTTGTCTTTGCTTGAAACCAAGAACATCAAGACTCAAAGAGTCTTGAGACTCCTGAGGCTCCATGCCTCGTGCTGCTGCTGGGGAGCTGTCCTGGGCAATAGAAAGGGCATAGCCAAAGGTCTTGGTTTTCCCTGGACAATGCCTCGTTCCCAGCCCAGGATCCTCCAGATCCACTCCTCATGCAGGCTGAGGGGCACCAGCACTGACTGTTTCTTTTCCCTCCAGGGAAGTTCTGGCACATCTCTGACTTACACCTGGACCCCAACTACACAGTGACCAAAGATCCGCTCCAGGTGTGCCCATCAGCCGGCTCCCAGCCTGTGCCCAGTGCGGGGCCCTGGGGTGATTATCTCTGTGACTCTCCCTGGACCCTCATCAACTCCTCCATCTATGCCATGAAGGAGATTGAGCCGAAGCCAGACTTCATTCTCTGGACGGGGTAAGAGCAGCCCTTACTGAAGTCCTTCTTCCCTGGTGACCTGCTGTGCCATGCACCAGCCAGGCTGTAACTCATGTGTCTCCCGACTCTCACATCGGCCCTTTGTCACTTGTCCAGGCATCCCTGGTGAGTCTCCAAGATGGCCTGTGACCTGTGTCTACTGGCTGCAGCAGCCATGGCCAGGGATGCTGGGGATGTGAGCGAGCAGAGGGCTTGAAGGTTTAATTAAGCTGGGAATGGACCCTGAGCCACTTGCCCAGCCTGAGAGGTCTAAATGCAGGCAGGGAAGAAGGAACCAGAAGCAACATGGTCCAGCGTGCACTCAGTGTCCCTCTGGACAGCTGCTAGCCACTCCTGGGCTGCACAATAGCCCTAAAGAGTATTCATGGTTTGGTGCTGCTAGCACTGCCTGGCCTCAGAGACTCAGTTTCTGCTTCTCCAAGGATACTGGGGACCTTTACCTTTCCCAAGTACTTGCTTCCTCCCGTCACAGGCTACCACTGGGTTAGAGGATGCAGAGGTGCAGACTTGCCTTCAAGAAGGCCATAGAGACCAGGTGCTGGTGGTGCATGCCTGTTGCAATCCTAGCTACTCAGGAGGCTGAGGTCTGAGCATCGCAGTTCAAAGCCCAGGCAGGAAAGTCCATGAGACTCTTAGTTCCAATTAACCACCCGAAAACTGGAAGTAGATGTATCACTGTGGCTCAAAGTGGTAGAGGACTATCCTTGAGCAAAAAAAGCTCAGAGACCACAGTCAGGCCCTGAGTTCAAGCCCCATGACCCAAAGAAAAAAGGTAATAGAGACAAGTCTTTGGCCATTGGGTCAGAGATTTTGACCTGTGCAGCAGGAAGTTGTGAGCCAAAGGATCTGATGAGGAAGACTGGAAGGTGCTCAGACTAGGGAGCCACCAGGAATAGCACTCCAAGGGCCATGGGGGGAGGGGAAAGACTAACTACTAAGGAAAGTGATGATGATTGATTCCATGAGGGCCCTAGACGGCCCTGGCTGAGCTCCCTGGGGTGCAGATGAGACTGGAGCTTCCTTTCCCAAATAATAACAACAATAATAATAATACTAGAGAGATATGTGCACACTTCTACTATGATGTGCTTCAACCAAGAGGGCCCTCACCAGAAACCATACCATGTGCCTTCGACTTCTAGCCTTCAAAACCATGAACTAAATAGTTTATGTCCAACAAAAAAGCTGGAAGTGGAGCTGTGGCTCAAGTGGAAGAGTGTTAGCCTAGAGCAAAAGAGCTCAAGGACAAGACCCAGAACCAGTACACACACACACACACACACACGCACGCACGCACGCACGCACGCACGCACGCACGCACGCACGCACGCACGCACATTAGCTTCTTTACCAAGTTAAAAATAAAGAGGGTCTGGGCGAAGGCTCTGCTGGTATCATGTTCGACCACGAAGGTGGCAAAAAGAAGCCCCTGAAGCAGCCCAAGAAGCAGGCCAAGGAGATGGATGAAGAAGAGAAGGCCTTCAAGCAGAAACAGACAGAGGAGCAGAAGAAACTCGAGGAACTGAAAGCAAAGGCCGCGGGGAAGGGGCCCCTCGCCACAGGTGGAATTAAGAAGTCTGGCAAACAGCCCAGGCAGGAAAGACCGTGAGACTCCTATCTCCAATAAACCACCAGAAAACTGGAAGTGGCGCTGTAGCTCAAGTGGTAGAGCGCTCGCCTTGAGCTGAAGAGCTGAGGGACAGCGCCCAGGCCCAGAGTTCAAGCCACGACCGACAAAAAAAAAAAAAAAAGAAGTCTGGCAAAAAGTAAGCTGTTCCTTGTCCCTGAGATGATGGTGACCCTTGATTCCATTCCCACTCAACATCTGGATTTCCTGTCGTAACATTTCTGCCACCTATAGGTAGAATAAAGTTTTGTCTAGGACTCTGAACATTAAGAACAACCTTTAAAAAAAAATCCTACAGTGGCTCAGTCTCTAGTTTGTCAGCCATTGTGTCAGCCATTGCTACCTCAGCTGTAAATATCAAGTAAATCCAGCCTAGGTTCCTGCCAGAGTCTGCTATTTGTTCTACTCTTGCATTCTGTATCATCTTGAAAGTAAACCACTCATTTAAAAAATTAAAATAAAAATTAAAGGCACACCAGCTGCTGGTGGCTCATGCCTATAATCCTAGTTTGAACCACCAAAAAAATGGAAGTGGCACTGTGGCTCAAGTGGTAGAATGCTGGCTTTGTAGGAATAGCGCCCCAGCACCCAGTTCATAACTAACAAAGAAAAAAAAATGGAAGTCAAGTGCCAATGGCTCATATCTATTATCTTAGCTACTTAAGAGGCTGAGATCTGAGAATTGCAGTTTGAAACCAGCCCAGGCAGAATAGTCCATGAGACTCTTATCCCCAGTTAACCCCAAAAGCCAGAAATAAAGCTATGGTTCAAGTGCTTGAGAACTAGCTTTAAGTATAAAAGTCTAGTGAGAGGGCAAGCCCTGTGTTTAAGCCCCAGTACTGGTACACACACAGACACACACAGGGCTGGTGGCCTGGCTCAAGTGGTAATACTCATATCTAGCAAGTATAGGCCTTTGAGTTTAATTCACCATACCATCAAGGAAAAAAAAAGTTATGCCATCGTACGCTCATACATACCCACACACATGCCCATTGTAGGCCTTGAACACGTGGTGCTGTCCTTAAGCTTTTTGCTCAAAAGCTCAAGGTTAAATTTTTTTTTTTTGCTGGTTATGGGGCCTGAACTCTGGGCCTGGGTGCTGTCCCTCAGCTCTTCAGTTCAAGGTTAGCGTTCTACTACTTCAGCCACTGCGCCACTTCTGGCTTTTTCTGCTTATGTGGTACTGAGGAGTTGAACCCAGAGCCTCATGCATACAAGGCAAGCACTCTACCACTGATCCACCTTCCCAGCCCCCTCAAGGTTAAAATTCTGACACTTGAACTACAACTTCACTTCTCGCTTTTTGCAGTTAGTTGGAGATAAGAGTTTCACAGAAGCCAGGTGTTGGTGGCTAGGATTACATGCCTGTAATCCTAGCTACTCAGGAGGCTGAGATCTGAGGATTGCTGTTCAAAGCTAGCCCGGGCAGGAATGTCCGGACTTTTTTTTTTTTTTTTTGTCGGTCATAGGGCTTGAACTCTGCGCCTGAGCGCTGTCCCTCAGCTCTTCAGCTTAAAGCTAGCACTCTACCACTTGAGCTACAGCGCCAGTTCTGGTTTTCTGGTGGTTTATTTGAGATAAGAGTTTCACGGACTTTCCTGCCTGGTCTGGCTTTGAACCATAATCCTCAGATCTCAGCCTCCTGAGTAGCTAGGATTACAGGAGCCACCAATGCCCGGTTTCCATGAGACTCGTTTTTTTTTTTTGGGTCCGGTCGTGGGGCCTGAACTCTGGGCCTGGGCGCTGTCCCTCAGCTCTTCAGCTCAAGGCTAGTACTCTACCACTTGAGCCACAGCGCCACTTCCGGCTTTTTTCTTATGTGGTGCTGAGGAATCGAACCCAGGGCCTCGAGCATGCAAGGCAAGTGCTCTACCACTGAGCCACCTTCCCAGCCCCTTCCATGAGACTCTTATCTCCAATTAACCACCAGAAAAACTAAAAGTAGCACTGTGGCTCAAGTGGTAGAACACCTGCCTTGAGCTGAAGAGCTCAGGGACAGTGCCCAGGCCCAGAGTTCAAGCCCCACAACCACCAACAACCAAAAAAAAACCCTCCAAAAAACCACCCCCCTACTACCACCTGAAAGAAAAAGCAATAATATTAATAATGATTACTATTACTATATTATATACATATATAAATATGTATATATAATATGTATAATATATGTATATATATAAATATATATACATATATATTTTTTTTCTCCTTTATAGGACGTTTTACAAATTCTCTAGCTGTAGGTACATATTATTTCCTGTTTTACAGATGAGTGTATAGAGACTTAGTCAAGGAGCCCCACAGCAGGCAGATAGTTGGCAGAAGCTGGGTTTGAACTCTCTGGTCTGACTCCAGTCCAGTCTCTCCATGCCCACACATGTGGGCTTGCGAGGCCCAGGTCTCCAGCGCCTCTCTGCGGAGCTGTCCCTTCCTGCCTTGCCCATTCCAATGGGCATGGTGGTGTTTTGCAGGGATGACACACCTCATGTGCCCAACGAGAGCCTGGGAGAGGAGGCGGTGCTGAGGATTGTGCAGCTCCTGACTGCCCTCATCAGGGAGGTGTTTCCGGGTAAGTCTGCACCTGTCCCTGAACTCGTGGGCCTGGCTTGTGCCAGCAGGGTGACTGGAGTCCACACTCCATCCATTGACAAGGATGGCTGCTACCCAGGTCTCAGATGTGGTACAGCTGATTCCTTTTCTTTTTGTTTTGTTGGTCATGGGGCTTGAACTCTGGGCCTGGGCGCTGTCTTGAGCTCTTCAGCTCAAGGCAAGCACTCTACCACTTTGGTCACAGTGCCATTGCCAGTTTTCTCATGGTTTATTGGCAATGAGTCTCATGAACTTTCCTGCCCGGGCTGGCTTTGAACCTCGATCCTTAGATCTCAGCTTCCTGAGTAGCTAGGATTAAACATAAACCACTGGTGCCCGGCTGGTTCCTTACTTTTCTGACGACCCCCTTGGGGCCACAACAGCTCACAGGCCTGTGGACACTAGACTTCCACCAGAGGCAATGCTGTTTCAATGTCTTCTGTTTACCACCTTTCCCACAGAGTCTGTCAATACACCCAGGCGTCCCCAGATGCACAGAGGTGCACACATAGTGCTTGTGTACTGGTTTAGCACAAGCTGTCCTCAAACCATCCTGACTGCCAGGGCCTCTGGGAGATTCTGCCTTCCAGCCGAGGCTGCCAGGGCCTCTGGGCAGGGCTCAGGAGGGTGCTGTTCTGTGGGAGACAACATGGAGAGGACGGTTGTGTCCATCTGATGGTCTTTTGTGTATGTGTGTGCTGGTCCTGGGGCTTGGACTCAGGGCCTGGGCACTGTTCCTGAGCTTCTATGCTCAAGGCTGGCGTTTTACCACTTGGGCCACTGTTCTACTTGGTGCTTTATTTGATTAATTGGAGTGTCTTGGACTTTCCTGCCCCAGCTGGTTTTGAACTCAATCCTCAGATCTCAGCCTCCAGAGTACCTAGGATTTTAACTATGAGCCACCAGTGCCTGGCTGAATATAGTTTTAAGTGGGCTGGGCCAAACACAAAGTGGGAGATGCCAGCCGGGGACCGAAAGAGCTCCCATCAGCCCCCACACACACTTCAGTTCTAGTATATCTGTTAAAAGACCATAGTTGTGAAGTAATAGCAGTAAAAATAATAGCAACATGAATAACTGTAAATATAAAGTGCTGTGTCGTGGGCACAGCTCTTAAGTTCATTCTTTGTCATGAAAATTACAGGGGAGGGGCTGGGAAGGTGGCTCAGTGGTAGAGCGCTTGCCTTGCATGCATGAGGCCCTGGGTTCAATTCCCCAGCAACACATAAGCAAAAAGAAAAAAGCCGGAAGTGGCGCTGTGGCTCAAGTGGTAGAGCGCTAGCCTTGAGCTGAAGAGCTGAGGGACAGCACCCAGGCCCAGAGTTCAGGCCCTATGACCGGACTCAAAAAAAAAAGAAAAAAAGAAAATTACAGGGGAGAGAGAGGGGGAGAGTGTAGTTGTGGAGATGGAAGGGAAGGGATGGTAGGAGAAAAACAAAGGAGGAGGCAACAATGAAATGCTTGATAAGAAATGTACTCATTACATTGCTCATGTAATTGTCACCCCTCTGTATGGTATTTTCACAATAAAAAATTTTATTTGAAAAAGAAAGAAAGAAAGAAAATTACAGACGAGCTGTAACCAGTTAGGTGGTTTAGGTCAGGTGGCCAATGTAGAATACTGACTCCTGGTTTGAGCTTGGTTCTTACCCACGGTCCCTACCACCCCACCTGCAATGGAAATCAATGTATGAAAAGGATTCCAGGAGGCTCCCTGAAGCACCAACTCTGCCAGCATGTCCCACCCACTTAGTCTCATTCCTTCTTTCTCCAGCAGAGGGCGCCAGGCCTCGTGCTCATCCTTATTATCACCTACAAAGTATAGACAAGGAGCCAGGCCACAATGGCTCACACTTTATAATCCTAGCTACTCAGGAGGCTGAGATCTGAGGATCTTGGTTCAAAGCCAGCCCAGGCAGGAAAATCCGTGAGACTCTTATCTCGAATTAGCCACCAGAAAACTGGGAGTGGTGCTGTGGCTCAAGTGGTAGAGTGCTCACCTTGAGCTGAAGAGCTCAGGGACAGTGGCCAGGCCCAGAGTTCAAGACCCCAAGACCAAAGAAAAAGATGAGGAACTACAGCTCCCAGACAGTCACTTCCTAGGGAGGGATTCAAACCCAGATCTAGCTTGGAGCTTCTTTCCTCTGCTCTACACAGGGTTTCTGGAATTAAAGTGACATAGTCGGTAGGAAAATGCTTTATTCACCATGACTGTACACATACATGTGAATGATAAGGTTTTGTAGTCTGTGACATGTTGACACATTTATTTCCCAATAGCCAAGAATTTCCCAATAGCCAAGATGCCATTGGCTGTAAGATGTATCATTGTTTTATGTACTGCTAAGACAAAAATGGACAAATACATAATACACAGTGCTTTCCCACTTAGGTAGAGATTGCAAAATTCCCAGTTCTTGTAGTTTGTACAACACAGAGGGCTTGTTAGAACGAATTCTCTGCTGGAAACTTGGCTCCAGCCTCCAGCCTCCAGCCTTCCATACTGGTTCAGTTACTCTCTGGGATGTGCCACTCTGCTCCCCTCCTTTCCCCTCCCCTCCCCTTCCCTCCTTTCCCTTGCATACCAGGCTGTAACATCACAGCGTAGTACTGGTTTGGCCTGCTTGCTTCACTAGTACTACCATTTGATCCATGTCTCCAGCCATGCTTTTTTTGGTCAGTCACAGGGCATGAACTCAAGGTCTGGGTGGTATCCCTGAGTTCTTTTTCTCTCAAGATTAGTGCTAGCACTTTGAGCCACAGCTCCACTTCTGGCTTTCTGACGGTTAATTGGAAATATGAGTCTCATGGACCTTCTGCCCGTTCTAGCTTTGAACTGCAATTCTCAGATCTCAGCCTCCTGAGTAGCTTGGATTACAGCCGAGCCACCAGCACCTGGCTTAGCCATGTTTTTTGTTTTTGTTTTTTTTGTATTTTGGGTGCGGTCGTGGGGCCTGAACTCTGGGTGTGGGCGCTGTCCCTCAGCTCTTCAGCTCAAGGCTAGCGCTCTACCACTTGAGCCACAGCGCCACTTCTGGCTTTTTTTTTCTTTTTGCTTATGTGGTGCTGAGGAATCGAACCCAGGGCCACAGGCATCAAGGCAAGTGCTCTACCACTGAGCCACCTTCCCAGCCCTGCCATGTTTTTTTTGATGGTTATTTTGGAGAGTCTTATAGACTTTTCTGCCCTGGCTGGCTTCAACCATGATCCTCTAGAGCTCAGTCTCCTGAGTAGCTAGGATTACAGGCATGTAATCTTTGTTGGCAAGATATTTTTGTTTATTGTCCATTATTTATTGACCATCTACTACCTGCCAGACACAGAGGCTAAAATGAAAGCAGGAATGAAGTGGTTCACAAAGAGGCAGTCGGCTGGGTTCCCCTGTACTTTGTGGTCTCAGACACAGGCTGCTTCCTCAGGGAGCCCTCCCCTGATACCCATACTCCACAGGAAACAGCCCTTCCCTTCTTGTGACAGCCCTTACCTCTGATCACCCACTACCTGACAACCTAGTATACTGCCACACCCCTGGAACTGGGCCTGCAAACCTGGTTCCAAGCTCTATGCACTGGCACACAGTAGGTGTTCAGTAGACAATATTTACTGGCTATAGGCATGAATAAAACTGGGGCTGGGAAGGTGGCTCAGTGGTAGACTGCTTGCCTTGCATGCATGAGGACCTGGGTTCGATTCCTCAGCACCCACATAAGCAGAAAAAGCTAGAAGTGGCACTGTGGCTCAAGTGGTAGAGCAAAAGGCTTGAGCTGAAGAGCTGAGGGATAGTGCACAGGCCCAGAGTTCAAGCCCCATGACCCCCCTGCCAAAAAAAAAAAAAAGAATGAAACTCAAGAATGAGCCAGACACACCAACCCCAGAAGATGGATCTATTTTTGTTGTTGTTTTTCTTTTTGTTATTGTTGTTTTGCCAGTCCAGGGGCTTGAACTCAGGGCCTGGGTGCTGTACCTGAGCTTTCTTGCTCAAGGCTAGCATTCTACCACTTGAGCCACAGTGCCACTTCTGGCCTTTTCTGTTTATGTGGGACTGAGGAATTGAACCCAGAGCCTCATGCATGCTAGGCAAGCACTCTACCACTAAGTCACCTTCCCAGTCCAGAAGATGCATGTGCAATTGACAAAAGTAGAGGACCCTGAATTACCAAATGGCTGAAATGCCAACAAATCCCTAGTTTCCTTATCACAAGCTGAGGTCTCCTCTCTGACCAGGAAATTTCTTGCTAGGAAAGGGGTTAGGGGCCAGAGCAGGCAACTCACTGCTCTTCCTCCCCAGGCAAAGCTCAGCCAGACAGATGCAATCAGATGTGGTTTTGTACTTACTGCATTTCCCTCATCTGATTTATTGCTCTTCCCCGCTGGCTGTGCTGGTCGGCTGCAAGAGAACGTGACACCTACCAAGTGCTTTGGAATCGTTTCTGAATATTTCTTCTTTTCTTCCCAGACACTAAAGTCTATGCTGCTTTGGGAAACCACGACTTTCACCCTAAAAACCAGTTCCCAGCAGGGAGCAACAATATCTACAATCAAGTAGCAGAACTATGGCGACCGTGGCTTAGTAATGAATCCATTGCTCTCTTCAAAGAAGGTATCACTGACACTGGAGCACATACTATGTGTCAGATTTTGATCTCATTTTCCCAACCCCTTAACATCAGTACAGATATTTATTTCCAGTTCACACATTAGCAGACTGAGACACAGTCACTTGGCAAAGGCAGGCTTGAGAACAGAATCTAGGACAGAATCTGAGGCTTATGTTCTGAACCCTGAGCACTGTTAAGGAATAGAAACCAGTGAGTGTAAAGTTATGCCAGTACTGGGGCTTGAACTTGGAGCCATGGGCTCCTACTTAGATTTCTCTGCTCAAGGGCCAGTGCTCTACCAATTGAGGCATGCCTCTACTTCTAACTCCGCCCCCCTCCCCAACCCCAGTCCTGAGGTTTGAACTCAGGGCCTGGGCACTGTCCCTGAACTTCTTTTGCTCAAGTCTAGCACTCTACCACTTGAGCCACAGCGCCACTTCTGGCTTTTTCTATTTATGTGGTACTGAGGAATTGAACCCAGGGCTTCGTGAATGCTAGGGAAGCACTCTACCACTAAGCCACATTCCCAGCCCCTATTTCTAACTTTTTGCTGGTTATTTGGATATGAGTGTCATAGTCTTCTTCTGTGTGGGCAGGCTTGGAACCATGATCCTCAGATCTCAGCCTCCTGAGTAACTAGGATTACAGATATGAGTCACCAGTGCCTAGCTTCCCAAAACAGTATCTATTGAGCCGTTACTGTGTGCCAGGCACTGTCCTCAGCGTGACAGCAGACTGCAGCAGTCCTAGGGAAAAGCAGGAGCCTTCATCTCAAGCCAGCTTGAATCTCACTGCTACTGATCATCCAATGTGGTAATTGTTTTCTCCTGGGAGCCCCTATGTGTTATAGTAAGCTTGCATCATCTCAGGTCTCTTTTCATTAGATGCCAGTGTAACACTTCCTATTGTGATGACAACAACAACAAAAAAATCCCAGCTAGACACCAGTGACTTATGCTCATGCCTAGCTACTCAGGAGGCTGAGATCTGAGGATTGTGGTTTGAAGCTAGCCTGGGTATGAAAATCTATGAATCGGGGCTGGGAAGGTGGCTCAGTGGTAGAGCGCTTGCCTGAGGCCCTGGGTTCAATTCCTCAGCACAACATAAGCAAAAAGAAAAAAGCCGGAAGTGGCTCTGTGGCTCAAGTGGTAGAGCGCTAGCCTTGAGCTAAAGAAATGAGGGACAGCGCCCAGGCCCAGAGTTCAGGCCCCACAACTGGATCCAAAAAAAAAAAAAAAAAATCTATGAATCTTATTTCCTACTAAGCATCAGAAAAGCCAGACGTAGAACTGTGGCTCAAGTAGTAGAGTGCTAACCTTGAGGGAAAATAAAAAGCTCAAGAGACTGTTTCCAGGCCCTGAGTTCTAGCCTCAGGCCCCACATGCACTACACACACACACACACACACACACACACACACACACACACACACACACACACACTTCTCTACACATTGTCAAATACTCCTATTTAACAACTACTAGTCTACTGAGTGCCGGTGGCTCATGCCTGTAAGCCTAGCTACTCAGGAGGCTGAGATCTGAGGATCGCGATTCAAAGCTAGCCCAGGCAGAAAAGTTCATGAGAGTCTTATCTCCAATAAACCACCAGAAAACCAGAAGTAAAACCAGAAAACCAGAGCTCTGTGGCTCAAGTGGTAGAGTGCTCACCTTGAGCTGAAGAGCTCAGGGACAGTGCCCAGGCCCATAGTTCAAGTCCCATGATAAAAAAACAAAACAAAACAAAAAACTCTGAAAAAATGGCTAGTCTAAGCTGGGTGCTAAAGACCTGATTCATACCTGTAATCCTAGCTACTCAGGTTTCTGAGATCTGAGGATCTTGGTTCAAAGCTAGACCTAGCAGAAAAATCTGTGAGACTCTTATCTCCAATTAACTATAAAAAGCTAGAAGTGGAGCTGTGGTTTAAGTGATAGAGTGCTAGCCTCGATCCCTAAAGCTTAAGGACAGCACCCCCAAGTCCAGGGTTCAAGCCCTAAGACTGCCAAAAATAAAAATAAAAAACACCTCAATGGTCTAGAGGCATAGCCAGCCCCAGGCATACCTGACTCTTCTCTTCACACACCCCGGACTATGACCTAAATAGGTCAGTTCCTGGGCCAGTTCCTGCATGGAGGGCGGTTCACCATGGGCCTGGATATACAAACACATTCCATTCTTATTTCCATTATACAGATGAGGAAATAGCATGGTGTAGTGAAGTCACTTTTCCAAGGACACAGCTAAAGAGCAATGGAGCCAGGACTTGAACCCAGGAAGCCTGGCAGCCTTCCTGTGGGAAGGAAGGGGAGGAAGGCTGTGGGGTTGGCGGGGAGGTGGAGAGAGGTGGACAGGACAAAGACCACCTTCAGGCTCTCTCTGGTTGTGCCATCACAGGTGCCTTCTATTCTGAGAAGCTGTCGGGTCTCAGCAGGGCAGGGAGAGTTGTGGTTCTCAATACCAATCTATACTACAGCAACAACCAACAGACAGCCGGCATGGCTGACCCGGCCCTGCAGTTCCAGTGGCTGGAAGAGGTGTTGAGCAATGCATCCCAAGCTGGGGAGATGGTGAGGGCGCCTGCTTCTTCCTCCTCCCTTTCTGGGTACTTTGAGGACAAGTCTCCATTCAGCACGAACACATCCACTCCCTCGCCCCTGCTCACATCCTCCAGGGTTCTACAGGGCCAGGCAGAGGAGCACTGGGAGCACGAGGATCACTGGGAGTGGCTCCTTCCCTTCTAAGATCCCTATGAAAGTCAGGCATCGGTGGCTCATGCCTGTAATCCTAGCCACTCTGGAAGGTCAGGTCTGAGGATGGAGGTTTGAAGCCAGCCAGGGCAGGAATGTCTGTGAGATGCCTATCTCCAATTAGACGTGAGGAGGAAAAAAAGCGCCAGGTGCCAGTGACTCCTGCCTGTAATCCTAGCTACTCAGGAGCCTGAGATCTGAGGATCATGGTTCAAAGCCAGCCCGTGGAGTTAATGAACCATCAGAAAAACTGGAAGAGGTTCTGTGGCTCAGAGTACTAGAATGCTACCCTGGAGTGAAAATGCTCAGAGAGACAGTGCCTAGGCTTTGAGTTCAAGCCCCACAGCTGCCTTAAAAAAAAAAAAATCTAGCCAAGTATGGTGGCTCACACCTGTAATCCCAGCTACTCAGGAGGCTGAGAGCTAAGGATTGTGGTTTAAAGCCAGCTTGGGCAGGAAAGACCAGGTATGAGCCACCAGTGTGCAGATGAGCTCATACTTCAAATCCCACTCTGTTCTGCCTTCTGCAATGTGGCCAAGTGCCTGGTCCTGCTAGCCAAGTGACTCAGGGAATGTAAGGCAAGATCATGTGATCACAGCTTATGCTCCACAACCATGCAAGAACGACCTGCGCTCTCCAAGCCCGGTCTTTGAGGGGTCAGGAAGGCTTCATGGAGGAGGTGCTGTTAGATCTGGGTTTGGAGGGAGGAGATGATTTGAGCCTGCGGGAAGGAACATGGCCAGGCTTTGAGAGCAGGGAGGAGGGAGGACATCTCTGAGCTCTGCTCCTTTGTCCCGTTTCCTGTCAGGTGTACATTATTGGCCACGTGCCTCCAGGCTTCTTTGAGAAGACACGGAACAAGGCCTGGTTCCGGGAGGACTTCAATGTGGCCTACCTGCAGCTAGTCCGCAGGTTCCACCGCGTCATAGCTGGACAGTTCTTTGGGCACCACCACACCGACAGCTTTCGGATGTTCTATGATGATGCAGGTAGGAGATGGAGGGCGCCTGGCTCCTGCTGGCCTCCAATGCCCAGCCTCCCTGAGCCTTGCTACCTTTCTCCTTAAAGGTGCTCCCGTGAGCGTCATGTTCCTCACACCTGGGGTCACTCCGTGGAAAACCACGTTACCTGGAGTTGTCAATGGGGCCAACAATCCAGGCATCCGGGTGATCGAGTACGACCGAGACACACTAAATGTGCAGGTCAGGAGCCTGGGTCCCCTGGGGCCAGAGGAGAAGGGAAGGAGCTAAAGGTGTCACCCCCCCTTCCTGAACTCTCAGCTGATGATGGAGCCAGGCCACGTTCCTTCCACCTTGCTCAGGCTCAGGCTCAGAGCCACCGGTTACCACATCGGACAGTTCTTCCCCCAAACCATGTACCTGCATCATTGCCACAGCCTCCTACTTGGTCTCCTACCTCCACCTGCCCTGCTGTGGCCCCTGTGCTACACCCTACAGAGGGCTGGATCTTTAGAAAGCCCTGCTCTCATCTTGCCTCTCTCCTGTGCTCCAACCTTCAGTGCCTTCCCCGTGCCCCCAGGTAAAGTCCCATCTCCTTGGACCACAAGTCAAGGCTCCTGAGAGTTTGACCTTAAATTTCTTTTTTTCTTTTTTTTTGTCAGTCGTGGGCCTTGAACTCTGGGCCTGGGCGCTGTCCCTCAGCTCTTTGGCTCAAGGCTAGCGCTCTACCACTTGAGCTCCAGCGCCACTTTCGGTTTTCTGGTGGTTTATTGGAGATTAGAGTTTCACGGGCTTTCCTGCCTGGGCTGGCTTTGAACTGCAATCCTCAGATCTCAGCCTCCTGAGTAGCTAGGATTACAGGTGTGAGCCACCGGTGCCCAGCTGACCTTAAATTTCTTTTTTTTTTTTTTGGTCCAGTTGTGGGGTCTGAACTCTGGGCCTGGGCACTGTCCCTCATTTCTTCAGCTCAAGGAAGTGCTCTATCATTTGAGCCACAGCTCCACTTCTGGCCTTTTTTTTTTCTGCTTATGTGGTGCTGAGGAATCGAACCCAGGGCCTCATACATGCAAGGCAAGCACTCTACCAGTGAGCCACCTTCCCAGCCCCCAGACCTTAAATTTCTTATCTAGTTCTTTCCATCCACTGACTAGGCTCAAACCGCCAACTCACAGAGCAATTGCTTGCCTCCCAGGATGTGCTGTGGTTGTCAAAATTACATTTTTTCCCTTTTTTTTTCTTTTGCCAGTCCTGGGGCTTGAACTCAGAACCTAGGCACTGTCACTGAGCATTTTATTCAAGGCTAGCACTCTATTACTTGAACCACAGCGCTACTTTCAGCCTTTTCTTTTCTCTCTCTTTTTTTTTTTTTTGGGTCCAGTCGTGGGGCCTGAACTCTGGGCCTGGGCGCTGTCCCTCAGCTCTTCAGCTCAAGGCTAGCACTCTATCACTTGAGCCACAGTGCCACTTCCGGCTTTTTTCTTTTTGCTTATGTGGTGCTGAGGAATCGAACCCAGGGCCTCAGGCATGCAAGGCAAGCGCTCTACCACTGAGCCACCTTCCCAGTCCTGGACCTTCCATTCTTACAGGAGAGACACTAAACAAATAAGCAAAATCAAATGTGGAACAAAGAGAGGGGTTAAGGAGAAAGAGCAGAGTGGAAAGACAGGTTGGTGATGAGTAAGGGATGTGTGCTATGTGGGACAGGGACAGTCCCAGACAGGGAAGGAGACACTTGGTTCTGAGCTAGGCTGATGGGTGTCTGGGGAAGGTGGAGGGAAGTGCAAGTCAAAGGACCCAGTGGCTGAGTGACCACATGGAAAGCACATGGAAAGCAAGTGGGTGGAACAAGGTCAGCACATGCGCGCTGTGGGGGAGGACTCTGGATTTGGAGGGTTTGGGACAGAAGCAGGACATATTCTGACACAGTTGTATAAAATCACCATTATCTGCTGTGCTGCTAGGGCAGAGGGACAGGTGCAGCGTGGCAGTAAACTAGCTTTGAGGTGATGGCGGTTTAGAATAGAGTGGTGGTGAGAAGTGTTTGGTCCTGGAGGTGTTTCAGGGGCAGAGTAGCCAGGGTTTGCTGGTACCCTGGTGTGGGAATGGGGGTGTGTGTGACAGGAAGAGAAGGAAGAAGGAGGATACTACGGCTGTACTCTTGCTCTTAATTGGCTTTCTTTCTTTTTTTGTCGGTTGTGTGACTTGAACTCTGGACCTGGGCGCTGTCCTTCAGCTCTTTAGCTCAAGACAAGCGCTCTTCCACTTGAGTCACAGCGCCACTTCTGGTTTTCTGGTGGTTCATTGGAGATGAGAGTCTCATGGTCTTTCCTGCCCAGGCTGGCTTTGAACTATGATCCTCAGATCTCAGGCTCCTGAGTAGCTAGGATTACAGGCCTGAGCCATTGGCGCCTGGCCTTATTTGGCTTTCTTATTCATGACTGGCATTCTACCACTTGAGCATAATCTCTAGTCTCCCATTGCTGGTTAGTTGGCAATGGAATTTCACAGACTTCTCTGTTTAGGCTGGCTTTGAACCTGTGGTGATGAGGGAATCTAGCTCAAGTGGTAGAGTCTCTGCCTGGCAAATGTGAGGCCCTGAGTTCAAATCTGAGACAAATGTAGGTACAGGATTTGGTGTGGGACAGCAGCTAACTTGTGGCTGGCTTCCTGTGTCTGCTGTAGGATATGGTGACCTACTTCATGAACTTGAGCCTGGCCAACACACAGCCGACCCCGAGCTGGGAGCTTGAGTACCGGCTGACAGAGGCCTACCAGGTGCCCGATGCCAGTGCTCGCTCCATGCAAGAGGCGCTGAGCCGAATCGGCAGTGACCAGGACATGCTACAGCGCTACTACGTCTACAACTCTGTCAGCTATGACACCGCGCCCTGCGAGGGGGGCTGCCGCACGGAGCACGTGTGTGCCATGCAGCAGGTGGCCTTCCCCGCCTACACCTCCTGCCTGCGTGCCTCAGGGGCCGCCCTTGCGCCAGGGCTGGCAGTGCTGGTGAGCCTGGCGGTGGCCTGGGGCGCCTTCGCCCGGCACTCATCTTCCTCTTGGTAAGATGAGGCCGGGTCAACCCACTGAGAGCTGGTCTTAACTCCCCGAAGCTGGGCTGCGACCGCTGGAGCAGGCGATGATGTCCCAACCTCTTTTTACCCACAATGCCTAGGGTACTTCTTGCATTACTCCTTTTAATACGTACATGATGGCAAAAGAACTCATTTCCCATTACAAAACGTCCTTCCTCCCCACATGGGTGTGCGCCTGCTGCTCACTGCCCGCGTAGTGAAAGGAACTTGCGATGCGTCTGTAAACCCGGTGCTCTGGGTGTTATGTCCCCTCGGAGCCACCGTTGGTCCGGAGGTGTCTGATCTTCAGCCCATTCTCTCCAGGGGCCTCGGGGGCTTGGGAGTAAAGTTAGGCCCGTGGAAGCCTGCGGGCCTCCGAGGCGCCGTTGGCTGGATCAGGAGCTCCCAGGGGCAGGTGGCAGGGCCACCTCCTGGGGACTAGGACCCAGCCTCCTAATCGCTGGAGTGGGGGGCCGGGCACTGGGGCGACTCCGCTCCTCCCGAGGCCGCGCGGGGCAGGCAAGTCCGGCTCTTGCAGGTCCCGCCCCTCCCCGGCGGCCCCGCCCCCTTCCTGCCCCGCCCCTCCCCGGCTGCTCCCGCCCATTTCCTACCTCGCGGCTCCCGGCTGCTCCCGCCCCCTTCCTGCCCCGCCCCTCCCCGGCGGCCCCGCCCCCTTCCTGCCCCGCCCCTCCCCGGCTGCTCCCGCCCATTTCCTACCTCGCGGCTCCCGGCTGCTCCCGCCCCCTTCCTGCCCCGCCCCTCCCCGGCTGCTCCCGCCTCCTTCCTGCCCCGCCCCTCCCCGGCTGCTCCCGCCCATTTCCTACCTCGTGGCTCCCGGCTGCTCCCGCCCCCTTCCTGCCCCGCCCCTCCTCGGCTGCTCCCGCCCCCTTCCCGCCCGGGCGACCCCCGGCTCGAGGGCGGGCCCGAGGCACGGAGGGGAAGCCTGGGGCCTCTCGGAGGACCTGACGGGCCATGCCCTGGTCCCCCCGGGCCGCTCTCCTGCGGGACCTGGTGCTGGGCGTGCTGGGCATTGCCGCCTTCCTGCTGGATCTGGGCGCCGACCTGTGGGCCGCGGGTCAGTACGCGCGGCACGGCCGCTACCTGTGGGCGGCGCTGGTGCTGGCGCTGCTCGGCCTGGCCTCGGGCGCCCTGCAGCTCTTCAGCTGGCTCTGGCTGCGCGCCGACCCCGCCGGCCTGCACGGCCCGCAGCCCCCCGGCCGCTGCCTGGCGCTGCTGCACCTCCTCCAGCTCGGCTACCTGTACAGGTGAGGGGGGGCGCCGCCCCGCGCCTGGGCCCCGGGACCGGGGAGGCGCGGGACTGACACCTACCTGGCAGGCGTGGCATGGAGCTGGCTGCCGAGAAAACCTAGCCCTAGGGCATCGCACCTCCTCCCAGTGGTGTCCCGACCTTTGCCCCAAGAGAATCCCAGGGGAAGAGACTGAGGCCCAGAGAAGGAAGAGGAGTTTAGGGACTTTGATGTGAGACTTCTCAGATCCAACCCTAGCTTTGTCATTTTTGATCGTTCTACAATTGTCCCAGCCTTGTCCCCCCCCCCCCCCCCCGTATAAAACATCTGTAGAGCCAGGCACCTGTAGCTCACCCCTGTAATCCTGGCTTCTCAGAGGACTGAGATCCGAGAATCACCTTTCCCAGCCAACCTGAGCAGGAAAGTCTATGAGACCTGGATTTCCAATTAGCCAGCAAAAAGCTGCAAGCAGAGTTGTGGCTCATGTGGTAGAGTGCCAGTCCTGAGCAAAAAAAGCTAAGGGATATGTCCAGGCCCTAGTTCAAGCCCCAGTACTGGGACACACACATCAAAAAGCCATGTAGAGGGCTGGGAGTGTGGCTTGGTGGTAGAATGTTTGCCTAGCATGCACGAAGCCCTGGGTTTGATTCTTCAGTACCACATAAGCAGAAAAAAAGAAGAAAAAAAAAAAGCCAGAAGTAGCACTGTGGATGAAGTGGTAGAGTGCTAGCCTTGAGCAAACGCAGCTCAGGGACAGTGTCCAGGCCCTGAGTTCAAGCCCCAGGACTGGCAGGAAAAAAAAAAAAAGTCATGTAGAGCAGGGAGAAGGACAGAGTGAGAAAGTGTCCACACACAGTGTTGGTGGAGGACTGTCCCCACTGGAGCTTTTAGTCCTGGGTAGGGCCTTGGGTAAGTCATTGACCCCTCCAGCTCTCAGTTTCCTCAGGGCTCCAGTGGGGTTAGTAATAGTCTGGGCTTCTATTGAGTAGCTAAAGAAAATGACTTTAAATTGTCAGTCACAGAGTAGACATTCAACAAATGTGTGCCCACTTCATGATTACCTGGGCTTTCAAGCCATGACCCCAGGACAGGGCTCTTCCTTTTGTAGTTATGTTCTTCTCACTATAGCCATGATTCCCATCCCCAGACAGCAAGAGGATGGAGAGAGACCGCGTGACAGTGCTCCTTTCAGAACTAGCAGGGTCCTGCAGGGAGGAGGGAGCTGAAAGCAAGGGCCATAGTTCTGTGGACTGGTATGGGAAACCGGAGCCAGAATCTGCTATGGAGCTTTTCCTCTTTTCTTTTTTCCTTTTGTTCTATTATTATTGTTATTGTTATTATTATCATTGTTTTGTATGCCAATCATGGGGCTTTAACTCAGGGCCTGGGCTGTCCCTGAGCTTTTGTGCTCAAGGCCCATTTGGGCCACCTCTCCGCTTCTAGCTTTTTGGTGGTTAATTGGAGGTAAGAGTCTCATGGACTTTCCTGCCTGGGCTGACTTCAGTCTTCCGTCCTCAGATCTTAGCCTCTTCAGTAGCTAGGATTACAACTAGAATTATAGGTGTAAGCCACTGGTGCCCGGAATGGAACCTACCTTTGTGTGTGTGTATGTTTGTGCACATGCCTGCATCCATGCATGCCAATACTGGGGCTTGAACTCAGGGGCCCTGTGTTCTTGTTTGGTTTTGTTCAAGGCTCTTGCTGTACCACTTGAGTTACACTTCCACTTTTGGCTTTTTGCTGGATAATTGGAGGGAACAGTATCTTGGATTTGACTGCCTAGGCTGGCTTTGAACCTGGGTCTACAGGTCTCATCCACTTGAGCCCAGCTGGAACTCATCTTTTCAAACTTTCCAGATCTGGCCTTGACAAGGTTCTGTAGAGTCTCTAGCAGTGGGAAGAGGAGCTTTCATGTTGCCATTTGCTTGAGAGGCTGTGCAGATATCACTAAAATCCAGATGAGGGTGAGAGACACAGTTGTGAGAGTTTGGAAAAGCCTCTGTGGGCCTTGCGTCTTCCCTTATGTTTCTGCTGGGCCTTGGGTTGGAAAAACATGGTCTCTGTTCTTGCATTTGACTGGTCCCTGTTGGGGGACCCTGTTGGGAAAAAGAGCTTCATCAAAGGAAAGTCCCTGATAAGAAATATACTCATTATCTTGCCCATGTAATTGTAACCCCTCTGTACAGTATTTTCACAATAAAAAATAAAAAAGAAAAGTCCCAATGGGACTCTATTATTAGGCCATCCCTAATAGGGAAGTGACAGTCAGTGATGAATGACTGAGTGACCAGGCTTTCCTCCTAAGAGCCAAGTGATGTCATTTCTTGGGGGTGGGGGACATGGCGCCTCCACCACTACTTGGACCCCCTCCACAAGCCTGCCCTGCTCAACCTCCAGGCTCCCCTCTCTCTGTACAGTCTCCATCTTCATCTTTCTGGGGCAGGTTCTCATTCTCCCAAGGCTCTTCCCTCACCCTCTTTGCTTTGGCAGTACTAGGATTTGAACTCAGGGCTTCATGTTTGCTATGGAGACACTCTATCCCTGAGCCATGCCTCTCTCTGGCTCTTTTAGCTCTAGATGTTTTTTTTGCTATTGTTTTTTGTTTTGGTTGGTCATGGGGCTTGAACTCGGCCTGGGCGCTGTCCCTCAGCTCTTCAACTCAAGGCTAGCGCTCTACCACTTGAGCCACAGTGCCACTTCTGGCTTTTTCTATTTATGTGGTGCTGAGGAATCGAACCCAGGGCCTCTTGCATACGAGGCAAGCGCTCTCCCACTGAGGCATAATCCCAGCCCCCTCTAGCTGTTTTTGAGATAAGGTCTTGCTTGGTTTTTGTCTGGTCCATCTGGACGGTGATCCTCCTATTTATGCTTCCCTCTGGGGATGACAGGTACACACACCCCTTCCCCACTCCCAGCTTTTTCAGTTCAGATGGAATCTCATGAAGCTTTTTGATTGGAACCTAGAACTGCAATCTTCCTGATCTCAGCCTCCCAATGGATATGAGCCACTGGTGCCTGAATTCAGCAGCCTCCTAATGGAACCTCTGCCTCTGTCTTGTCCAAACACAGTCCGACCCCCCACTTGCCTGAGTTCAGAGGCATCCATGGCTCCCTCTGTCCATGGGTTCCCAGGAAAATCTCAGGCATGCATGGTAAAATAGCAACTACTGCAGGCCAGCTTTGTGGCCTGCCTTTGGGCTCAGTCCTCAGCCCCCACTAGCTTCCAGTGCCTTTCCCCTAAGTGTAAAATGAATGGACCAGGGTTATGAGGGCTTGGGACAGTGCTGGATCAGCAGGAGAAGCAGGTGGATTTGCCCCACTTTATAGATGAGGGAACAGCAAGGTGAGGCAGCTTGCCCAAGGCCCCATTGCCGTGTGGGTAAGCTGGGATGGTAGCTGGTCGGCTCCATGCCGTGAGGCAGGCCCTCAGCCGTCTCCTGGGCATGTGTGCTGCCTAGGTGCCTGCAAGGGCTGCGGCAGGGGCTGCTGGCATGGCGGCAGGAGGTGCCCTCCGAGTTCGACCTGGCCTACTCCGACTTCCTCTCCCTGGACATCAGCATGCTGCGCCTCTTCGAGACCTTCCTGGAATCTACCCCACAGCTTACGCTGGTGCTGGCCATCGTGCTGCAGAGTGGCCGAGCTGAGTACTACCAGTGTGAGTGCCCCCTCCCGGGCCAGCTGCTTCCTGCTAACATTGTGTGTGTGTGTGTGTCTGTGTGTGTGTGTGTGCTGGTCCTGGGACTTGAACTCAGGGCCCGAGTGCTGTGCCTTCACTTTTACACCAGTATCCACTTGAGATGCTTAGGTTTTATCGAGCATCTTTTCTTTGCTGGTGGCTGTGCTGGGGACGTGGCAGGGACTGAGGGCTCCTGCCCTGCCTGATGGCTTCCTGGAAATCCAGTAGTTTTAGTAAGTGTGCTCACAGGGAGGGGCAGAGGCAGCGGCTTGCAGGACCTCAGACACCACAGGGGAGGTTTGCACGGTGAGGAGGCTCGGCTCCAGAGGGGTTTCTGGGAAAGAGGAGTTAAGTGACTTTTAGAGGCCGAGCGAGGCTCTCCCTCACTCCTGATTCAGGGTTCAGAAGAGTTTTGCTATGCTCAGCCTTGTTGACCTCAAGCCCTCTGCTGTCAACACTCCAGCCTCCACCCTGTCCTCTGTCAGTGGGACCCAGGCTGGAGTGTCCTCCACTGCACGTTAAGCGGAGCTGTAGGAAGTGGAGCTGCTGGAACCCACTGGGTACTTGCTTCTGAGCTGTTAGGGAAGCACGTGTCCATACTACAGTGGCCCAGGGAGACCTCAGTGGGTTTTCTGGGCACTACTGGGATTTTTGCTCAGGATTTGGCAGGGGCTCTATCACCTGAGTCCCACCCTCAGCCCTTCTTCATTGTTTTTTTTGTAGGTCCTGAGGCTTGAACTCAGGGCATGAGCACTGTCCCTGAGCTTTTTCACTCAGGGCTGGCACTCTACCACTTTGGCCCACAGCACTTCTTCCAGTTGTCTGGTGGTTAATTGGAGAGGAGTCTGGGCTGGATTTGAACCACAATCCCCAGATCTCAGCCTCCTGAGAAGCTTCAAATTTTGTGTTGGTACTGGGGCTTGAACTCAGGGCCTTGAGCTCTCACTTGGCTTTTTTTGCTCAAGACTGGCACTCTTCCACTTGAGACATGCCTGCTGGTTAATCGGAGGTAAGAGTTTCATGGATCCTTCTGCCTGGGGTGGCTTCAAACCCTGATCCTCAGATCTCAGCCTGCTGAGTAGCTAGGATGACGGGCGTACAGCTTCAATGTTGTGGATTTTTTTTTTTTTTTTTTTAGCAGACATTTACTACCAGGTACTGGGCTGCCAGGGGACCCCAGGTGAGCAGAATCTTGTGTTCTAGCATCCTGGAGCCCAGAGGATTACTGTGTGGTGAGACTCGAGGTGGAACGGAGGAGGCGTTACAGGAACACCCTGGCACCGTGGAGTGGATGTGGTGGGGTCAGGATGGGGAGGCTTGCGGGGTGGCGCTCAGGGACGGGGCACGTGAGCTTCTGGCTGACCTCACAGTTCTGGCAAAAGTTGTTAAGTCCAGAAACTTCAGCCTGCTGGGAAGGCTGGGACACCAGCCTTGTCACCTAGAGAGTAGAGGTGGTTAAGAGAGGGTGGTGGCCATAGGAAAGAAATCAGGATGGGAGTGGGCCATGGGGGCGCAACAGGACACCTCTGTTGGATGGATGGGCAGGGAAGATGCACGTTAGAGTCACTCCAGTGCCGTGTCCATCCTCCCTGAGGCGTCTTCTAGTCCAGGTGGACATCCCGGAGGGAGGGATGAGACCCATCATAGCCTGGAGTCAGTGGCTCACACCTGCAATTCTAGTTACTCATGAGGCTGATACCTGAGGATTGAGAGGCAAAGCCAATCCAAGCAGACACATCCATGGAACTCCTAGCTCCAGTTAACCAGCAGAAGGCCAGAACTGGATGGGTGGCTGGAGTGGTAAAGGACTAGCCTTGAGCAAGAAAGCTAAGCAAGGGGACCAAGCCCCGAGTTCAAGCCCCAGTGCTGGCACCTCCCACCCCCTCTCACTTCTGGATCTTGGAAAGTCAGGACCATGGGTCAGGCTGACGGGGATGGGGGAGAGGGGGTGACACAGGGCAGGGCCGTCATCCCTCCTAACCCCAGGACAGCCCGCGGCTGGAGACCTGCGCCTCCCGCGGGATCGCGCGTCTCCTTTTTGACACGAAGAGAACCCAGACGGCTGCTTTTCAGACCTGAGGAAGCTTGGGCTTTCCTGGGAAAGGAAAAATTATGGGGCCTTAAGACTCAACTCTGTCGTCTTCTTGTAGGGGTTGGCATTTGCACCTCCTTTGTGGGCATCTCCTGGGCACTGCTGGACTACCACCGGGCCCTGCGCACCTGCCTTCCCGCCAAGCCCCGCCTGGGCGTGGGCTCCTCTGCCGTCTACTTCGTGTGGAATCTGCTGCTGCTGTGGCCCCGAGTCCTGGCCGTGGCCCTGTTTTCCGCCCTCTTCCCCCACTACGTGGCGCTGCACTTCCTGGGCCTGTGGCTGGTGCTGCTGCTCTGGGTCTGGCTCCAGGGCACAGACTTCATGCCAGACCCCAGCTCTGAGTGGCTGTACCGGGCCACTGTGGCCACCATCCTCTATTTCTCCTGGTTCAACGTGTCCGAGGGCCACACCCGGGGCCGGGCCACCATCCACCTGACGTTCCTCCTGAGTGACAGTGTCCTGCTGGTGGTCACCTGGGTGACCCAGAGCGCCTGGCTGCCCGGTGCGGCCGCCCTGCAGCTGTGGCTGCCCGTGGGCGGCGCCAGCTTCCTGCTGGGCGTGGCTCTGCGCCTCATCTATTACCGCTGGCTGCACCCCAGCTGTCACTGGGAGCCCGATGGGGTGGACGGCGCCCGGGGTCTCCTCCCTCCCGAACACGGCCTGTTGCCCCGGAACAGGCGTGCGAGTCAGCTGGCTCGGAACTTTTTCCCCAAGGTCAGGGCTGAGGCTGCTGTGCCCGGGAAGGGAGATGTGAACGGGGCCCTTTGAGGTCACGTGGCACCCAGCCACGGGCAGCTGAGCCCAGGCAGGCCGGGACATGACACTGGGTAGAGCCGGTGCCCCCGAAGCTGCCCACTGATGCATTCCCACCTCCAAAGTAATCGGCGGCGGGGCTGTCCCCCTGCCTCGGTTCCCGGCTCCCAGGCTAGAAGGCTCGGAGGCCCCTGGAGAGTGTTCTCCAGAATTCTTCCCTTCTGTACCCCATTCACTCAACAAATGCTTCCTGAGAGCTTCTGTACCCAGAACGTATTTTCTCACCTTGGGACCAGCTGCTGCCCGAGTGCCGTTTTATTCCTGCCTCAACCAGTCCTGGGTGGCACCTCACAGGCAGGCGGCTGTGGGTACCCAGCTGCGGGTGGCCCTGCCAGCTGCCTGAATCTGGGCAGCAGCCTCAGCCTTTGTCCCTGCTCTCCGGGCCGCCTCGAAGTGCCTTGTGGACCTGTGCCGTCTGGGCCACGCAGAGCCCATTGAGTATTTTTCTTTCTAGCCAGTGCATCTCTACCTCAGCGAGTATATGGCAGAGTGTGTGCTGCCGGTGTGTGCAAGTGAGGACACATGCTGCTTTCCACAGTGTTATTGGGTTGTGATTAAAACCCTGGGAAATCTTCCACTCTAGACTGTGTCATTAATACCTTTTGGAAGGAGTGGGGACGTGTAGTTCTTTATGATTGGCAAAGGCACCTGGGAGAGAAGAGGGCTGGCGTGGTGCCGCTTCTTTGTTTTCCAAGGTTTAGGAGCTGAGCTGGTGTAGGGTTGCTCACTGGCTGGCACGAGGGCTGGCTGGACCCCAGCTCTGCCGCTAGCAGCCAGAGCATCTGTAGGAGCAGGCGGAGGAAGGCCTCTGCTAGGAGCTCTTCAAAGGTTACATGGTGAGGTGCTTATGGGATGTCACTTCCATGGTGGTTCTGTAGAACCTTTTGCTGGTCTGGGAGGTGTGTGGTTTGGAGAAGGACGAAAGGACAGAAGGTTTCTGTTACCAGGTATGGGATCCACAACTGAGGATACTTAGTTCTGCTATTTAGTGGAGATACAATGAACAGTGTAACATTTAATGTATTATAATATTATGTGCTAACACCAGCAACTCACTGTTAACAGAAAAGGCCATTAAAATAATCCTCATCTTGGCCAGGTAGTGGTTCATGCCTGTAATTCCCAACCACTGGAGGCAGGGTTTGGGAGGATCATGAGTCAAGGCCAGCTTAGTCAAAAAGTTAATGAGATTGCATCTTAATAAATAAGATGGCTGTGATGTGCTACACCCATAATCCCAGTTATGCAGGAAATAAGTAGGAGGATTGTTGTCTAAGGTCAGCTACCCCCAGACAAAAATACAAGACCTCATCTGAAAAAGCAAAAAATGCTGGGGGTTTGGCTTAAGTGGCAGAGCACCAGCTTAGTAAGCATAACTCTACTGTTCAAATCCCAGTACCATTGAAAAGCAAAACAAAAATATCTTCTCATAAAATACCTTGTTCAAAATTCTTTTAACTGAATACATTTAAACATACACAACCTGAGATCACTGCTGTTTTCTCTCATGCAAGAGTTGAGACCTGGAGGGTAGGCTTGATTGGGCTTAGTGCGCCACATGGCTTGAGACGTCTTAGGAGTTTCACCAATCTAAGTCAAATAATCTAATTAGTTTTTCTTCTTGTCATATGTAAAGACGAGGCAGGTTCAAGGAGAAGCCATGTGTCCCAAAAGATGAGCCAACATTTTAGACAACTCCCCATTTCCCACCTGAGGAAATCTAAAAACATACACACACACACACACACACACACACACACACACACAAACTACCCCCCCCCCCCAGCTTCGTATTTTGCATATTCTAGATGAAACTGATATGTCTGCAATTAAAGCTAAGCAAAAAAAGCCTGGAGCTGTGGCTAACATCTGTAATCTTAGCTACTCAGAAGGCTGAGATCTGAGCATCATGGTTCAAAGCCAGCCTGGGCAGGAAAGACAGTGAGACTTATCTCTAATTAATTACCAAAAAGACAAATTGGGGGAGTGGGAAGATGGCTCAGTGGCAGAATGTTTGCCTTGCATGCATGAGGCCCTGGGTTTGATTCCTCAGCACCACATAAGCAGAAAAAGCTGCAAGTGGCGTTGTGGCTCAAGAGGCAGAGCGCTAGCCTTGAGTTGAAGAGCTGAGGGACAGCACCCACAATCAACCAAAAAAAAAAAGAAAAAAAAGAAAAATTGGCTTCTTTTTAATAAAGCTTAGCACATATGACAGGAATTATTCCAGTTCTAACCTAAAAAAGCAATGTATTTTAGAAATAATTCAGAAATATGAAATATTCCCTTGCAAATTAAAATTCATTTTCATGTATGTGTATATGGAGAGAGAGCGCACGCGAGCGCATGAGAGAGCTGGTCCTAGGGCTTGAATTCAGGGCCTGGGTGCTGTCCCTGAGCTTTTTCATTTTTTTGGGGGGGGAGGTCCAGTCGTGGGACCTGGGCGCTGTCCCTCAGCTCTTCAGCTCAAGGGGCTAGCACTCTACCACTTGAGCCACAGCGCCACTTCCGGCTTTTTTCTTTTTGCTTGTGTGGTGCTGAGGAATCAAACCCAGGGCCTCAGGCATGCAAGGCAAGCGCTCTACCACTGAGCCACCTTCCCAGCACTGAGCTTTTTCACTTGAGGCTAGCACTCTACCATCTCTACCACTTGAACCACAGCTCCACTTCTGGCTTTTTGGTGGTTAACTGGAGATAAGTTTTGGGACTTTCCTGCTGGCTTTGAACTGTGATTCTTAGTTCTCAATCTCCTGAGTAGTTAGAGACAATGAGCCACTGGTACAGGGCTGCTTTAGTTTTGTTGTTGTTAGTTATGGGGCCTTAACTCTGGACCTGAGCACTGTCCCTGAGCTCTTTTTGCTCAAGGCTAGTTCAAAGCCAGTGCTCTACCACTTTGAGGCACAGCGCCATTTCTGGTTTTCTGGTGGTTTACTGAAGAATCTCATGGACTTTTCTGCACAGGCTGGCTTTGAACGGTGATCCTCAGATCTCAGCCTCATGAGTAGCTAGGATTACAGGTGTGAGCCACCAGCACTGGGTGGCAGTTTTTTAAAAGTTACTTTTTTGTCGGTCGTGGGGCTTAAACTCTGGGCCTGGGTGCTGTCCTTTAGCTCTTCAGCTCAAAGTTAGCACCCTACCTCTTGAGCCACAGCCTCACTTCTAGTTTTCTGGTGGTTTATTGGAGATAACAGTCTCAGGGACTTTCCTGCCCGGGCTGGCTTTGAACTGTGATCCTCAGATCCTCAGCCTACTGAATAGCTAGGATTACAGGTGTGAGCCACTGATGCTGGGTTAAATTACTTTTTTAAATAAAATTAAGGACCCAGTTATCGACAGGGTGATATCTTTCCCTGAACGCTTTATTCTGATCAAGCATGATTAGTGCCAACACATGGGATAATGGGAATAATCTTATTCAGAAAAGACAGGAGTGCTGGGAAGGTGGCTCGTTGGTAGAGTGCTTGCTTTCCATGCGTGAGGCCCTGGGTTCCATTCCTCAGCACCACAGAAGCAGAAAAAGCAGGAAGTAGTGCTGGGGCTCAAGTGGTAGAGCGCTAGCCTTGAGCTGAAGAGCTGAGGGACAGCGCCCAAAGTTCAGGCCCCAGAACCAACCAAAAAAAAGACACAGGAAAGTCTATATAGAAAATAAAAACTTTATTTTTTTCAAGTTTATAAGATAGTTCCCATTACATAGAACATTATGGTCAAGGATTCTACAGCCACAAATGCCCGCAGTCACATAAATATATCCAATTTGACCAATGCCCAATGCCTTTCCTGCTAAGAGGCAGGTGAAGTCCAGAGGGAGAGCTGGGTGTGGAGTAGAAATCTTAGCCAACTCAATGGGCTGGCTCCTGCGGGTGCGTGGGGAGCAGCCGGAGCGCAGCTGCGCGGCGGGGGGCGGAGCTGCTGATCGACGCTGCCACACACCTAGACTTGTGATGACTTGAGAATCTCAGAATTCCGATTTGGCTTCTTCAACATACGTATCTGCTGAATTCTAATTTCCAGATGAAAATGAAAAGCAGTTTAAGGAGAAAACAAGCCTGCTCAAGAGGGGGCCCTAACTGCTCCCTGGGGAGGAAAAGAGGGGCTCAAGTTCACCACTCCTGGGCCTAGCCCAGGCTCTCGGGGGAGGACGGCCGGAGCCTGCTCTGCCTGGGGTTCCTTCAGTTCTGTGGCCCCGCTCTCCGGGCAAGGTAGTGTGCAATTAGAAGCTCCACATCCTGTAGCTGAGTTCGCCCGTCACATCCTACCCGACACTGTGGAAACTGAACAAGCGGCAAGTATGGGGACTCTAGCTTTGCCCCTTAACTTGCAGGGCAGAAGACAGAAACAGCCCAAATCAAACAAAAGCCCAAATGGGCACCTAAATGTGGAGCAGGGGTCCCCTCTCCTGGACATCACCAGCTGCCCCATCGGACAGGGTGATGCTAAGGCACAGTTAGTTTTACATTCGAAAGTCACGCCACCTCCAGAGCCACCACAGAAACAGCTCCCACTGCTAGATGCCCCATCGCCTTCCGGAACAGTGCCAGGCAGGGCAGGTCCCCATGTGGCCAGCTTCAGTGCACTCCCTCTTGTGGGAAGAGGGGTCCTGCCTTGTGGGAGGCTCAGGCCCGAGCCTCCAGCAACTTTTCCTTCCCTTCCAGGTCCTTGGGCGGGGAGGGGAGCAAGGGCAGTGACCCCTGGACGATCGCTCTTGGCGAGGATGACCTAGAAGGACCTGCTTCTCATCTGTCCTCTCCATGAGGACGGCGGCCGCCAGAGAGCAGAGGCTGCTCCGTTCAGAACTTCTCACCACTTCTCACTGGCCAAGTCTAATTTCCTCTTGGAAAGAGCTAAGCTGGGCAGTGAGAGTAAGAGGAAAAGGCCATACTCTAGGAATAAAGAACTCTCCCAGAGTAGAGGGTGGCTGCTAGGGCGAACAGCCTGCGCAGGGTGAGGCCCAGACCCAGTGGGGGGGCCTCTGTCCAGACCAGAAGTCAACAGCTACCGTGGAAGTGAGCGGAGGGCCGAGAGCTTTCCAACAAGGCAGGGCAGCATGTGGGCAGCAGCTGTGGACAGACCGGGAAGGTTGGCCTCAGAATCCCTCCCTGCTCGCACTCCCATCCGGAAACAGAGGCCACGGCATCTAAATGATGGAAGCCTCTTCCTAAACCTTAGACCATGAAGTGCTTCCCGCCAGCTCTAAGCCTGGGCAGCAGCTGTGTGAGCCTGTGTTGGAAAGAATCTTGCTGCCTTGTGCTTCGACATCTGTGGGAATGGGTACACAGCATTGAGGACCTGAGATTTCAGCGGGGGTTGCTTTAAGGACCTCCTTCTGAGGCCCAAGGCTGCAATGGGGAAGTTCAAACCTTCTGAGCAGGTGTGCGGGTAATCCTGGAGAGAGAGGGCATCCACAGAAACACAGGTAGGCTAGGAGGCGGGATGAGGGCTGGGACCAACACCAAGCTGGCAGGGGCAGGCTGAGGGGTGAGCTCGCACCTGGCTCTGGATTTCAGACATGAAACAGAAGAACTAGTGCTCTCATTTAAATCAAGGAAGTCTTTCTGCTTTCCCACCTTAGAATGGGATTTGAAAGTAGGGTGTCCCATAGGAAATTAGGTTCCTGGCAGAGATCTGGGTAAATTCCCGCCTAGGATACCCTGCAGGTGAAGGGCCTCCTCCAGGAAGTAGCTAGGAGCTTGTGCTTAGGCTTGAGTTGACCTCTTTACCCGCTTGGGCAGGGCCTGGCTGGAGCTGGAGCCGGGTGCAGTGGATGAGAGGCTCTGAGGGCGGGGAGGGATCCAGGAGGGGTCGGGAAGCGGCTGAAGGAGAGTGTCCGGCAGGAGAGGGCTTCTCTGCAGGAGAAATAATTGGAATCTTCTGGTCTCAAGAGCCAAAGTGGATGAAATATCCTAAGAAGCCTGTGTCCCTTGTCTCCAGTTTGATGGCTAAGCCTCCTGGGATGGAGTTTCTAAGTCAGAGTCCACCAGACAGCTTCAAATTTACTGCCTAAGGAAAGAGGTTTCAGGGTTGTGCCATGTAGTTTAAGGGGAAGCGGGACTGAGGGGGGACTGAGGCTCTAGGATGCGGTGCCAAAGCCTAAAGTTCACCAGTACCCAGTGCCCACCATGGAGCGAGCCAGCTGAGGGGCAGAGGAGGAAGTGCCGCCACCGAGGGTTTCGGCTCCTTCAGCGACTGTTTGTATGGAAGCCTCCACGCCTCTTTCTTGACAGGACAGGGGAACCTGCTTCAGAGAGCAGACCCTCCCCTCTATACACGGCATCCCCTAAAGACGGTAGGGGACGGCCTCCCAAACGCCGCTGCACTGCCCCTTACCACAAGGGGCAGCAGTGCCACTTGCTCGCAGACTGAGTACAATCGTACCCCGAGAATTCCCTTTTGTGTTTTTCCTTTCTGGAAACAAAACACAGAAGAATGAAAAGCACTGCAGCTGCAGAAAGGTGATGTCCCCCCCCAACCCCCCCCGTCCTGTCTAGTGTGCGTGAGGATGGACACAGGCTGTGCTCACTCTTGGCAAAAGTTGCAGTTGTTGGTTTTGATTGTGTTCTCGCCAGCATTCCAGAGAGGGCGGGGAGGAGAGGAGAGGAGAGAGAAGGAGAGACAGCTAGACAGCCAGACAGAGACAGAGACAGAGGAGAGAAAGTAAGGAAGTTCCCAGTTGCTTCTGGCTCCCTTCAGGAGAGAAAGGAGCCCACAGGAAGTCCCCCATTCCAGTTCTTAGAGGAAGTCAAGCTCCAAAGCCTGGTGAAGGGACACTAGGTCTCCGTGGTTTGTGATCCTCCAGAAGGGCATGTTGTGCTGCAAGAGAGGGGACAGCTGGTGAGCCCAACTCCTCCTGGGCGCTTTTACTTGCTCAGCCCCATCCTCCACAGACCCCTCCCAGAGCACAGGCTAGTAACTATCACAGGGCCCAACTCTCAGGACTGTCAGTCAGGAAGAAATAAGTTGAATGTATGAACGTTTTGTACAACTGTGAGAAGTTCTGATTAGGTTTCAGTGATAACTGTACTTCCATGAGGCCTGTCCCAGTGATTACATAAGATCTTCAGGATCAAATGAAATGTCTCAGATAAAATGAGTATTAGCTGGATGCTGATGGTTCATGCCTGTAATCCTGGTTACTCAGGAGGCTGAGATGGTTCAAAGCCAGCCCAGGCAGGAAAGTCCGGGAGACTCTTATTAAATCTCCAATAAATCACCAGAAAACTGGAAGTGGCACTGTGGCTCCAGTGGTAGAGCGCTCGCCTTGAGCTGAAGAGTTGATGGACAGCGCCCAGGCCCAGAGTTCAAGCCCCAGGACTGGCAAAATAAATCAACTGGGGTGGCACACACAGAACTCTATACAGATCTAGCTACAGATGAAGGAATTCAAAGAGGACAAGTAAATTGTCTAAAGCCACACAGCTAGTAAATGCATGGGCTTTGAACTTGTCTGATTTTATTTTACTTTTTTAAAAATAGGGTCTCTTTATGTTGCTCAGGTTGACCCCAAACTTCTAAGCTCAAGTGATCCTCTTCTCTGCCTCCAGAGTAGCAGGCATGGCAGACATGCACAGCCACTGCACCTAAATGAACCTGCCTGACTTTAGATTCCAGCCAAAGACTTCCATCATCTGTTTCCTTTCCTGCATTCAGAAGGAATGACCTGGAGCTGGGACCCGTTTTTGTTTTGGTTTGTCATGGGGCTTGAACTCTGGGCCTGGGCGCTGTCCCTCAACTCTTCAGCTCATGGCGAGTGCTCTTCCATTTGAGCCATAGTGCCACTTCCGGTTTTCTGGTGGTTAATTGGAGGTAAGAGTCTCCCGGGCTTTCCTGCCTGGGCTGGCTTTGAACCATGATCCTCACATCTCAGCCTCCTGAGTAGCAAGGATTACAGGCATGAGCCACCAGTGTCCAGCTGGGACCTGTATAGTGATGGGGTTACCAGTAGGAAGGATTTTCATTACAAAAACAACTCTCTGGGCTGGGATGGTGGCTCAATGGTAGAGTCTTGCCTTGCATGCATGAGGCCCTGGGTTCAATTCCTCAGCACCACATAAGCAGAAAAAAGCCAGAAATGGCGCTGTGGCTGAAGTGGTAGAGCGCTAGAGGGACAGCACCCAGGCCGAGTTCAGGCCCCATGACCAACCAAAACCAAAACCAAAGCCAAAACAAACAAAAAAATAACTCTCCATTGATATCCTCCCCATTACCACTTCTAGTCTGAAGCCCAGAAAAGAATGATTCCTTTCCGTAATCAAGCCTCATGCTCTTGATGGTCACCTTGAATAAAGGCAATGGTGGAGCCCACATCAGGATTAATGATGGAATCCATGTAACTAGGAGGAATGCTTTGAAGATTCCTGAGTGGCAGGAAGGAGGGGCTAGGGGAGGAGCTAACCTTGTACTGGGAAAGCTCCATCTGAGGGGAAAATTACCTTTCTCATTCCTTAAAGAAAAACAGAGCTGGGCATTGGTGGCTCATGTCTATAATCTTAACTGTTCAGGAGGCTGAAATCTGAGGACTGCAGTTCAGTGAGTCAGGGCAGGAAAGTCCATGAGACTCTTATCTCCAATTAACCACCAGAAAATTTTAAGTGGTGCTGTAGCTCAAAGTGGTAGAGCACTAACCTTGAGCAAAAGCTTAGGGATAGTGCCCAGGTCTTGAGTTCAAGCCCTATGACTGACAAAAACAAAAAGCAAAAAATGGGACCCAGGCTCATGCTTGTAATCCTAGCTACCCAGAAACCATGATCTGAGGATCGCAGTTTGAAGCCAGCCTGCGCAGGAAAGCACATAAGAACCTTATCTTCAATTAGCTACCAAAAATGCTGGAAGCCTGGAAGTGGAGCTGTGGCTCAAAGTGCAGAATGCTAGTTTTGAGCACAAAACCTAGGGAACGGTGAATTGAAGCCATAGGACTGCACAAAAAAAAAAAAAAGAAGAAAGAAAAAAAATGAAAGAATGGGAGAAGGAAGTGAAGGAAAGAAAACACTACAGTTGCCCAAACATCTGAGTTGTACAACAAACTGAGTTTTACCATTTTGTTTTACTGTTTTTTGAATTGCTCACAGCGCACACACTCTTTTCTTCACCACGGTTACCTGTTTGGCTGCAATTTCTTCATCTCGTCCATCTCCAATCACTACATATGTGACTTTCTTTCCAAATCGTGACACAATTCTCTCAAAGCAGCTCTCTTTACCTGAGGAGAAGAAATTTGTTATTAGCAGTTTCTTCCCTACTGTTTTTCAACACCAAAGATGCAGACTGCTGCTGAATTCATCTACCTGTGCTTGGACGGAAACAAGTGGCAGACCGCGCAGTCTGGTAGGGAGTTCTGGGCAGGAGTCAGAGATCCCATTGGAGCTAATAGGCTTGGGCAGAGCAAGCGAATGTGTGCCATTATGACTGTTTTTATTTTTTACTTTGCCAGTCCTGGGGCTGGAACTCAAGACCTGGGCACTGTCTCTGAGCTGCTTTTGCTCAAGGCTAGCGCTCTACCACTTGAGCCACAGCTCCACTTCCGGCTTTTTCTGTGTATGTGGTACTGAGGAATCGAAACTAAGGCTTCAGGCATGCTAGGCAAGCACTCTACCAGTAAGACACATTCCTAGCCACTATGATAATTTATTTTAACCTTCAGTCCAGGTGAAGTCTCCAAATGGTGTGAGGGAATTTCAAAATGGGAGGCCATGGGGCCGAGGCTGTGTGAGCAGTCAATGGCACCTCCCTCTTCCTGCGCATCCAGAGCATTTTCTTATTTACTCCCTCACTTAATTCTCAAAATAATTCATGAGACAGATACCATTCCCCTCTTTACAGAGGACAGTGGACTGCATAGGTTTAGTGGCTTGCCTTAGGTCACAAGCAAGCCAGCAGCGAGATTTGACCTGACCATTGTGCTATGAAGAATGGTTTTCACGGGAAATTTTTTTGTTTTTTGTTTTGTCGGTCATGGGGCCTGAACTCTGGGCCTGGGCTCTGTCCCTCAGCTCTTCGGCTCAAGGCTAGTGCTCTAGCGCTTCAGCTACAGTGCCACTTCTGGCTTTTTCTTCCCAGCCCTTGATGGTGAAATGTTTTAAAATGGGAAGAAGTGGAAGCATAGGGCCCCAGTTTCTTATTAGAAATAAAATATGGAGGGCTGAGAACGTGGCTTAGTGGTAGAGTGCTTGCCTAGTGTGCATGAAGCCCTGGGTTCAATTCCTCAGTACTACATACACATAAAAAGCTGGAAGTGGCATTGTGGTTCATGTGGTAGAGTGCTAGCCTTAAGCATAAGCAGCTCAGGGACAGCGCCCAGACCTTAAGTTCAAGCCTCAGAACTGACAAAAAAAAAAGAAAATATGGAAAAAAGCCATATTTATAACTCATGATTTTCTAGCAATGGTTTTGGGCACAAGCCTTGTATATTTTTTTCTTGGTGGAGCTATAGAGAGTGGTAGGGGGAACTCCAGAGCACAAGCAAAAAAAATCTGACCACATTTACTGAACTGAGAGATTGCAGCATTAAAACTGGCTTTGGGAAATGAATGATATAAGTCCATCACAGTTCTGAGAAATATGCCAGGGTATCAAATTCAAGTATCTAAAACATGCTCAGAGCATATCTCTGTAGGAAAGAGCTATTATTTGCATAAATAAAAGGAAATTGTATCCTTGCTATTTCTTCACCATTTCCATTTTTGTTCTGGTGAGTCAAGGGGCTTGAATCTGATCAGGGGCTCGGTGCTGTTTCTGAGCTTTTCTGCTCAAAGCTAGCACTGTACTACTTGAGCCACAGCTCCACTTACGGTTTGCTAGTGGTTAATTGGAGATAAGAGTCTTACAGACTTTCCTGCCTGGGCTGGCTTTGAATGTTTTCCTCAGATCTCAGCCTCCTGAGTAGCTAGGATAACAGGTGTGAACCAGTTTTTTTTTTTTTTTTTGGTCAGTCCTGGAGCTTGAACTCAGGGCCTGGGAATTGTTCCTGAGCTACCATTTTGGTATTTATTTCCCTATGTCTTCAGTTAGGCAGATTCCTAATTTAGTTCCTCTTCTTCCGGCTATTTTAACCTTCTCTTCTTGCCAGATCCAATGACTTAGCAGCAGGGCGCTTTTCTCAAGATGCCTGACTGCCATCTGGTGGAAGGTAGTGGTACTTACCATGTACAAAGACAGACCGTAACTGACAAGCACCTCCATCTTAACATTCATCTCTAAACATATCTGAATAGCTCTACCTCTCCTACATCCTAGCTCATGGGCCCCGTGACTGTCTCCTGGACCAGACACTATCCATTCTGGTCCAATCATTTTTTATTTTTTTTCAAATTCTTTATTGTGATTAACTGATTACATAATTTCCCAAATTTCATAGTATTGTGGGATAGTGATGCTTAGTCACAAACACATTCTAACTTTCATGGGGCAAATTGTCTATCGTGGTCTATAACATTTGAGTTCTATGAGCTTTGCAATACAGTATTTCTTCCACATTGGGTGATATGTACATTTCTTTTGTTTTGCAGCGTCAGCTCTTCCCTCTTTCCCACTGGTTCCCTCCATCCCATCGCTGCCATTGAGTTGCTTGGTTCATTTTGATCAATGTCCAGTGCAGCTGATGGGTCCCGCTGTTGTATGTTTTTCCCTGATTCCCTCTAGTTCTGTGGTCCTCCTGGTTTCCCTCCGGTGTGCATATATATGCCATATATGTGATCAGCAGCATGGGTTATTTAGTAGTGATTGACCACATGAGTGAAAGTCATTCTGGTCCTTTTAAATAAAAGGCTCGTGCTGGGAATGTGGTTTAGTGGTAGAGTGTTTGCCTAGCATGCATGAAGCCCTGGGTTCGATTCCTTGGTACTACATAAACAGAAAAAAAGCCACAAGTGGCACTGTGGCGCAAGTGCTAGAGAGCTAGCTTTGAGCAAAAGAAGCTCAGGGAGGGCTGGGAAGGTGGCTCAGTGGTAGAGCGCTTGCCTTGCATGCATGAGGCCCTGGGTTCAATTCTTCAGCACCACATAAGCAAAAAGAAAAAAGCCGGAAGTGGCACTGTAGCTCAAGGGGTAGAGCGCTAGCCTTGAGCTGAAGAGCAGAGGGACAGCGCCCAGGCCCTGAGTTCAGGCCCCACGACCAGACCCCCCCACAAAAAAAGAAAAAAAAAAGAAGCTCAGGGACAGCACCCAGGTCCTGAGTTCAAGCCCAGGACTGGAAAAATAAATAAGTAAGAAATAAATAAATAAAAGGCTGGACTTGGAGCACACAGGTGCTTCAGTGCTGGTATTTGCAATGGCAGTCAGGCATTGCATTTCTCTGGCACATTTAATTGCTATTGCTGGGTAAATTCACATCAGTCTCACAAATGAAACCTAATTTAGTTCAAACATTAAGTAACTCAGCTAATAGTGACTTATTATGTTCTTTGTCAAATTCAACCTCTCAACCTCTGCCAGACCCACATTCCAGTAGGAATTGTCTACAGAAAAGAACTTGTGAGTTGGTTTCATACTTTCTCCTAAGACCCAGCAAAGGAACATGTCATAGTCAGGGACAAGGACACAGACACATTTTCATTATCCTGGCATGCACTCATCAAGGATGAAACACGCTTTGGAGCATCTCTTCTGTGAGTATGAAGAGGCCGAGAGAGTATCAACAGTTATCAGTTGTCAACTGTCACTATAAGCACTCCTTTCTCAGGAGGACAAGGCAGTTTACCAAACCCAATGACTGTTCTTTTTTTAAAAAAAATATCTTCTATGTCTTATACAAAGATATTGAAAATTATAGACACTCCTGTGTTTTATTTTGAGAATTCAAATTTTGCTTTTCCTAATATCTGGAATGTACACTTCTGCTTCCCTTCCACTGGAGAAGGCACCTGTCCTGGACCACTGCCTGAAGGTAGGTTCCAAGTCAGGATTTTGTCAAGGCTGTATCCTACCTCCTGCCTGGGCCATAGCTTCTGTAAAGGTATCTCTTGTCAGCTCTGCCTTCATAGTTCCCCCAGCTAAAGTATTACAACGCCTCCTAACTGTCCTCAAGATAGCACACGCCGTGAAACTGATCCACTGAAGGTTTGGATCAGATCATGCGATCTTCCAATCAAAACCTTACGAAAGTGTTTCATTCTGTGAGGCCCCCAGGGTCTCCCACCACCTCCTTTAGCCTCTCTAACCCTAATTCTTACTGTTATACTCTCCTTACATATTCTTGCTCTGGCCTCTTATACTTTTTGTGGAAATGGTTACAAAATAGACCTCCAGAACTTTTTCTTCTTGGGAAATTGAAATCCTATACCTAATAACTCTGTCCCACTTCCTGGTAACCACCATTCTACTTCTGTTTCTATATATTTCACCACTCCAGGGACCTTTCATAAGTAGCGTCATATGATCTTATTTTTTTGGCGCTGTCTCATTTAGCTTGGTATAAGGTTCAGGGTTCATCTGTGTGGTAGCAAGTGAGAGGATTTCTTTCCTTTTTGTAGGCAGAGTTCCCTGTATGGATCCCATATTCATCTAGTGACACACACTTGGGCTTCTCCCATCTCTTGGCTATTGTGAGTAAGGCTGCTGTGAGCATGGATGTGTAATTACCTCTTTGAGACTCTGTTCTGAGTAGCAGGATATGACTCAAGAATTTGGAAACCAATTCTTCTGGATATGCACCCAGAAGTGGGACTGCTGGGTTATATGCTGGTCTACTCTTTTCTTTTCTTTTTTTTGGTCAGATATGGGGCTACAACTCTGGGCTTGGGTGCTGTCCTTGTGCTCTTCAGCTCAGTTCAAGGTGAGCGCTCTACCACTTGACTTAATTTTCTTTCTTTAATTTTTTTTGGTCGGTTGTGGGGCTTGAACTCTGGGCTTGGGCACTGTCCCTGAGCTTTTCAGCTCAAGGCGAGAGCTCTACCACTTGAGCCACAGCGCCACTTCCGGTTTTCTAGTGGTTTTTATTGGAGATAAGTGTTTGAAGGACTTTCCTGCCAGGGCTGGCTTTGAACCGTGATCCTCATATCTCAGCCTCCTGAGTAGCTAGGATTACTGGTGTGAGCCACCAGTGCCCAGCATTTTCTGTTATTTTAAAGTTTATTATCTTAAATATTAGCCATCCTAACAGGTATAGGTAAGTAAAAAAAAAAAAAGGACATGGTCATGCTACATAGCTCAGATTGGCCTAAGCTATATAGCCCAGACTGATACGCCTTGAACTTGAGATCTTCCTGCCTCTGCCTCCCAAGTGCTGGGCTTGTAGGTGTATAGTGCTATCACACTACAAACTCTCTGAGAAAAGAAAAAACTACAAACAAGTCAAAAATAGATGTTTAAGCTAGAAGTAGGTTCTTCTAGCTCTTTCATCAGAAATATCATGTTGGCAAATGGTATAGCAATGAACTGTGTAACAGCAAAGCTGGCAAGGACACATGTCTGACTAGAGTTTCACTGTAATAGTGATGAGGAGTGGAGTGATTTTGGAGCCAGGTGCCAGTGGCTCACACCTACAATATTAAGTACTCAGGAGGCTGAGATCTGAGGATTGGGGTTCAAAGCCAGCACAGGCAGGTAAGTCCATGTGATCCTTATCTCCAGTTAACCACCAGAAAACTGGAAGTGCCCTTGTGGCTCAAAGTGGTACAGCATTAGCCTTGAGTAAAAAGAGCTCAGGGCCAACACCCAGACCCAGACCAGCTCAGGGCCAACACCCAGACCCAGACCCAGACCCAGACCCAGAGTTCAACCCCTACTACCAACAAAAAAAAATAGGAGGGGGGTGGCTGGGAAGGTGGCTCAGTGGTAGAGCAGTTGCCTTGCATGCCTGAGGCCCTGGGTTCGATTCCTCAGCACCACATAAGCAAAAAAAGAAAAAAGCCGGAAGTGGCGCTGTGGCTCAAGTGGTAGAGCGCTAGCCTTGAGCTGAAGAGCTGAGGGACAGCGCCCAGACCCAGAGTTCAGGCCCCATGACCGGACCCAAAAAAAGGGGGAGGGAAGGAAGGGAAGGAAGAGAGACGAGGAGGGAGGAGGAGAAGAAAAATAAAGAACCCATACCAATTTTGGTAGCACTATAGATGTTTTCAATAGGAAATATTTCTCCTAGCCCATACAGGAGAACTTTGGCCAGGGCTGGAACTAGCTGGGTGGTAGTGATAAGAACGTTCACACAGTTCTTCCTAGAAGGAAAGGGAAAAAAAATGTGAAACTGAATCAACCTAAGAGATAGAAATCAAATTGGCCCACTCTTGGGATCTAATTACTAAAATTAAGCACAAAGAACCTGGTATTGTTGTTCAGTCCCAATGTTCAGTTATTACTTTTACTACTGAGTTTTGTTTTCTATACCAGGGCAGATATCCTGCTCTGTGGACAGAGAACAAGCACTTAAATTCATGCCTTACTTCCTTCTGACTATGCAGCTTATTAGCAAATAAGTTGTCACCGATACCATACTTTAGAAAACAAAAAATGGAGAGTTCTTTATTACTGGGAATAATATTCTAGTTAATGGAAATGCAATTCAGTCTTTAGCTGAGATTTAATTTAGTTTCTTTGGGTTCTTCACATAATAACAATCATTCTATAAGATTCACTAATTGTCCAAGTCCTTTGCTGTACAAGGTATCTACCTTCAGTGTCAGTTTTCTTTCTTTCTTTTTTTTTGGTCAGTCATGGGGCTTGAACTCTGGGCGGGCGCTGTCACTCAGCTCTTCAGTCAAGGCCAGTGCTCTACCACTTGAGCCACAGTGCCACTTCCAGTTTTCTGGTGGCTATTGGAGATAAGAGTCTCATGGACTTCGCTGCCCTAGCTATCTTTGAACCTCAATCCTCAGATCTCAGGCTCCTGAGTAGCTAGGATTACAGGCGTGAGCACTGGTACCCAGCTTCAGTTTCATTTCTGATCAGATTGTAGACATGGAATTCATGCTTTGGGGGAGGAAGCAATTACAAATATGGCTGCATTTATTTTCTAGCCTAAGAGTCAAGCTGAACTCTCCTAATCTTTTTAAAATAAAAACTAGCACCAATTAATTGCATATGTCTATTTATGCATACAATGCATCTTAAGGAGAGTCGTGGGGCTTGAATTCTAGGCTTGGGCGCTGTCCCTTAGCTCTTTAGCTCAAGGCTAGTGCTCGACCACTTGAGCCACAGGGGCACATCTGGTTTTCTGGTGGTTTATTGGAGGTAAGAATCTCATGGACTTTCCTGCCCAGACTGGCCTTGAACTGCAATCCTCAGATCTCAGCCTCCTGAGTAGCTAGGATTAGGTGTGAGTTACTGGCGCCTAACTTACCATTTTCCCCTTTAACTTCCTACTCCTTTTCTTTTGATTTTTGCCTTCCTGACTGTTCTAGTTACATTCTTAGAGCTTTCTGTACTTACATTGCTCACTTTTTCTTTGATTCTCTATCTCCTGGGCTAGAGATTATGGGTTATTAAGTTTAGTTTGAGAGTAAAAAGAGGAGAGAAAGAGGGGCTCAAATTAGTAAATATTGTCTTAAAACTCTAAGGTGTGCTGTTAACATGACCTAATCTATATATGCCATGAATCACTTAAATACCTCATACCTTTACTCTCAAACCTTACTGTGCAGCCAACGAGCCTAGCCTGGACTAGGACAGGAAAGAGTGTGTCTGAGAGGATGAGAGTCCACAGAACCACTGCCATACCTGGACTGAATGAGAAGCAAGGATTTTAGTGCAGTTCCTAACCAGGAATCGGTCAAAACTTCAATTTCTGCTCTTAATCTCTGCAGGGCTTCCTTTCTCTGGGGACTGAGGAGGCCTTTGGGATTAAAAGCAGACATGTATCATTTGGCAACATTATACTTGCTGATATCTAGGAAGCAATTTACAAATTCAATTTATTAATAACCTTAGTCCCTGAGTTAATTCCTCTTCCTGGGGAAACCTTTGAGTAGTGTTACTCTAATGTCATTTTGATTTTCTTCACCAAAAATGTTGTGTAGAGGCATGGTAATAACATGGTAACAAGGAGATGAGCTAGTGTATACCATGTAATGTGACTGGTCGAAGCTCCTCCTTTCCCCACCAGCAAGTGTTGTTTGCATACTGCTGGACCACACTTGAGCAGCACCACCTTAGAAATCCACAGGAAGAAATGTGGGTTACAGCTGGAGACTTCTGAGCTGGTAATCTCTTTCTAAAGAAGCTGGCCACTGGTGGCTCACTCCTATAATCCTAGCTACTCAGGAGGCAGAGATCTGAAGATTGAGGTTCAAAGCCAGCCTGGGCAGGAAAGTTCATGAGGCTCTATTTCCAAGTAACCACCAGAAAACTGCAAGTGGAGCTATGGCTCCAAGTGGTAGAGTGCTAGCTAGCCTTGAGCAAAAGAGCTCAGGGACAGCGCTGAGGCCTTAAGTTCAAAGCCCACAACTGACCAAAAAAAGAATATGTCACAGGGGTCAAGGCTTCCTCTTATAATCCTAGCTACTCAGGTGGCTGAGATCTGAGAATCATGGAGAGACAAATCCTCTTGTTTTCATTTTGGTGCTAGTCTTGGAGCTTTAACGTCGGGCTGGGTGCTGTCCCTTAGTTTGTTTTGCTCTTGCTCAAGGCTAGAGTTCAACCACTGAAGCCATAGCTCAGCTTCCTCCTCTAGACTCTTATCTCCAAGTAAAGGCATGGCTATAGTGGCAGAGTGCCAGTTGTGAGCAAAAAACAAAGGCCACGGGTTCTAGCCTGGGTAACTGCACCAAAAAAGAAAAAAGAAAAGAAAAACGGCATTTGTCCCAATAGAGCACGAAAGCTTTCCAAAGTCATGCTAAGAGCAATGGGTAATGTAGAGCTCCCACTACTCTGTTCTACTGTCTACCAAAAGTGCAGAACTTTTTCCCAGAAGGGTTTTGATCAGGTCCCTATGTGTTTTTTTTTGGCCAGTCCTTGGGCTTGACTCAGGGCTTGGGCACGATCACTGAGCTTCTTTCACTCAAGGCTATCACCCTACCGTATGAGCCACAGCACCACTTCTGGCCTTTTCTGTTTATGTGGTACTGAGGAATCAAACCCAGGGCTTCATGCATGCTAGGCAAGCACTCTACCACTAAGCCACCTTCCCAGCTCTGTCTCCCACCCCACCCCCCAGTCCCCGCCCCCTGTCGGTCATGGGACTTGATCTCTGGGCTTGGGTGCTGTCCCTGAGCTCTTCAGCTCAAGACTAGCACTCTACCACTTGAGCCACAGTGCCACTTCTGGTTTTCTGAGTGGTTAACTGGAGATAATAGTCTCCTGGATTTTCTTGCCCGGGCTGGCTTTGAACGGTGATCCTCAGATCTCAGGCTCCTGGGTAGCTAGGATTATAGGTGTGAGCTACCAGCGCCCGGCTTTTTTTTTTTTTTTAAATAGAGTTAATATGTTACTATGCATAATTCCACATGCAGCTGCTGGCAGGAATCTACAGATGCACTGGGAAACAAGCAAGAAATTAGGAAGACAACAGAGAATTCCACTGGTCCTGTGGCACTTACCACCCACGTTGCTTTTATGCTTATCATAGATTTCTCTCACTTTTCGGTAGCGGAAAGCCAGTTTCCTCATCCAGTCCACACCTCCCTGAACACCCACAGAGGAACCATGGCTACCACTGCCTCCTGAGCCACTGAAACCATCTGTGGAGAAACTATAGTTGCTGGGGAGAGAGGAGATAAGGAAATTAAAATCATGAGGGTTTTTGTTTGTCTGTCCTGGGGCTTGAACTCAGGGCCCGTCCTTATCGTCCTTAGCTTTCTTATCGTCCTTAGCTTTCGTTTGCTCAAGACTAGCACTCTACCACTAAGCCACATTCCCAGCCCTCATGAAGTTTTTATTGAATGTTCCTGAGATTCTCTTAGTCCTGATCCTTGTATTTGATAAACAAGGTGAATGGTTTTAAGAGTCTTCTACCTAATCTTTGTATGTCAGAGTTTTCTCTAATTAGTCCTCTTATTTCACCCCTATTACTTCCATCAAAGAAAGAAAGGGGCATGTGGGGTAGATCTGCCTAGCACTCATGAAACCCTGGGTTCAGCCACTAGCACTAAGGAATGAAACAGAAACAGAAAAATAAAAGAGAAAGAAAGGACTTGGGAGGAAGGGAAGCAGAAATAAATTTAAGTCCCAGAATCCCCTAGGTTAATTTCTTTTCATTAATGCCAGACAGCAGTACAGTGAAAAAAGGCAGAATATAAAGTTGATGGTTACAACTTCATGAAAAGGAGAAATGTTAAAATAAAGTAATGGAAGAAAATAATCTCAAATGCTAATAATGGCCAGATAATGGCACATGTTTTCTTTTTCTTATTTTCCTCCTTTTTTTTGTTTTTGGCACTGTGGATTGAACCCAGTGCCTCACAAGTGCCAGGGCAGTGCACTACCCAGTGCATTACCCAGCCCACAGATGTATTTCTTCAGTTATCTGTTGACTAGTTTATCAGGCTTATGGGTATCTAATAACTGTTTACTTCAAAATATGTCTGCAAGGGCTGGGCAGGTGGTAGCTCAGTGGTAGAGTGCTTGCCTTGCATGCATGAGGCCTTAGGTTCGATTCCTCAGCACCACATAAACAGAAAAAGCCTGAAGTGGTGCTGTGGCTCAAGTGGTAGAGCACTAGGCTTGAGCTGAAGAGCTGAGGGACAGTGCCCAGGCCCAGAGTTCAAGCGCCACAACCGATCAAAAAAAATATATATATATATGTTCACAAGCTGTTTGCTACTCTTATTCTGTTCCTCTTTGGAATTAGCTACCTTTAGAATATAAACACAATGTGGCAAAAGTGACAGTGGTAGGCTTCTGTTGCTGTCTCTGGAGCTATCACTTGAGGACACGCCCAATGAGAGGTACAGCTGGTAATGAACTGAGCCTCCTGTGCTCAGTCACAGGTGAGGGGATGGAAACAAGTCCTGCCTCTAGACTCCATTTAAGTTGAGCTCCAGTCAACTTGACTTCACTCCTGAGACCTACCTAACTAAGCTGCTTTCAAAGTTCCTGATCTAGAGAAACTGAGATAAGACATATTTTAATAGTTTTAAGCTACTAATTTTGGAGGTAATTTGTTGTTCAGCAGGTAACTAATATAGTTAGTTGGGACAATTTAATAGTTTTTAAGTATTAATAAAGCTAGAGAGACAACTTGATTCAATAAAGTCTGAGCTCAACATACTGTGAGATTCTCAACTTAACAAAATTGCCAAACACAAAACAGGCGAGAAAATAAAACAAACAGGGGTTCAGAATGCATTATAAACTGCTTTACACTAGACATTTTCCTATAAAGACCAATAGTCTCATAAAAGTAGTGTTCTTATGCTGGACACTGGTGGCTTACACCTATAATCCTAGCTACGCAGAGGCTGAGATCTGAGGCTCCTGGTTTAAAGCCAGCCCAGAAAGTCCCTGAGACTCTTATCTTGTTAACCACCAGAAAACTGGAAGTGGAGCCACAGATCAAAGTGGTAGAGCGCCAGCCCTGAGTGAGGAAGCAAGCTCAGGGACAGCACCCAGGCCCCAAGTTCAAAGCCCTACAACTGACAACAACAACAAAAAGGTGTGGTTCAAATGATAGAGCAAATGTGAGGCCCTGAACTCAAGCCCCGTATCACGAATAAACAAATGAATTATAATAAACTACATAGTTGGAAACACATTTTCTCTGTCTGTCTAAAGAGAAATCAGCAGATCTTTTACTTGGGAATGATGTGTGCTCACTCTACCATGCTGTGTTCTTGAGGCCGGACTCACGTGCTATTCCACAGACACAGCCTCTCCAGTGGTGGCACCACCTGTCCATTACCCGCAGAACGCTTTCTTCTCTCTTCCCCATCAACCTCACACCCTATGTCATGCCTCCTCTAATAGGCTGTGAGCTTCTTCATCTTTCCTTTCCTTTGAACCCAGGCAGTACATTGCATATAACAGGTAGATGTTCAAGAGACTGTTGTGTTTATCACCTCAAATCCTGGCCATTATCATCAGAAGCCACATCTTCCACATGCACCTGGTCACACTCCTGTTAAAAGAAAAACCACCATTTTAGTCCAGGGAGAAGAAGTGTTTGTGGTCATCAAAATGACATATTACAAAATGGCCATAATAACAGCACAATGGAATACCTTCCAGTCTCTCCTGTGTGCGGATCATTCACTATCACCCCACTGTTGTCCAACTTCCTTTAAGCCTGGTCCACACCCTAAAGTCCTCATGAAACCTTTTTTTTTTTTTTTCTTTTTTGCTTATGTGGTGCTGAGAAATCGAACCCAGGGCCTCAGGCATGCAAGGCAAGCGCTCTACCACTGAGCCACCTTCCCAGCCCCTCATGAAACCTTTTAAAATGAGGTCCTCTCTGAATTCTTGTCTTATGTAAACAGCACTTGGGGAAGCGACCTCTCTTATACTGCAGATATGTTCTTGTCGTATACTAGGATGTAAATCTTACTCTATTGTATCCTTCTAGTCTAGTCTAGTGTCCTCACACAGTATGTAAAGTTAGTTTTTGTAGAAGAAATAGATGTTGGCAGAATATAGTATAACAACTGAGAGTGATTAAAATAGAAATGCCTGCACTGAAACTGAGAAATGGAGAGGAGCTTACCTAAGTCAATCTCCTCCTGTCCTCAAAGGGAGGTCAAGTGAGTTCCTTAGGCTCATACAATTAGTAAGTGGTAGAAAGAGACTACAATAAACTTATGTCTTCTGCTTTGAATCCAAAGCTTTTTCTACCAAGGGCACACTACATGAAATGCCACCACTGCCTAACACTAATGGAAGTATTCCTTTGGGTACTCCACTGGGCATTTGCATCAAAATCCTCTGAGGGAGTTTATAAAGACCGAATATTCCTGAGTCAATCCCAGAACTACATGAATCAGAACCTCTGTGAGAGTCAAGTTCTAGAGGATCTTTTTTTTTTTTTTTGTCGGTTGTGGGGCTTAAGCTCTGGGCCTGGGCACTCTCTCAGCTCCTCAGCTCAAGGCTAGTGCTCTACTACTTGAGCCACAGCACCACTTCCGGTTTTCTGGTGGTTAATTGGAGATAAGAGTCTCATGGCCTTTCCTGCCCGGGCTGGCTTTGAACTGTGATACTCAGATCTCAGCTTCCTCAGTAGCTAGGATTATAGGCGTGAGCCACCAGCACCCAGCTTAGAGGATCCATTTTTAAGCAGCTCCTCAGGTGACTCTTACGCCCTCTGAAGTTAAGAACCACTGACCTCAGGGTGGGGTGAGGGGTAAATACATTCAGGTGAAATTCTTCACAGAGCTTTTAGTCTTCAGTGAGGACTATGTCTAAAAAATCATTACAAATACAATTTGGCAGTAATTACTGGTGCAGAGTAGATTTTAGTAAATGTTTGTTGAATTAAAGTTAAGCCATCTTAATTCATCAACATATGAAGTTGAGGGAATAAAGCATTAAAGAGTTTAGAAAACACTGGAGTATATAGTCTTATTAATTAAATTTTCTGAAGAAATGTCTTTTGAGGGGAATAAGAGTGTATTTAAAGAGAAATAGGATTGCTTTGTGTGTTATTTTGTTTGTTTGATGGTAGTGGAGTTTGAACTTGGCACTTTGTCCTTGCTAAGTTGTAAGTGCACTACCACTTCAGCCATGCCCTTAACTAAAATCTTGACTTATTTTTGGTCAGTTGTGGGGCTTGAACTCTGGGCCTGGGTACTGTCCCTGAGTTCTTCAGCTCAAGGCGAGCGCTCTACCAATTGAGCCTCAGCACCACATCTGGTTTTCTGGTGGTTAATTGGAGGTAAGAGTCTCATAGACTTTCCTGCTCGTGCTAGCTTTGAACTGTGATCCTCAAATATTAGTCTCCTGAGTAGCTATGATTACAGGCATGAGCCACCAATGTCTGGCAATCTTGACTATTTTTAAAAGCTTTTTTTCAGCATTTAAAGAGATGAAGTGAAATCTGCCCCATACTTTCCAGCAAACCATTCCCCAACCAGAATAACTGATATTGTACTTGTTTCCTGCCCAAATGACCATTTAACTGAGGCCCAGGATGAACATCACTTTCCAAACTTGAGACTCAACACTGGTCTTCTGACTCTGGACATGCGTTCCTTCCACAGTACCCTGTTCAACTTGAAGGTGAATCCAAATGTAACAGCCAAAAAGTTTTCAGCAAGAAGTTCTTAGTGTTTCTTGATTTTCATAGCATCTGTCTTTTAAAACAATTCTGCATTATCAAGTCCTTATACATGGAAAATAAGTAAAAAAATACACTGAGACCTGGGTACTGGTGCTCACACCTATAATCCTAGCTATTCAGGAGGCTGAGATCTGAAGATTGAGGTTCAAAGCAAGCCTGGGATTTGAGTCTGTGAGACTTACCTCAATAAACAACCAAAAAGCTGGAAGTGGCTCAAGTGGCAGAAAATTGACCTTGAGCACAAAAGCTCAGGGACAGCACTGAAGACCTGAGTTCAAGCCCCAGGAATGGTACCAAAAAACAAGAGAGAGAGAAAAAAAATGAGAGAGAGAGAGTGTGAGAGAGAGAGAGTATATGTGTGTGTGTGAGAGTGTGAGAGAGTGTGTGTGTGTGTGTGAGAGAGTGTGAGAGAGAGAGAGAGAGTGTGTGTGTGTGTAAGCTGACACAGGAGGATGTTGAATTGAAGGCCAGACTAGGATACATCGGACTTCATCTCCAAAACACTAATGAAAACAACAAGTTAGAACAATTGTTTACCGACTGGACAAATCAAAGGACAAACTTTAAAGAAGGTAAAACCAAAGAATAGAAAATATAATTAATGGTACCAATAACCAAACCCTTCAAATGTTATTTAATATCATAATAAATTGGAATATTGATTCCATTGATATATATATCAAAACATTCTATATATTATCAAATATGTAAATATATAAAAACATTTTACATATTAAAACATATATATATATATATATATCAAAACATGCAAAACATTGATGGGTTTCTATTTCTTCTAATGCTACACCACTTCCAAATAAGCTAACTAAAAACAAATTCTGGAGAAAACTAAGCACTCAGGCTATGGTGATCAGGCTGGGACACTATCTTCCAGGGTCTTACACGCTTGTGGCCACTAGTCTTTCAATCCCTATCTGATCTAACCAGGTCTTATCTTATAAGCATAGGTCTAAATAGTACCTGAGCAACACACCTCACTGAATCACTGGAACAATGTAAAGGGCTTACCTCTAAGTCATTGAAAAACAGATGTGTATCAGCCACTTCAAAAATCATTTCTTCCATTGTTAAACCTGAGCCAATCACTACTGTTGGGTCCTAAAAGACAGTAAAAGAGAAAACTGCTTGAATTTGATACTTAGCATTAGTTTCTGATTTTCAAAAATTTCAAAATTACTTTGGGTCTAAGTCAAAGGAACAATGATCCACAATAATGCAACTATTATTGTAATTGTACTTGTATTAATAAGAATCTAGGATTGTCCCAAAGACTATATGAACACTTAAAATGTTCAAGACTTTCATTTCTAAAAACTAGTATTTTCACAGGGCATCAAGTGGAAACACAGTTACAATGAAAGAAGACTGAGATTACCTTTCCATATTTCTGGGCGTAGGATCCAGTAAGTAGAGAATGGAAGATGATGATGGTTTCGTCCAAGTCCCAAAGAAATACCCGCTGAGAGAGAAAAACAAAAAATAATGAGTATCCTCCAAGCACGATGAAATAGGAAGCCAGAAATAGAAGGAAAACTGAAAAATTCGCAAATGTGGGAGTTAAGCAAGTCAATATTAAATAACCAATAGGTCAAAGAACAAATCACAAATAAAATTAGAAAATGTCTTGATATGAGTGGTGAAATGCAAGTCTTAAGGGAAAAAGCTAAACAGGAGTAAAAGTTCCCGAGAAACCCCCAGCACCAACACCAAATTGGGGGGAGCCAGGAGAGAAAAAAAGAAAATACCTTTTTTTTTTTCCCCCTGTCAGTCCTGGGGCTTGAACTTTGGGCCTGGGCACCCATCCCTCAGCAATTCAGCTCAAGGCTACCACTCTACCACTTGAGCCACAGCACCACTTCTGGCCTTTTCTGTCTATGTGGTACTAAGGAATGGAACCCAGGGCTTCATGCATGCTAAGCAAGCACTCTACTTTTCATTCCCAGCCCATGTGAGACTCTTATCTCCAACATGTAATCCTAGCTACTCAGGAGGCTATAAACAGGACTGTGGTTCAAAGCCAGCCTTGGCAGGAAGTTTGTAAGATTCTTATCTCCAATTAACCACTAAAAAACCTAGAAGTGGAGCTATGGCTCAAGTGATTGAGTGAAAAAGCTCAGGGACAGCAACTAGGCCCTAAGTTCAAGCCCCAGGACCAACTCAAAAAAAAAAAGGAGGTAGAGAAGAAAAGCTGTAGACACAGCTTTAATTTACCCTATCTAAGTACTCTTTTTTTTTTTTTGGTCCGGTCGTAGGGCCTGAACTCTGGGCCTGGGCGCTGTCCCTCAGCTCTTCAGCTCAAGGCTAGTGCTCTACCATTTGAGCCACAGCACCACTTCTGGCTTTTTTTCTTTTTGCTTATGCATGCAAGGCAAGCGCTCTACCACTAAGCCACCTTCTCAGCCCCAAGTACACTCAGTTTTATTTTTTTGCCAGTCCTGGGGCTTGAACTCAGGGCCTGGCACTGTGTCTGAGCTTCTTTTGCTTAAGGCTAGCACTCTACCACTCGAGCCACAGCCCCATTTCTAACCTTTTCTGTTTATGTGGTACTGAGGAACTGAGGAATTGAACTCAGGACTTCATGCATGCAAGGCAAACACTCTGCCTCTAAGCCACATTCCCAGCCCAGTACACTCAATTAAAAATTTTTTTCCTTTTATAAATATTATCAAAAGTGAAAAATATAAAAGGCTAATATATATTATATAGTACTAGAAATTTTTTGTCTTGTTAGTCTTTTAAATAATGAAATCAGAAGGCTGGGAAGGTGGCCCAGTGGTAGACTGCGTGTCTTGCATGCATTAGGCCCTGGGTTCCATTTCTCAGCACCACATAAGCAGAAAAAGCCGGAAGTGGCCCTATGGCTCAAGAGGTAGAGTGCTAGCTGTGAGCTGAAGAGCAGAGGTACAGTGCCCAGGCCCAGAGTTCAGGCTCCATGACTGCCCCCTCGCCCCCAAAAAATGAAGTCAGTGTACATCTATAATAAATTCCCATAGTGCTTACAGGACAGAATAAATCAGTGCCCATCTACTTAAGAAGTATCTAGAATGCTGGGTGTATTCTAGTCATTGCATTTTCCATTTTCCTTTTAGATTTCTAAATGGAGTGGCTCCCTCTGCTGTCTTTCTATTCTCTTTTCTATTCTCTCTTTTTTTTTGCGGGGGGAGGGAGGGTCTGGTTGTGGGGCCTGAACTCTGGGCCTGGGCACTGTCCCTCAGCTCTTCAGCTCAAGGCTAGCACTCTACCACTTGAGCCACAGCGCCACTTCCAGCTTTTTTCTTTTTGCTTATGTGGTGCTGAGGAATCGAACCCAGGGCCTCATGCATGCAAGGCAAGCACTCTACCACTGAGCCACCTTCCCAGCCCCCTCTTTCCTATTCTCTTAACTATAGAGAATAGTTGGTTCTTTCTGTTAAAATACTGAAATTCAGCAAAACTTTTTCAATGTTTTGGTGATAGATATCAAAAAAGAATATGGGAACTGGGTTTTGGTCGCTCACACGTGTAATCTTAATTACTCAGGAGGCTGAGATCTGAGGATTGTAATTTGGTGCCAGCCTGGGCAGGAATGTCCATGAGACTCTTTTTTTTTCTTCTAGTGGTTAACTAGAGATATATGTCTCACAGACTTTCCTGACCGGGCTGGCTTGGAACCGAGATACTCAGTTCTCAGCCTCCTGAGTAGATAGGATTATAGGAGTGAGCCACCAGTGCCTGACTCAATTAAGGTTTTGTTTTGTTTGTTTGAGCTTGAACTCAGGGCCTGGGCACTGTCCTTGAGCTCTTTTGCTCAAGGCCAGAAATCTACCACTTTGAGCCACAGTGTCATTTCCTGTTTTTGAGTGGTTAATTGGAGATAAAAGTCTCACAGGGACTTTTCTGTCCCGGTTGACTTTAAACAATTACCCTCAGAACTCAGCGTCCTGAGTAGCTAGGATTACAGGTGTGAGCCACCAGCACCCAGCTTCTGTTTTCTTTTGTTTAGGAATGAAAGGTGATAAAACACAGATCCACATTATCTCCATGAGTTTTACAAACTCATGTCTGATCAACTTAAGAAGTGAAGAAAAACAAAGTAGGTAACCCAAATGGGTTTCTTTCCATACTTCTAGCTCACTGTCCTGAGAAGAGCTGGCATCAGCTTTCCTCTTGCCTCGGTTTTTGCCAGTCATGTTTTTCCTGGATTGATCATCAGCATCTTTACTTGGTGTGTTCTGGGCCAAAGCTGGGCTTGTGGAGGGGTCTCCTGAAAGGAAAAGTGACATATATGTTATAAACATTCACTGGCTATGAGAAGCACAGCAGGAAGAGGATACAGTGTGGAAAAGTGAACTCACTGTAAACAATTTGGGAATGTAAACGTAAGTATTGAGCACCAGCAGTGGCTAACATCCTATTACTGTCACTACATGTACAAAGGGATTTTTTTTTTTTTTGGTTGGTCTTGGGGCTTGAACTCTGGGCCTGGGCACTGTCCCTGAGCTCTTCAGCTCTAGGCAAGTGCTCTACCACTTGAGCCACAGCACTACTTTCTGGTAGTTAATTGGAGATAACTTAAGCTGGACACTGGTGGCTCATGCCTGTAATCCTAGCTACTCAGGAGGCTGAGATTTGAGGATCGCTGTACAAAGCCAGCCTGGGCAGAAAAGGCCAGGAGACTCTTATCTCCAAAAAACCACCAGAAAACTGGAAGTGGCGCTGTGGCTCAAGTGGTAGAGCACTCACCTTGAGCTCAAGAGCTTAGGGACAGTCCCCAGGCCCAGAATTCAAGCCCCACTACTGATTAACAAACAAACAAACAAACAAAGTCTCATGAATTTTCCTTCCTGGGCTGGCTTTGAACCAAGATCCTCAGATCTCAGGCTCCTGAGTAACTAGGATTACAGATGTGAGCCATCAGTGCCCAACATGACAGCTTTAATTCTTGATCTTCCTACATCAGTCTCCTGAGTATAAGGATTACAGGAAGGTACCACAATGCATGGCTAAACCACCAACTTGCCATTAAATATAGGTATTAAAGGTATACTGGGCCAGGTGTCTGTGGCTGGCTCATGCCTGTAATCCTAGCTACTCAGGAGGCTGAGATCTGAGGCCTGAGTCTGAAGCCAGTCCAGGTAGGAAAGTCCATAAGACTCTTATCTTGAACAAACTACTAAGAAAAATCTGGGAGTGGTGCTGTAGCTAAAATGGTAGAGTGCTAGCCTTGAGCAAAAGCAGCTTAGAGAGTGCCCAGGCCAAGAGTTCAAGCCCCAGGACCAGCAAGAAAAAAAAGTATGTTTATACATTTAGTCAATTTGTGTATAAAGCCTTTATATCAGAGATTTTTAATATGGACATCATAATTTATTGCTGTTAACATGCCTGGACTAAGACTAGAATCCTTTGACTTTTAGAAAATATGCCCAAATTCTGAAACTCCTTATGATAAGCATGTTACCTCTACAGGGAGGGCAAGGCAGGGCAGGGGTGAGAAATGCAATCAATCTTTTCATTGTTAGTACTCCTCTGTTCTCAGCATCAGGTAGATATCCATCATTAGTGACTCATGAGAGCCTGTGTCCAACATTTCAATGCCCTTTACACAGGAGGAAAAAGCCAACAGCGTGGTCACGGTGACTTATACTAGAACAAAATCATCTTCACCATTAACTGGACACACTGTTTTCTGAGCTGCAGTACTTACCGGAGGATAGTCTCTGTGCTGCTGGGGCAGGTACCATGACACTAGGCTTCTCTGCCTGGTATGTGGTACTCTCAACATCACTGTTAGTCTGACCCGTAACTCCAAAGCTGGAGCTGGGGTAGCAGGTCTGGTACTGATTCTGACCAAGGATAGTGTAAGTGGGATAGTCCTGTAGGCCAAAGGGAATAAGGGAAGAAAACAAGATTCTGAGAGAGAGGAACAAGCATAATTTCAACTCAGAAGGTTTCTTTTCCTTCTAATCAAGGATTATTTTCCTAAAATAGTAATTTGGCTTCTCATCTACCTATATAATAGTGATCCAATAAACATAATGCTTTTCAAAATGCAGTCTGTGGAAACCTGGGTCTAGAGGAGATATCTCAGCTGTCTCTGGGATGAGGGAAAGGCTACGAAGGGTCCTGTGTCCAGTCACGCACACATCCACAGTGTCCTGTCTCCTAGTCTATCAGCTCCCTGTCCTACCACCAATCTTAGTACCAAGTTTCTGCAGGTTTTGAAGTAAAGCTGCTGTACTTGACATTTGAGGGTAGCGCTTCTAAGAACAAGTGAACTTACATGTAAAAAAAAAAAAGCACATATCCTCCTCGGCTACAGCGGGATGAATCTGGAGAAGCAGGAGGATCAGGAGTTGGGAGGGAGACTGGACTACACAGTGAATTCAAGTCAATCTTGGCTATAAGCAAGACCCAATCTCAAAAATCAAATAAAACAACAAAAAAAAAACGCACATATACTGCATTAAAATTTCCAAGTTGAAAAAGTGATTTTTTAAAAGAACAACCAAATTTTATTCAAAATTAAAGTTTCCCTAAGATATTGGAAGGAAACTTTTGGTAGCTTCACAAGTACATATACGCTAAAATTTATCCAAATGTTCAATGTGTACACTCTGTGCAGCTGATCTGTTAATCGGACCTTAATAATGCTAGAAGTAAGCATGCCACACAGAACAATATGCATTTGATATTAGTGACATGTAGGCAGATGCTTGTGGTCTAGAAACATTGTTTTTTTTTTGGCCAGTCATGGGGCCTGAACTCTGGGCCTGGGTGCTGTCCCTTAGCTCTTAGCTCAAGGTGAGCACTCTACCACTTGAGCCACAGCGCCACTTCTGGTTTTCTAGTGGCTAATTGAAGATAAGAGTCTCATGGACTTTCCTGCCCAGACTGGCTTTGAATGCCGATTCTCAGATCTCAGCCTCCTGAGTAGTTAGGATTACAGGCATGAGCCACCAGTGCCCGACCTAGAACCATTTTTTTTTTTTGGGGGGGGGGGGTCTGTCATGGGGGGGTCAGTCAGTCATGGGGCTTGAACTTTGGGCCTGGGTGCTGTCCCTGTGCTCTTCAGCTGAAGGCAAGTGCTCTACCTCTTGAGCCACAGCGCCACTTCCAGTTTTCTAGTGGTTTATTGGAGATAAGAGTCTCACAGACTTTCCTGCCTGGGCTGGCTTTGAACAGCGATCCTCAGATCTCAGCCTCCTGAGTAGCTAGGATTACAGGCGTGAGCTACCAGCGCCTGGCAGTAGAACCATTTTTTATAAATAATCATTGAGCATCTATTATCAATATAACGCATAGTGTGTGTAATTGTGTGCAGACAGGAGAAACTATTGAAGAAAAGAAAAGCCACATTAGCAAAACTCAACGAGCTAAACATCTAGCAGGAAAGAAGATAAAATGATTTCCAACAAATTATGTGTGGAATGAGTGAAAAACACTGGAAGACAACTGGGGAAGACATCCTCACAGACTGGGGGTTAACAGGCAGAGGAGGATGAACATGAGTGACCCTGCAAAGGTTTCACAGGAAGGCTGCGGATAAAACAAACCACCTCTACAAGACAGAATAAATGGTTAAGTACTATGAATGGAATTCTCTAGGCAAGTGTGTGTGTGTGTGTGTGTGTGTGTGTGTGTGTGTGTGTGTGTAAACAGGGACTTTCAAGTTCAAATCAACAAATAAAAACTGTAAAAGATTCTGAGCAGATAAATGGCTTGATAAGATATAACATTTACAAGTTGGGCGCCGGTGGCTCACTCAGGAGGCTGAGATCTGAGGATCATAGTTTGAAGCCAACATGGGAAAGAAAGCCTGTGAGACTCTTATCTTCAGTTAACCAGCAGAAAACTGGAAGTGGTGCGGTAGCTCAATGTAGTAGAGTGCTAGCCTTGAGTGAAAAATCAAGGAGATTCTCAGAAGCCAGGCCCTGAGGTCAAGCCCCACAACGGACAAAAAGAAAAAAACAAAAAAGGTAACCAGATAATGCTTTAAAGAATGGACAAACAGGGGCTGGGAAGGTGGCTCAGTGGTAGAGCGCTTGCCTTGCATGCCAGAGGCCCTGGGTTCGATTCCTCAGCACCACATAAGAAAAAAGAAAAAAGCCGGAAGTGGCGCTGTGGCTCGAGTGGTAGAGTGCTAGCCTTGAGCTGAAGAGCTGAGGGACAGCGCCCAGGCCCAGAGTTCAGGCCCCACAACCGGATCCCCCCACCCCAAAAAAAAAAAAAAAAAAAAAAAGAATGGACAAACACAGGTAGAAAAAGAGATGACACGTACTGTTAACTATTGTAATTCAAGATTAAAGGGGGGAAAATCATGATATGGGAAATGAGAGCAAAAGTAAAAAGGGTAAAGGTATAAGAAAGATGATTGCTCTAGGTTAAGAAAAAAATGGTGTCATTGAACAAATTTAGAGATCAGAGGAAAAAGAGCTTTTATTTTTGGAGGACAAGAAGATAAACAATGGTTGGAACAAAAGTCTTAGTGTAGGCAGCTCACATCTGTAATCCTAGCTACTCAGGAAGCTGAGATCTGAGAAGTGCAGTTCAAAGCCAGCCCTGAAGGAAAGTCAGCAAGGTTCTTATCTCTAATTAATTAAAAAAAAAAAAACAAGAAAGAAAAAGAAAAGCCAGGCACCAGTGGCTCAAGCCTACTCAGGAGGCTGAGATCTGAGGATTGCAGTTCAACGCCAGCCCGGGCAGAAAAGTCAGTGAGACTCTTATCTCCAATTAATCACCAGGAAACCAGAAGTGGTGCTGCGGCTCAAGTGGTAGAAGCGCTCGCCTTGAGCTGAAGAGCTGAGGGACAGCGCTCAGGCCCAGTGTTCAAGCCCCAAGACCGACCAAAAAAAAAAAAAAAAAAAGGCAGAAGTAGAGCTCAAGTGTTAAGAGTGATAGCTTTGAGCAAAAAAGCTCAGGGACAGTGCCCAGGACCAGAGTTCAAGCCCTAATACTGGCACCAAAAAAAAAAAAAAAAAAGTCTGGTTTTAGATATGGATGTAAATAGCACAGAGTTAAGAAAGCAGTGATCAGGACCAGACTAGATAAGTGTAACCACGACTCAAGCGGGAAGGAGACTGCCTCACAAGTGCAAGGTCCTCAGTTCAAACTTCCAAACCACCTCACCACCACCACCAAAAACAGACCACAGAGAAATCACACAGGAGCTGGGCACCAGTGGCTCACACCTGTAATCCTAGCTACTCAGGAGGCTGAGATCTGATGATTGCAGTTCAAAGCCAGCCTGGACAGGAAAGTCCGTGAGACTCTTATCTCCAATAAACCACTAGAAAAACTGGAAGTGGTGCTGTGGCTCAAGTGGTAGAGTGTTAGCCCTGAGCTGAAGAGCTGAGGGACAGTGCCCAGGCCCAGAGTTCAAGTCCCACAACCAAGCAAAAAAACAAAAGACAAAAAACAAAAAAAAGAAATCACATAGGAATGAATGGATTTAAAGTAGAAGTAATATTTAGGGAGAGGATTGGGGGAGGCAGCACATGGAGGGGAGGGGGGGATGGGAATGGATGGTAAGGGGAAACAAAGGAGGAGGCTACAGTGCTTGATAAGAAATGTACTCATTATCTTTCCCATGTAATTGTAACCCCTCTGTACTGTATTTTCACAATAAAAAAAAGTAATATTTACTTATTCCATGAATGTTTATAGAGTGGTCTATGAAAGAGCCTGATGTTTTTCTGAGCTCTGTAAGTGAACAAAATAAAGACTACCTCCTTATCCTTCATGGAGTGAACACTCTAGTGGGGCAGAGCAGGAGGTAAACATAGTAGTTAAGTGGCAGATAGGGGTAAGCAAGCTTAGCAGAGAACAAAGAAACAGAGTGGCTGCCAAAGAAGCTATCTGAGGTCCTAGTACTGAGAGCAGCCTTCATGTTCCATATTATTCCTGGTTGCTTCTCAGATGGACAAACTGACCATGGAAAGAAGAGAGAAAGAAGCCAGATGAACCATACCAAACAGGATGAACTGAATACCTGGTTTGAGATGCTGGCAACTGCTGCTGCTGGAACATTGGCAATTGTGGGTGAAGTGGAAATCAGGCTGGCATTTGGGCTTGAAGCTACAAGATTGAGAATATTGACAGATATTAGTTAAAGACACTACATAAAAGGCTTAAAAACTGAAAATGAATAGTTTTAGATGAATATGTCTGCAAGGAGATAAGCAACATCAGTAAAAGAAATAATTACTTCAACTGAGACTTGATTAGAAACAAAACACTTCAAATATCTTGCTGTTTTCAGCCCTTCCTACTCAAGTCCTAAAAGAAACTCTCACAGCTCATTCTAACCATGATAATGAAGTCAGAACTAAATCAAATTTACCCCTTATCTTCCCTAGAAGATGATAATGAAGTCAGAACTAAATCAAATTTATCCCTTATCTACCCTAGAAGTTGAAAACCACTCACCTGCAGAGTGACCTGGCAACAATTAGTAGAGCTCTGGCAAACCCTACACTGTCATACTGTTTATTGCCCCAAATTATGCCTTTTCTGATGTAATTAGCACATAGTTCTCCAAATTCTAAAGTTCTTAGAATTACTTCTTGGTCTATACTCAAATAGATTATTAATGTAGATCAAAAACACATATAGCTGGTTGGCACCAGTGGCTCAAGTCTGTACTTCTAATCCTGGCTACAAAGAAAGCTGACATTGGAGGATTGAGGTTCAAAGCCAGTGCAGGCAGAAAAGTCCTAAAGACTCTATCTCCAATTAACCTGAAAAATGCTGGACTGGAGGTGTGGCTCACCAGCCATAAGCAAGCAAGCTGAGCAAGAGAGGGAGTTCCTGAGTTTTAAGACATGATATTGGCACATGTGCGTATGCATGTGTACACACATATATACAAAGCTCAGAAAGTATTAAATATTAAATGCATTATGGTTAGCTAAAAACATACGTTGTAAGCTACTTTAACTGCTTTCTCTCTCTGTCTGAGACCAGGAGTCAAATTCAGTAGCTGACGCTTTTGCTCACTGGTTAGTGCTCTACCACCTGAACCATGCCTCCATCCTCTTGAACTACTATAGTTTTTTTTTTTTGTTTTTTGGGGTCCGGTCATGGAGCCTGAACTCTGGGCCTGGGCGCTGTCCCTCAGCTCTTCAGCGCTCTACCACTTGAGCCACAGCACCACTTCTGACTTTTTTCTTTTTGCTTATGTGGTGCTGAGGAATCGAACCCAGGGCCTCATGCATGCAAGGCAAGCGCTCTACCACTGAGCCACCTTCCCAGCCCCTTGAACTACCATAGTATCACAAGGGTTTTACCCAAACCCTCAATGACAGTAAATACCACAAGGACTTTGTTTTCAGGTGGAACATGTAATATTATAAGACATTTGGTTTTTTTTCTTATTATAAACACACTCAGACATGGTCCCTACTGCAGTCTGCAGCCATATACACCTACAGCATTCACCATTAGGGAGATGTAACGGATTACCTATTCCATCAGCAACAAGTCTTCCACAGACAAAGACAGTAAGAAAACCTGCCTGAGTACAGGACTAGGGAAAAAAACTACAGCACAAAGTGTCCTGGGAAAAATCAGAGAAAGAAGGTGCATCCTTTCCCCAAGGGTATGATGCTTAGGAGACGTCATAGGGAAGCTGTTACTGCTGTTACTACAGCCCCAGATTTCTGAGGAAGAACCTTGGAGCATGGAAGACTTAAAGTAGCTTGTTCAGAATCAGGAAGCTAGCAGAGGGTGATCCAGATGACAACTTGCACCTGCCAATTCTTCATCAGTGCCCTTCGCTCCAATCAGTGGCTGAGCTAAGAAACTCGTTTCTTGACCATCCTCGAGGACTTTTCCTTCCTTCCTTCCTTTTTCTTCTTCTTCTTCTTTTTTTTTGGCCAGTCCTGGGGCTTGAACTCAGGGCCTGGGCACTGTCCTTGAACCTCTCTGTGCTCAAGGAAAGTGCTCTACCACTTGATCCACAGCGTCACTTCCAATTTTTTCTGTGTATATGGTACTGAGGAATCCAACCCAGGGCTTCATGCATGCTAGGCAAGCACTCTACCACTGAGCCACATTCCCATCCCCATGGACTTTCTTTTCTATGGTACTCTTTACTCCAGAAGTATTAAGAGACTTCTAGGGGCTTACTTTCTTAAACACAACAACGTATTGAGATAGACTTTACCTTACATATGGTGTCAGCTGAGAATGGAAAAAGCAGAGCAAGAGTGCGAGTCCCTGAGTTTAAGTCCTAGAACATGCACACATGTGCATGCACATGCACGCACACACGCACACACACACACACACAGTAGTGCAAGAGCCTGGGTAGATGGATACCATAGTGAAGGTTATTACTAAGAAAGAAGAGAATCCTTTCTCTTCTTACAACCTAGGCAGAGTCAAGGACACACCTGCCTAATACACTGCTTGTGGTTCCACCTGTAAGCCGATTAACCATAAGAAATACTTTATAACAATGAAAGGAAAGCCAGGAATGGGGGCATGCACCTGCTGACTAGCTTTTTGAGGCAGAAGAATTCATGAGTTCAAGGTCTGCCTGAGTTAAGCGAGTAAGACCTATCTTTCCCCCCACCCCAGAGAGAGAGAGAGAGAGAGAAAGAAGAGAGAGAGAGAGAGAGAGAGAGAGAGGGGGGGGGGGGAGAAAAGGGCAGGGCAGGGAGGAAAGGGAGAGGAGAGGAGAAAGGAGAGAGGGGAGAAGGAGGGGGAGGGGGAGGGGGAATGGGGAGAGAGGGAGGGAAAGAGGGAGAGGGAGAGGGAGAGGGAGAGGGAGAGGGAGAGGGAGAGGGAGAGGGTTTTTCCCTCCTGGTTTGTTCTCATTTTAGAAAGAGAGAAGAGGGAGGGGACCCAGAAAGAATATAACAAAAGAGGAAGTAAAGCAAGCTCAGATCCAAGTCATAAGAACAAAGTAAGCGTTCATGGTTTCAGTGGATCAAAAACAAAATCTTTTAATTTACATCAAAGAAGTTTGTATCTTAAGATACAAGTTTTAGGTGTCTATATTCATACTCTAGTGTCTGTTCTCTAAAAATTAATGCTTAAATACTGTAAAAAAAAACAAAAAAACAAAAAATGAGAGGGGCTAGGAAGGTGGCTCAGTAGTAGAGTGCTTGCCTTGCATGCATGAGGCCCTGGGTTCAATTCCTCAGCACCACGTAAGCAGAAAAAGCCAGAAGTGGCTGTGGCTCAAGTGGTAGAGCGCTAGTCTTGAGCTGAAAAGCTCAGGTATAGTTTCCAGGCCCAGAGTTCAAGCCCCACAACCAACAAAAAACAAAACAAAACAAACAAAAAAATAAGAGGGGGGCACACAAGAATTCAGGCACACAGACGCTACTTCTCAGTTTCTATAGACACTGCACTGAATTTGCTTTTTGTCATGAAATAGAAACAACCACAAACTTTTTTTTGTTGTTACTGTTTTGAGGCAAGTACTCTTCCATAGCCATAGCTATTTTAAAAATAATGAACCTTTATTTATTTTTGTTGTTATAGGTCCAGAGGCTTGAATTCAGGGCCTCAGTATTGTCCCTGAGCTTTTCTGCTCAAGGCTAGCACTCTATTACGTGAGCCACAGATCTGGCTTTTTTTTTTTTTTTTTTTAATGGTTAAGAATCTCCCAGAATTTCCTGCCTGAGCTGGCTTTGAACTGTGATCCTCAGATCTCAAACTCCTGAGTAGCTAGGATTACAGGCATGAGCCACCAGGCTAAAAAAGCAATGAACTTTTTGAGCAAGAGAAATAATGCTCTCAACAAAAAGTAGTAAATGAACGGCGGCAGGTATGACAAAACCACAGCAGAAAAGCATCACATCTCACATGCCACTCCAATAATTCACATAAAAGAAGTCAGCACAATTCTGACCCATGGAGTCTGCTCATTTATAGGACAGAATTCCACTGAGAGCTGACCAGCACAAAAAGCACAGAGCTTTTCTGGAAACCAACATGCAAAAGGAAAGGCTTCAAATCTATTAAACAGCTCACATTCAAAGCCTGAATGACATAAAACATACCCTTTGATTCTGTTTTGCCTAACATAAAAGGCATGCACAAATGCATATTATGGCCCCTTTCTATTTTAGCAGTCAGAGCTCCTGTATTATCCAATTTGTTTGGAGATACAGGTCGATTAAAAACAAAAAAAAAAACAGTAATAATTAAAACACACACACAACCATGCCTATTTACCTTGAATGGGATAAGAATAATGTGCTGGGCTTGGCTGGCTTGTGGTTAACCCTGTAGTGCAGGTAAGAACACTGTGCTGGCTTGGAGATGGAGTCTGAATTAAACCACTTTCAGGTTTCATACCTGGCCACAATGCACCTGAATCAGATAAATTGGACCAATTACAAACAACACACTGGGACTGAGGAGCATGGTTATGCTTTCAAATATCAGCCAGTAGGGTTAAAATCTAAATATTGCTTGTAAGAGAAAAGTATTGATTCTCCCAATTATAATGCATCACAAGCAAATACATTTTCAATTAGGAAATGGGGCTATAGAAACAAAAATCTTGACTAAAAACTCCAATAGTGGCATATATGAAGTTCATTTCAGTGGTCGGAGTGAAAGACTAGGATTCAGAAAGATTATTTTCACCACACTGGAGAATGTGTCCCAGAGAGTGTGTGGTGCTCATGTACAGTGACAAAGTGTCCATCCAACCTGACATGGTTGGACACAGTCCACAATAGTTCATAAGGCACTTACCATAAATTGGTACCATAGTTTTCTTTTTATTTTTTTGGGTCTGGTCGTGGGGCCTGAACTCTGGGCCTGGGCGTTGTCCTTCAGCTCTTCAGCTCAAGGCTAGCGCTCTACCACTTGAACCACAGCACCACTTCTGGCTTTTTTCTTTTTGCTTATGTGGTGCTGAGGAATCGAACCAAGGGCCTCAGGCATGCAAGGCAAGCGCTCTACCACTGAGCCACCTTCCCAGCCCCATAGTTTTCTAAAATGTATTAAACACTTCTGTTTTCTTAAGGTGATTACCTTATAGTCTTTGTTGCTTCTGATTAGGAAAGAAATTCCTGCTTATATTGTAAAACTACATAGCTTAGAAAAGATAGTTATATATAATTCTAGCATCCAGGGTTAACTACTATTAGTGGTTTTCAGAAGTCATCCAGATTTCTAGATATTTACTGATCCTTCTTTGTAATAAAAACATGAAATTCACAAACTGTTCATAATTTGCTTTTCTACATAGTACAGCTAAGAATATCTTTTCATGTCAGAACACAAATCTATCTCACACTGATAAACATCATAGTTGTTCACTTTTTATTTTTATCATAATGCTCCTGAGTGACAGTCTTCCCCAAACATATTTATATCCTTTCCCACCTGCTTAGGAGGAAGGAAATAGTGAATAGATCTTCACATCTCAGAATTATTGTTTCAAAGATCAACAATGCTGTGGTATATATTACAGACACAGCTATAGAAGGTACTATGATTTATAAAGACACCTGCTCAGTACTAAATAGAACTGAATTATAGTTGCGATTTTTAGATTCCTAGATCACTTTTCTTTCTCTGTGATGTCACTTCCTCACATTTTCCCACCTCTAAGTTAATTTTCAAGAAAGTAGGAAAGTTTAAACAAAGGTTGTGCTTTTGCACAAGAACTTAAGGATATCCTTTGAGTGAAATATTTATGAATGCATAATTTTGGTGAGTGTGTGTGTGTGTGTGTGTGCACGCACCAGTACTGGGGCTTGAACTCAGTCAGGGACTTGAGCTTAAGTCCTCTTGTTCTCAGTCAGCTTTTTCCCTCATGGCTGAGCTTTGCCTTTATATCCAACTCCCCACCGCCGACCCCCTTCCCCCCTCCCCAAGTTCTTGGGAGATATAAAGCCTTACAGATTTGTCTACCTAGGCTAGAACGTGAACTGTGATTCTCAGATCTCAGCCTCCTGAGTAGCTAGAATTATAAGCATGAGCTATATACTCCAGAATAGTTTTTGTTACAGTTTTAACTATGCAAAAGTCAAGGTTTTAGAATCCTTTATTTTCTAGTTCTATACTGCATTCTGTGTGCCTATTTGCTGGATCAGTGTAGTTGAAGCTGATTATTATATCCAATAAGGTTCATCCATCAAACACATTCCACAGAGTCAATGTTAATGTTAAACATGGCTTCAAATTCAATATTAATTTCCCTTACTCTTCTGTTAAAAAAAGATCTATGGTCACTGAATATATGCAGTAAAAAAATATAACATTGATAATGAGAACCTCTGCCTCCTTACATCTGGGTAGGGTATCTTGGTGCAACACAACATTTGCCACATCTGTCGTTAAGTGAATCTAAGAAGAGTAAAGGGAGATTTAAAATCTTAGGCTGGGGCTGGGAAGGTGGCTCAGTGGTAGAGTGCTTGCCTTGCAAGCATGAGGCCCTGGGTTCGATTCCTCAGCACCACATAAGCAAAAAGAAAAAAGCCGGAAGTGGTGCTGTGGCTCAAGTGGTAGAGTGCTAGCCTTGAGCTGAAGAGCTGAGGGACAGCGCCCAGGCCCAGAGTTCAGGCCCCACAACCGGACCCAAAAAAAAAAAAAAAAATAATAAAATAAAATAAAATCTTAGGCTGACCATGGGCTATGGTGCATAAGAAAGGAATTCTTTTAAACATATTCTATTAAACACATAAAATAAGTTATTTGTAGAGGTAGAGGAATAATAACATGTTATGAGTTAAGAAGTTGCTCTTCTGTGAAGTTTATGAGAATTTAAATCTGTTAAATGAAGCCAGGTGCCAGGATTACGCTTGTAAACCTAGCTACTCAGGAGGCTGAGATCTGAGGATCGCAGTTCAAAGCCAGCCTAGGTAGGAAAGTCAGGAGACTCTTATCTCCAATAAACCACCAGAAAACTGTAAGTGCACTGTAGCTCAAGTGGTAGAATGGTAGCCTTGAGCTGAAGAGCTAAGAGACAGCACTCAGGCCCAGAGTTCAAACCACATGACCGACAGGGGAAAAAAAAAAGAACTGGGTAAGAGGCCAGTTCCTGGCTCATGCCTGTAATTCTAGCCACTTTTAGATCTGAATATCGAGGTTGAATGTCAGTCCAGAGGTGGGCACCGGTGGCTCATGCCTGTAATCCTAGCTACTCGGGAGGCTGAGATCTGAGGATCACAGTTCAAAGACAGCCAGAGCAGAAAAACCTATGAGACTCTTATCTCCAATTATCCACCAGAAAACCAGAAGTGGCACTGTAGCTCAAGTGGCAGAGTGCTCACCTTGAGCTGAAGAGCTGAGGGACGGTGCCCAGGCCTGGAGTTCAAGCCCCATCACCCCCACCCCCAAAAAAAAGTGTGTGTGTTAAATGATTAACGCAGGTTAGCTAGCACTAAGGTACTTGCTATGTTTGATTTTCAACAATAAAAAACTGAGAATAGGCTGGGAAGGTGGCTCAGTGGCAGAGCGCTTGCCTTGCATGCCTGAGGCCCTGTGTTTGATTCCTCAGCACCACATAAGCAAAAAGAAAAAAGCCAGAAGTGGCGCTGTGGCTCAAGTGATGGACCGCTAGCTTTGAGCTGAAGAGCTGAGGGACAGTGCCCAGGCCCAGAGTTCAAGCCCCTCGACTGGACCCAAAAAAAAAAACAACAAAAAAAAACCTGAGAATATTCATTTTTAAATATCTATGATAAAAAAATTGACTATTAATGCCATAACTTGGGCAGTTCTGTATTACTTCCCCGCATCCAAGTAAATTACCATTTCATGTTACAAAAACTTACAGATTCATTGTCATCAATGTGGCTTATTTCCTAAGTAGGTTTTGATCCTGATGTATTAATTTTGTGAACATGTTTATTGTTACATTATATTAAAGCCATATCTCATTAATAACACATCAGGTGAGAATGTTTAGTTTTATTTTATAACATTAATGATTCATTAATTTAGGAGTCTCACTATGTAGCCCAGGCTACCTTCAAATACATCACTATGTCAGTTCATATTTATTTTTTACTCATACAAGGCCAAAACTTAAGGTCTCTCTTAAAAGCATATAATTATCAAGATAAACAAGAGACTAGCTAGTTTTGAAGATTTCTTCTGGCCAGAAACACAAATATTTAACATGCAACTATTTTATGAGGACTACAGGAGCAGAAGGCAGAATGAACACCTTGTCGAGCATCACTGTGGCCCTGCATGTAAATATCTTCTAAAGGTACCCTGTCTGGAGTAACAGCTGTCAAATAATATGACTCTAAAGCAGGACTGATCACAGCAAACAAGGAAGTCAAATCTTGATTTTCTTGACTTAGTCCATGGTTCTATGCCTGCAAATACAAAACTTCTCTAGTTGTTTTTTGAGATACGGTCTTGCTTTGTAGCCCAAGCTGGCACTGAACTCAAGATTCTCTTGCCTTGGTCCAGTCAGTGCTGAGATTTAAGACATGTATTATCACAGCTAGTTCTTGAACTCTTTTAAGCACCAATTCTGCTATGGAGCAAATACTTGGTCTTCCAATAGGAAAGGAAATCTATTCTTGAGTGTTGTCTTCCTACAGCCCCAGGATATTGTTTTTACCAGAAACTCTACCCAAATTAATCTGATCACTCAATTTATAGTAATACTTACCAGAATAGTGTGGATCTTTATAGAAATTAGTTTACTAGATGTACTAGTTTTCTAGATTACTAGATAAAAATGTGAAGGAGCTGGAAAGGTAGCTCAGTGGTAAAGTGCTTGCCTATCATGCATGAAGCCCTGGGTTCAATTCCTCAATACCACATAAACAGAAGAAGCCAGAAGTGGCACTGTGGTAGAGTGCTAGCCTTAAAAGGAAGAGCTCAGGGACAGCGCGCAGGTCCAGAGTTCAAGCCCCACGACTGACAAAAAAGAAAAAAATGAAAAAGGAAAAAGATGTGAAGAAATATCTTGGGTTTGTTTATTCAATACCCATTCACATGAGATATCATATATATGCTAAGTAACTTAATCTGAATTTTTTTTTTGGGGGGGGGGGGGGGCCAGCCCTGGGACTTAAACTCAGGGCCTGGGTATAATCCTTGAGCTTTTTTCTGCTCAAGACTAGTGTTCTACCACTTAAGCCATGGCTCCACTTCTGGCTTTTTGGTGGTTAATTTAGAGATAAAAGTCTCATAGACTTTCTTGCCAGGCTGGCTTTGAGCTGAGATCCTCCAATCTCAGCTTCCTTTGCCTTTGACTCTGAATTATTTTCTTGATTAAAAAAAAAAAAAAAAAAAAGAAGGCTGGGAAGATGGCTCAGTGGTGCGCCTTGCAATGCATGAGGCCCTGGGTTTGATTCCTCAGCACCACTAAGCAGAAAAAGCTGGAAGTGGCGCTGTGGCTCAAGTAGTAGAACACTAGCCTTGAGCTGAAGAATTGAAGGACAGCACCCAGGACCCACCACAGAAAAAAAAAAAAAAGAAAGAAAATCAGCTGGGCACAGGTGGCTTACATGCCTGTAATTCTAGCTACTCAGAAGGCTGAGATCTGAGGATTGTGGTTTGAAGCCAGACAGAACAGGAAAAACCATGGCACTCTTGTCTCCAATAAACTACTTTAAAAAGCCAGCATAGGGACTGGGAAGGTGGCTCAGTGGTAGAGTGCTTGGCCTTGCAAGCATGAGGGCCTGGGTTGGATTCCTCAGCACCACATAAGCAAAAAGGAAAAAGCCAGAAGTGGCGCTGTGGCTCAAGTGGTAGAGCACCAGCCTTGAGCTGAAGAGCTGAGGGACAGCGCCCAGGCCCAGAGTTCAGGCCCCACAACTGGACCCCCCCCCCACACAAAAAATTAATTAAATAAAATAAAATAAAAAAATAAAAAGTCAGCATAGTTCTGTGGCTCAAGTGGTAGAGCGCTTGACTTGAGCAAAAGCTCAGGGACAAGGGGAAACAAAGGAGGAGGCAACAATGCTTGATAAGAAATGTACTCATTACCTTGTTCATGTAATTGTAACCCCTCTGTACGGTATTTTCACACACACAAAAAAACAACTTACTAATTAAAAAAAAACAAACAAAAAAAACTCAGGGACAGTGCCCAGGCCCAGAGTTCAAGCCCTAGGACTGGGGGCGGGGAGGGGGGAGGAGGGGGAAGGGTGGGGGAGGAATCAGTCTCTCCAAACAGAAAATATACAGTCAATTTTCACTTTTGCATAAGAATGTTAACTGAAACCTATACATATTAAAACGCTGCTTTGCAAGCAGTTCAGTGGTAACTGAGATCACATCTGTACTGTTAAAAATCCACATTTTTTGCAGGGTGCCGGTGGCTCATGCCTGTAATCCTAACTACACAGGAGTCTGAGATCTGAGGATCCAGATCTGAACCCAGCACAGACAGAAAAGTCTGTAAGACTTTGATTTCCAATTAATCACCAAAAAAGATGGAGGTAAAGTTGTGGTTCAAGTGGCAGAGCACCATCCTTGAGCAAAAACACTGATCTAGAGAGTTCAAGCCCTAGTACTGGCACACACACACAAAAACAGTAATACTGGAAGTGTAAAGTGGCTCAAGTGGTAGAATACTAGCCTTGAACAACAAGAGGCTCAGGGACAGTGCTCAGGCCTTGAGTTCAAGCCCCAGGATTGGCAAAAAATAAAACAAAACAAAAAACAGGTGCCAGTGGTTCACACCTGTAATCTTAGCTATTAAGAGGCTGAGATATAGCAGTTCAAAGCCAGCCTGGGCAGGAAAGTCTGTGAGACTCTTATCTCCAATTAACCACCAAAAACCAAAGTAGTGCTGTGGCTCAAATTGGTAGAGTACTTGCCTTGAGCTGAAGAGCTCAGGGACAGTGCCCAGGCCTAGAGTTCAAGCCCCATGACCGACCACCCCCCAAAAGTGTCTTAGAGCCGGGTGCCACGCCTGTAATCCTAGATATTCAGGAGGCTGAGATCTGAGGATCAAGGTTCAAAGCCAGACCAGGCAGGAAAAGCCATGAAACTCTTATCTTAAATAAACTACCAGAAAACTGGAAGGGGCACTGTGGCTCAAGTGGTAGAGCATTCGCCTTGAGCTAAAGAGCTCAGAGACAACACTCAGGCCGAGTACAAGCTCCGTGACTGACCAAAAAAAAAAAATCTTAGAAAAGATAACTAATAAAAATTTCCCTATATCAGAAAGGAAGGAAGGAAGGAAGGAAGGAAGGAAGGAAGGAAGGAAGGAAGGAAGGAAGGAAGGAAGGAAGGAAGGAAGGAAGGAAGGAAGGAAGGAAGGAAGGAAGGAAGGAAGGAAGGAAGGAAGGAAGGAAGGAAGGAATAATAATGGAATGGTCAGTTTCCCATTCTATAGTCCACTGCCAATTAACACATGTCTTTCAATTCCATATGCAGGTTGTTCCAATCTTCTGCTATTTTAGATAATGACTCAAAGCTTGATAAGTAATTTTTTAAAATCTATAATCAGTTTGCAGAAGTGAAATTATTCAGAGAAATGGAATGATCTTTATGATTCTTAATTCATATCATAATATCTTGAAGTTATTTTAAAATAAATCAGAGCTGGGCACTGGTGGCTCACACATATAATTCTAGCTACTCAGGAATGTGGAGATCTGAAGATCGAGGTTCAAAGCCGGCCAAGGCAGGAAAGTCCATGAGACTCCTAGCTCCAATTAATCACAGAAAAAGCTGGAAGTAATGCTGTAGCTCAAGTGGTAGAGTGCTAGCCTTGAGCAAAAGGAGCTTAGGGACAACGCCGAGACCCAGAGTTCAATGGCAGGACCAGCAAAAACAAAAACAAACCAACAAAACCCAACAAATCAGAACACTGGAAGCTTAGGGCACATTGTATGAACCCCTGAAGAAAAATAAGCCCCTGTTCCCTCACACTTATTTTTTTCAGATCACCTTTCCCACACTCCACTCTTTCTTTCTTTCTTTTTTTTTTTTTGGTTGGTTGTGGGGCTTGAACTCAGGGCTTGGGTACTGTCCCTGAGCTCTTTTGCTCAAGGTTAGTGTTCTTTCCCTTTGAATCACAGCACCATTTCTGGTTTTCTGGTGGTTTATTGGAGATAAGTGTTTCATTGACTTTCTGGCCTGGGTGGCATCTAACTATCCTTAGATCTCAGCCTCCAGAGTAGCTAGGATTATGGGCTGAGCCACCATTGCCTGGCTCATTATAAAGCTCTAAAAAATAAGCTTTTCTGATAAAGACTAGTTCAAACAGCCTTCTTAGATTCCTCTCCCTTTTTTTTCCTTTTCCCTATCTTTAAGAAAAGGCAGTGTTTACATTTCAGATTCAATTCTGAGACCATCTGTAATTATTAATTTTTCTTATTAGCTTGATTGAATTGAAAGATGCCTAGGGATTAGTAAAGCATATATCTAGGTAGCAAGCTTTGACCTGGGGCTTGAACTCAGGGCCTGGGCACTGTCCCTGAGCTACTTTTGCTCAAGGCTAGCACTCTACCACTTGAGCCACAGTGCCACTTCTGGCTTTTTCTGTTTATGTTGTACTGAAGAATCGAACTCAGGGCTTCATGCATTCTAGGCACTCTACCACTAAGTCACATTCCCAGACGAATAGCAAGCTTGAATCCACTGTAGGATTGAAGATATGAATGGATTACTGAGAGAGGAGAAGTGAAGAAGGTAGGGCCCTCATTGAAGGACATCAGTGGGTAGAGGGTAGATACTTGGTGCTGTTGCCTTCCTTGGTGTTTTCTGTTACAGCTCTGAACTGCTTCCTGACCACTACAATGTAAGGTGTTCTGCCTCCCTGCTAGCAGACCTAAATTTATAAACCACTCTGAAAATAAACAGATCCAGGCTTGATTCTAATTCAAGATATTTACTAACCATGACTTTGTACTACTAATTTAATCTAGCCTCAATTTCACATCTGTCAAAAGGGTTAATGCTATTACTTACCTCTAAGGACTATTTGGTAGGTTAAATAAGACAGTAACATGAACTTTGAAGTACTTAAAAACTAGTGCACTTGCTTCAAAAAGTTATGAGATTTTCTCAAAGCCCTAATTATATCTGAAATAACAGACTAATCTGAAAGTAGGCTACACTAAGATAACAAAATGTACTAAATTCTTGATTTTAAAAAGAAGACTTAAGTGCTGGTAACTCACACCTGTAATCTTCACTACTTATGCTGAGATCTGACGATGGTGGTTCAAACATAGGCCTGACAGGTAAGTCCATGAGACTCTTCCAATTACCCACCAAAGTCAGAAGTGGCTCAAGTGGTACAGCACCAGCCCTGAGTTCAAGTCTCAGGACTGGAAAAAAAAGGAGGGTTGGGGACATGATTCAAGTGGGATGAGCACCTCTCTGGCAAGCACAAGGCTATGAGTTCAAAGAAACGGGTTTTTTTTTGGTCAGTCATGGGGCTTGAACTCTGGGCCTGGGCACTGTCCCTGAGCTCTTCAGCTCAAGGCTAGCGCTCTACCACTTGAGCCATAGCACCACTTCCAGTTTTCTGGTGGTTTTTATTGGAGATAAAAGTCTCACGGACTTTCCTGTCTGGGCTGGCTTTGAACTGAGATCCTCAGATCTCAGCCTCCTAGGTAGTTAGGATTACAGGGGTGAGCCACCAGCACCCGGCTCAAGAAATGGTTTTTTATACATCTAAATGAACATATCACCAAAAAAAAAAAAATTGACATGTAAAGAAATTTTTCTTGGGCTGGGAAGTTGGCTCAGCGGTAGAGTGCTTGCCTTGCATGCATGAGGCCCTGGGTTCAATTCCTCAATACCACATAAGCAGAAAAAGCTGGAAGTGGTGCCATTGCTCAAGTGGTAGAGCACTAGCCTTGAGCAAAAGCAGCTCAAGGACAGCGCCCAGGCCCTGAGTTCAAGCACCAGGACTAGAAAAAAAAAATTCTTAAAATGTAACAAGGCATGCAAGGCAAGCACTCTACCACTGAGCCACCTTCCCAGCCCCTCCTTTCCTTTTTAATACAAAGGAATAATCATAAAAGACATCATAATACTTAGGTATTGAGATATTATGTTAGGTATTCTATAAACTGAGTCCAGACATAACAAGCCCCCAAGATCCATCTCTAGTTCACCCAGCACTAGAGGTGGGTGAGAATCCTCAATTTTTGTTTTTGACAGCAATCAAGAGTCAAAGAATATTTACAAACCTAAGAGCAAGAAAGCCATCACTAACATTAAAGTACTAGCCAAGAGGGTCAGAAAAAGCAGAAATGTAGAAATCAAAAGCAGGCAATACTCACACATCCAGAATCTATGTAATTTCTCTGGAAAAGTTTTCTAATTCCTAACTTGCTTAAACAAAATCTACAAAATCTATAAAATGTTATTAATATATTATATATTTTAAAATAATATCCTCTCAATTTTCTGCTACTAGTTCTAGGAGAACAGAGAAGGGCAATAAAGTAGGTGGCATGTATTCTCAACTTACACACTTATATAAACATTAGCAAAGATATTCAATGTCCAGAGAATCTCAAACTAACTTCCAGTAACTCACTGATTTTACAGTTCCTACATTTAAAAAGGAATAAAAAGAATGAATGAGATGACTGAATGAATGAAAAGAACTCCCTATGTATATGATAAGTTTATAGGCTAAGCTTGTATTTGTTCAATTTGGGGTGTAAGAGGAGGGAGGGAAGAGAGAAAAATAATCAATCAAAACAAAGAACTAACCGCCCCCCCCAAAAAATGGAGTAAACTATGAGGCATTTTAATCTGGACATTTAAAAGACTTCGTTTTTGCAGAAATTGGTCACTTTCAGTTATATTTTTTATGTTTACCTGATCATAATACCAGGTCATATGCAAAGTAAATCAAGTCAAAAATGAAAGTTTTTTTTTTACCAGATACTCAGATATACCAAGCTTCAAAGTTAAAACCTTGGAATAGCTAAATTTTGGTGGGTGAACAATGAATACTGAAAAACTCTGATTTTGTATCACACACACCAAAGACACAGCTGGGAAGATACGTACCAAATTCCTACACCTAGGAACCACTCAGTTACTCTGTGAAGGGTGACACATCCTTATCAGCCATGTTTGCTTTCTGGGGAAAGAAAAGTTTCCAGAGGATAAAACCAACATTCTTAAAAATTGCTCAAGGTAGAATTCCTTACCAAAAGGAGGTAGTCCATATGTTTGTGTCGCCTGAGGGTAGACAGTGTAGGGTTGAGACTGCTGTAGAGTCTGGTATTGAGTCTGCCCAGGGTAAGCTGTTTCCGAAACAGGAACTGAGAGGATATGTGCATAAGTTCTGGAAAAATTCAAGAAAACAAAAATTTTCATGCATCTTATCTTAATAGTGAAAAAAACAGTGAAGTAGCTCATGCCACCAAAATAAACCCTCACTCAACTCAAGGGCAGGAAGTACAACACTTTGTTCCCGACCAGGTCCTACTGTCATCCAACTAAAGAATAGTTTTATGGAGAATGTAACATTCTTAAACATCCTCCACTAATTGACCTACAAGCATCTGTGTTGGGCTATATGTAAGGTACTATAGGAGCCAAAAATTATTACACTTATGCTGGGCACTGGTGGCTCACACCTGTAATCCTAACTACTCAGGAGGCTGAGATCTGAGGATCGCAGTTCAAAGCCAGCCTGGCAGGGAAGTCCATGGGACTCTTATCTCCAATTAATCACCAGAAAACCAGAAGTGGTGCCTGTGGCTCAAGTGGTAGAGTGCTTGCCTTGAGCTGAAGAGCTCAGGGACAGTGCCCGGGCCCAGAGCCAGAGTTCGAGACCCACGACCAACAAAAAACAAAATAAATTATTATACTTTATTTGTGCCCTACGTCCACATATAGAATAAAATGCTAAAGTAACAGAAAACAGGTTGGAACAAGCTTGGCAATTGGGTCTCATCCTTCACCCAGGTTCCTGGGCCCCTTAACTCAACGTCAGAATTTGGATAAGAGGGTGAATTTGATGGAAAAAAGGCCAGCAGCAAACTCACTAGAAAACAGGGGTAAGGTGGGTCTCAAGATCTTCAAATTGAGACAGGTTAACCAACAAATAAGTCTGAGGATACTATCAGCCACCTCAAAGACAGGTAAGGTCTAGAATTTAGCAGTGAAGCCCTGGAACTCTACAGTAGCTAACTTGATTGTTTTGTCCATTTATTGCATTGAATGTTTATATGGCCAGTTATTTTATTTGGTATATTATGAGATAATGGCACCAAAAATAAAAAGAGGGTACTATAAGTACTATAAAAATCCTAATAAAGGACTAGAATGTGGCTTAGTGGTAGAGTGCTTGCCTGACATGCATGAAGCCCTGGTTTGATTCCTTAGTAGCATATACACAGAAAAAGCTCAAAGTGGTGCTGTGACAAAAGAAAAAATATTCTAATTAAATATAGAGGGTTGCGTTTTAGCATGGGAAAAGGTTGTTTTTGTTTTTATTTTCCAATCTTGCGCAATGAGAACAATAAAGGAACAATACTGAGTGGATAGGAAGGACATAAATAGGAGAGAAAAGGAAGTTCTAAAACAAGAAAAAAGCCTTGGAAAAAGTACAGAAAAAGGGCTTCAGACTCCAAGAAGCAAACATCATATCGAGTGGTGTATTAAAGAGAAGGGAAGCAGCAAGCCGAGGTAGAAGCACAGCAAAGGCCTTGAACATCAGGCTGAAGCAGTTCAGACAAATGTGAAACAACTGGGGGCAATGAGATTGCTGACCAAAGAATAGAGCTATTCTTAATAAAGATTAATGTGCTATCGCTCACTTAATTGGATTATAAGGGCGTGAAATTGAGATGAAGGCTGAGTTTAAAAACTATTATAATTCAAGCCAGGAGGTGGTGGCTCACACCTGTAATCCTAGCTACTTAGGAGGCTGAGATCTGAGCATCATGGCTCAAAGCCAACCAAGGCAGGAAAGTCCGTGAGACTCTTATCTCCAATTAATGACCAGAAAACCGGAGTGGTGCTGTGGTTCAAGTGGTAGAGCTCTCACCTTGAGCTGAAGAGCTCAGGAACAGCACCCAGGCCAAGAGTTCAGACCAAAAAAAAAAAATCATTATAATTCAATGGTTCTATAATTATAATTATAATGCAAAGTGGTAATGGGGTTTGAATTAACAGAGAAGGTATAATTAAGTGTCTTAAATGTACCAGGTATACAAATATACTATAAATAAATTTGGAATATGTAACATATTCACATCTCAGTAGATTCTCAGAGACTGTATTAGCCAGATCTGAGGAAATAGTTCAGGTTATAGTTGTTTTGCAAGCCATACAAGAATAATTTGAGGGGCTGGGAATGTGGCTTAGTGGTAGAGTGCTTGCCCTGGGTTCAATTCCCCAGTATCACATAAACAGAAAAAGTTGGAAGTGGTACTGTGTACTAGAGTATTAGCCTTGAGCAAAAGAAGCTCAGGGAGCTGGGAAGGTGGCTCAGTGGTAGAGCACTTGCCTTGCATGCCTGAGGCCCTGGGTTTGATTCCTCAGCACCACATAAGCAAAAAGAAAAAAGCCGGAAGTGGTGCTGTGGTTCAAGTGGTAGAGTGCTAACCTAGAGCTGAGGGACAGCGCCCAGGCCCAGAGTTCAGGCCCCAAGACTGGACCCAACAAAAAAAAAAAGAAGCTCAGGCGCAGTGCCCAGAACCTGAGTTCCAGCCCCAGAAATGGCAAAAATAAAAAAAAAAAATTAAAAAAAAAAAAAAAAAACTAAAGAAGGACACTGCTAACTCATGCCTGTAATCCTAGCTACTCAGGAGGCTGAGATCTGAGAATCATGGTTTGAAGCCAGGCAGGGCAGGAAGATCCATGAGACTTTCATTTTTTGGTCATGGGGCTTGAACTCTGGGCCTGGCTGCTGTCCCTCAGCTCTTCAGCTCAAGGCAAACGTGCTACCACTTGAGCTACAGTGCCACTTCCAATTTTGTGGTGGTTTATTGGAGATAGGAGTCTCATGGTCTTTCCTGCCGGGGGGGGGGGGCGGGCTTTGAACAGAGATCCTCAAACCTCAGCCTCCTGCTTAGCTAGGATTACAGGGGTGAGCCACCGGCACCCGGCTCCATGAGACTCTTATCTCCAGTTAACCACCAGAAAACTGGAAGAAGCACTTGGATCAAAATGGTAGAGTGCTAGCCTTCAGCAAAAAAGCTCAGGGCCAGTGCCTACTAGGCCCTGAGTTCAAGCCTCATGACCAAAAACAAAAAAAATAATTTGAACTAGTAGTGACCTCAGATGGCCCAATATCCAGATATGCTAAAGACTATTATCTTCTTTTCCATATACCTTTATAGATAATATCACTAGGCAAAAATGTGAGAACATTCCAAAAATGAAATGGGAAAAACTGGGTACCTGACTGAATAGCCTTTCAAACTAAATGACACAACACGGCTTGGAACACTCAGGGATCTCATGCGTTTCACCTTTCTACCTAAGAATCTTCCCATGGGGCTGGGAAGGTGGCTCAGTGGTAGAGCGCTTGCCTTGCATGCCTGAGGCCCTGGGTTCGATTCCTCAGCACCACATAAGCAGAAAAGAAAAAGAGCCAGAAGTGGTGCTGTGGCTCAAGTGGTAGAGTGCCAGCGTTGAGCTGAAGAGCTGAGGGACAGAGCCCAGGCCCAGAGTTCAGGCCCCACGACCCGACCCCAAAAAAAAAAGAATCTTCCTAGACACTTCATAAAAGAAAATTACACAGAATGGCACAAGGTTAACATCAGAACTTGAAAAGTTCATTGTGTTGACTTCTTGATTTCATTTATTTTTTTAACCAATGCAAATTCAAAAGGCATAAATGGGCACTAAAAGAGAAAACATGACAGCGTATTTTATATAACAGCCCTATACATATTTCTCACCAATTTCTTTATGTCTCTTGCATTTGCAAGTACTTAAGAATATATCCTGGCCTAATGAATGCACCTGTGTGTGTCTGTGTGTGGATGGGCTCACTTTGTTAATGCATAATCAGAAATGTGGATCACAGTGTTCTGCACCTAACCGACTCAGAGGTAACTACCTCCTTTAGTCTTAAATGCTGATGTTACCCTGAAAGACTTAAACATATCCCTTTGTGACTTCAACCTACCAAGTCTGTCTAACTTTAAGTCTAATTCTTCTTTGAGGACATTCCTTTAACAAGAAACTGAATACAGCCAGGCGCTAGTGGCTCATGTCTGTAATCCTAGCTACTGAGGAGGCTGAGATCTGAGGATTGTAGTTCAAAGCCAGCCTGGGCAGGAAAGTCTGTGAGACTCTTACTTACAATTAACTATCAAAAAATGAGAAGTGGAGCTGTGGTTCAAAGTGGTAAGAGTGCTAACCTTGAGCAAAGAGCTCAGCAACAGTGCTCAGGCCCCACAACTGACAAAAAAAAGAAAGAAAGAAACTGAACACTGTTATAGATTAAATTTCAGTCTGAGATCAGCTTGAGCTGCTTTTATTTATTTGTATGTCAAGATAAGAGAAAGAGAATGATCAGAGGCCCATCTATAATAGGATTGATCACTATTTTGCATTTCCATTGCCTATGCATTTAGAGTGAACTTTGTAACAGTGATCTGTTCTAGGCAACCATATATAGTTAAAAGAATGACATAAACTATATTTAGAGGGAATAAAAAAAATTGGAGTAAGGACACGCAGAAAAAGAAAAGTGAAAATAAATATTTTTTGTAATGAACCTAGAGAAAAATAGAGGATATAATTATTCAACTTACTTTGCAGAATACATTTGTGAGGTATAATCATTGGATGAGCGAGGGATGTAATCGGTGCATGTCATAACTGAAAGAAAGATAATATCACCAAGTAAAAAAGTTAGAACATGTCAAAAATGAAATGGGAATATTATGTATCTAACTATATAGTCTTTCAAAGTAAATAACACAAAACAGCTTGGATACTAGAAAGTAAAAAAGATTATGTAGCAGAAAACACCTCACCTTTATGTTTATGGATTTGTTAAAGACTACAGGAAATGGTAAAAGAAGCAAGAACGGTGGGTGGGAGCAAATGGAAAAGAGTTGAAAGGTGGTAACAAGTGATTTTTATCTTCTCTTTTCACTGATCTGAACTATAGATGAAGCAACAACCTAAGCTCGCAGGTGTGTTTACTAGCAAACTTAGAAAGAAAGCAAGATCAGAAAAGCACATTCTGCTTCTTCATACTCCAGATGCTTACTATATTCTAGTGAAAGGTCATACACAGATTTGGGGAGCATACCTAGTCCTACTAAAAAACTGTTGCTACCATGTGTATGATCAATGGCAGAACAGGTACAAGTACGCTTCTACACTATTTTTTCTACTTTATAATATAAAGACTTTAAATTTGGCAAAACAAGAGACAGACTTGTGAAAATGACGAACCATCAAGTAAAATGACTTCTCCAACTTCTTTACCCTTCAGAACTTTATCTGGGAAGAACTTTATCTGGGAAGAGCTGCTGTACAGGCTGGATCCTCATGATTATGGCAGGGGTAAATATTGTAAACTCCAGTTTGTCAGCTAGCTAAATCTCACTCACTAGGCACTATTTCAATCCATGTTGTAAAAACAGTTACATTATGACATGCTTACACCATACTTTGTCCAACAGAGATAAATGCAGCTATCCTATTGTAAATAGGGTCTAGGACAGAACTTTTTTTAAAAATTATTATTATTATTATTATTTTGTCAATCATGGGGCCTGAACTCTAGGCCTGGGCACTATCCCTCAGCTTTTCAGCTCAAGGCTAGCGCTCTACCATTTATCCATGAGATAAGAGTCTCATGGACTTTCCTGCCTAGGCTGTCTCTGAACCGGATTCCTCGGATCTCAGCCTTCTGAGTAGCTAGGATTACAGGCGTAAGCAATCGGTGCCCAGCTTCCAACTAATCTTTTATTTAGGTAGATTCCCTGAGAGAATGCCTGATTCAAAAGGGGAACTCTGGTCTAGGGCAGATGAAGGACCAGTTCATGCTCATGAGTATCACATCAACACTGGTGATTTTATTATAGAAAATCTTAATGCCATGGTTGGATGTATTTAAAAATAATCACTGGAAACTTGAAGATCACATTTATCTATATTCATTTTGACAACTGGTGATCATAATTAGATCTAAAGTCCACACAGAATATAAGGTAAATTCATTCAAATTCTTTGTGTTAGTTCCTTTTCTGCTGGCAAGTACTTAAAGTGAGGAAAAGTTAATAAGTGCTTCTTTTTTTTTTTTTTTGGGTCTGGTCCTGGGGCCTGAACTCTGAGCATGGGCGCTATCCCTTAGCTCTTCAGCTCAAGGCTAGTGCTCTACCACTTGAGCCACAGCGCCACTTCTGGCTTTTTTTCTTTTTGCTTATGTGATGCTGGGGAATCGAACCCAGGGCCTCATGCATGCAAGGCAAGCACTCTACCACGGAGCCACCTTCCCAGCCCTAGTAAGTGCTTCTGAAAGCACCAATACAGAAGCACTATGACAGGTGGTATGAAATATTAACAGGCAAACTCATCAATGAATTCAAATGTTTCCAAGTAAACGGAGTAGATCGAGGTTCAAAGCCAGCCCAAACTTATTGCCAATTAACCACCAAAAAGCCAGAAGTAGAGCTGTGGCTCAAATAGTAGAGGTAAGGTTAGTAAATGCTTCTGAAAGCACCAATACAGAAGCACCATGACAGGTGGTGTGAAATATTAACAGGCAAACTCATCAAGGAATTCAAATGTTTCCAAGTAGACAGAGTAGATCGAGGTTCATAGCCAGCCCAGACTTATTGCCAATTAACCACCAAGAAATCAGAAGTAAAGCTGTGGCTCAAATAGAGCACCAGCCTTGAGGAAAAAATAAGGGATAACATCCAGGTGTTGAGTCCAATTTCCAGTACTGGCACACAAAAATATTTACAAGTAGGGCTGGAAATGTGGCTTAGGCCTAGCATGCCTGAAATCCTGGGTTTTATTCCTCAGTACCACATAAACAGAAAAAGTTGGAGGTGGCACTGTGGCTCAAGTGGTAGAGTGCTAGCCTTGAGCAAAAGAAGCTCAGGGACAGTACCCAGGCCCTGAGTTCAAGCCCCAGACTGGCCAAAAACTACACACCTACACACACACACACACACACACACACACACACACACACACACACACACACACACACACGTTACTGAAACTTTTGAAGTTTATAAGGCAATGACTTATAAAGATACTGGATAATATAGGCTGAGAATGTTAAAATCACAAATAGTAATAAGTATGGATGGAGAAGAAAACAGAGTCTAAAAACAAAACTAATGTAGAAAAGAAAGGAAGGGAAGGTATACTCATAGATATCAAGGGAACTAGGGTTTTTGAAGGAAAAGGAAGAGAAATTATTTCGAGGGAGTTGGGAAAACTGAACTTATTTCTTCATTTTGAAGTATTTAAAGTTATGAGACTTTAGTGAATAGATGTTTTTATTGAGGTTGAACAGAATAACCAAGGAATTACAGGACACATTTCATTCATTAGAGCAGTTTCCCAATTATGAACAGTCTCATGTATGTTTAAGGACTTACCTAATAGCTCCTAGAAAGTGCAGATTCCCCATCCATATAAGATGTACTAAGCAACAATCTCCAAAGTTGGGCTAGAATTCTACATTACTAACAAGCATGTCAGACAATTCTTGTATCTTAGGCAAAAAGCATGAGAACCTCTAGAATAAAGTCACCTTAGGAAATAATATATGGAATTCAAGACATATCTGTTATTTATTCTTTCAAAGTATGTGATAAGCCAAGCAGGCTTATATCTGTAATCCTAGCTGCTTAGGATCTGAGGACTGAAGTTCAAAACCAGCCCAGGTAGACAAATCCAATGGATTTTTTTTTTTTAATTTCAATTGTTATTATAAAGAAGATGTACAGAGGCCAAGGGATTCTTATCTTCAACTAACCAGAAAAGCGCTAGAAGTGAAGCCAGGCACTGGTGGCTTGCATATGTAATCCTAGTTATTAAGTTGCTGAGATCTAAGGATTGAAGTTCAAAGCCAAGTCCACGAGACTCTTATCTCCAATTAAACATTAAAAAGCCAGAAGTGGAACTGTTGCTCAAGTGGGAGAGCATAAGACTTGAATGAAAAAGCTAAAGGGTAACACCCAGGCTCTGAGTTTAAGCCCCAGTATCAGCTTTGATTAAAAAATGCTGAGTGAGCCAGGTACCAGTGGCTCACGCTTGTAATCCTAGCTACTCAGGAGATCTAAGGATCACAGTTCAAATCCAACCTAGGTAGGAAAGTCTGTGAGACTCTTACCTCCAATAAACCACTAGAAAACAGGAGGTGGCACTGTGGCTCAAGTGATCGAGCGCTAGCCTTGAGCTGAAGAGCTCAGGGACAGCGCCCAGGCCCAGAATTCAAGCCCCACAATCAACAACAACAACAAAAAAACTGATAGTGAAAAGCTCTGAGTTTATGGTCACCCTCCCCACCCCCAAAAAAGAAGTGTTTGATAAACTACACAAAGGTGTAGTTATTTAATTAAAGGAAGACTACTTGTCCTGTGGAAGCAATTTAAGGAAATAAGTGGATACATTATACCAAGTATATGTTTCTTCAAGAAGAAAATACAGGGGCTGGGAAGGTGGCTCAGTGGTAGAGTGCTTGCCTTGTATGCATGAGGCACTGGATTCAATTCCTCAGCACCACATAAGCAGAAAAAACCTGGAAGTGGCACTGAGGCTCAAGTGGTAGAGTGCTAGCCTTGAGCTGAAGAGCTGAGGGACAGCGCCCAGGCCCAGAGTTCAGGCCCCACAACCGACCAAAAAAAAAAAAAAAAGAAGAAGAAAATACAAAACCTTTTTTTTTTTTTTTGGGGGGGGGGGGAGCGGTCAGTTGTGGGACTTAAGCTCTGGGCCTGGGCACTGTCCCTCAGCTCTTCAGCTCAAAGCAAGTACTCTACCACTTGAGCCACAGTGCCACTTCTAGTTTTCTGGTGGTTAATTGGAGATAAGAATCTCACAGACTTTCCTGCCCCAGCTGGCTTTGAACCTCCATCCTCAGATCTCAGCCTCCTGAGTAGCTAGGATTACAGGCATGAGCCACTGGCACCCGGCTTAAAATCAATTTTTTGTTTAATGGATAAATATAACGTTTTACAGGAGAGTGGTAGTGGTATATGGAAATTTAATTTCCTGAGCTAATCTCCCTCAGAGCCCAATATCAATCTTGGACTCAAGGGAATGCTTTTCTTTCTTGGCCAAAACTGATACGTGGGATTACTTTGTTGTATTAGAAAGGCAGAAAAATATCAGGTGTTCCAGAGAAGTAGTCAGGGATTTTCTGAATTTGAGTAAGGCATTACTACCTTTGGAACATCCGACTGTGAAACAAAAACAAAATCACCATGTGTGACTTCTCGGATAAGCAGATTCCATCTGAATTTTTTCTTCAGCTTCTATGTCAATAAAGCTTATTATAGAAGAGCACAAATATGAACACATACAAAACCACACACACACACACACAAGGTAACCTTCCAGAATCCCAATAACACAAAAAGAACAACACCTGGCCATAGGAAAAACTCTTTCATCACACACAGCACACAATACTTACTTTCCTCTGACATGGGAAGGTTTGAAGCAAGGCTTGATGTTTCTGGTTTCTGATCATTGACATCTGTGTTGCTTGCTTGACTAGGAGAAGCAAAATAACACATTAGTGCCTGATAGACTTGTACAGTACAAAAAATGCTGAGCTCAAACCCATTTTTTGCTAAGTTATATAAGAGGCCACAGAATCAGAGGGAATACAACAGAGGGGCCCATCAGCTGCACTGGATATGGATGAAAATGAACTAAGCAACTCAAGGGCAGCAATGGGAGGGAGGGAATGAAGAGAGAAAGAGGGAACAGCTTACACTAAGCAAAAGGAAAGAAATGTATGTATCCCCGGATGTAGAAGAAATAGTTATACTGTCAAAGCTCATAGAATTCACAAATATTAGAGACAATGATAATGACAATTTGCCTTGTAAAGGTTAAAATGTGTTTGTGACTTTTAGTATCACTATCTCACAATTCTGTGAAATTTGTGAAATTTATATAATCAATCTCAATAAAAATTATTGTTAAAAAAGTTTTTAAAAATTATATATGTGGGGCTGGGAAGATGGCTCAGTGGTAGAGCGCTTGCCTTGCATCCCTGAGGCCCTGAGTTCGATTCCTCAGCACCACAAAAGCAAAAAGAAAAAAAAGCCGGAAGTGGCACTGTGGCTCAAGTGGTAGAGCGCTAGCCTTGAGCTGAAGAGCTGAGGGACAGTGCCCAGGCCCAGAGTTCAGTCTCCACGACCAGACCCCCCCCCCCCAAAAAAAATATTATATATGTGATGCTTCTAAGCAGGCGTTCTGAACCCTAATAATGGTTCAATTTACTCTTCTCTTGCACTTAAAAGTCTTTTATACCTAGCATTGAGAAAGCTTTTTTCCCCACCCCCTTCAGAAATTGACCCACAGAGGGCTAGGCAAGTATTCTACCATGGGGCTACTACAGCCTCAGCTCTTAGTTCTTTTGTTTCTGTATTCCTCTCTTCTTTCCTTCTCTTCCTTCCTTCCTTCCTTCCTTCTTCCTTCCTTTCTTCCATCCTTCCTTTCTCTCTCTTTCTTTCTTTCAGAAATTAAGATAAATTCTGAAAGGTAAGCAATGTCAAAGACAAGCCTTTATATTAGATACTATAATAGTGGGGCCATGCCACTGAGATTCTAGAACAGAAATCAATCCAACTCAAATTCCTTATAATGTTCTCCCTTTTTCTTTTCCTACGTCCCACTCTCCATTTTCTTACCAGAATAGCATAGTGGTTAAGAGCACAACTATAGAGCCAGGGTGGCTTAGTTAATATTCCACCCTGCCAACTAGCTCTATGACTCTAGAGAAGTCTGTGGAGTTCACCTTGCCTGTTTCTTTACTGTCAATGAGGATATAGAACCTATTTCATACAGTTGCTATGAAGATAATGATATTACATAAAAAGCATATAAAGCTAATAAGCAAGTATGACATAGTTTCAAAAAGGAGGAAGAAATCAAGAATGCTTGCAAGGGAGTGATGGCAGATTCCTGAAGTCCTTTCTGAGGAAAGGATGAGGGGGAGATAGAAAAACATGACATATCATTCAACTGGAAGTGTGTGAGACATCATATAGAGCATTCGTGTGTGTGTGTGTGTGTGTGTGTGTGTGTGTGTGTGTGTGTGTGTGTGTGTGTGTGTGTGTGTGTGTGTGTGTGTGTGTGTGTGTGTGTGTGTGTGTGTGTGTGTGTGTGTGTGTGTGTTCCTGTGTGCAAGCTCCGGACCTAAGGCTTGAACTCAGGGCCTGGACACTGTCTCCCCTCACCCCCCACCCCCATGCCGGTCCTGGGCCCAGAACCTAGGGCCTAGGGCTGTCTCTGAGTTTTTGTTGTTGTTTTTACTCAAGGCTTGAGATCTACCACTTGACTCACAAATCTACTTCTGGGTTTTTGGTGGTTAATTAGAGATAAGCATTTCAAGGACTTTCTTGTACAAGCTAGCTTTGAACCATGATCCTCAGATCTTAATCTCCTGAGTAGTAGGATTACAAGTGAGGGCAACTGGCTCCTAGCTTGGTATAGCATTCTCCCCCTCTCCCCTCCTCCAGTTGTTGGGCCTGAACTCTGGGCCTGGGCGCTGTCCCTCAGCTCTTCAGCTCAAGGCTAGTGCTCTACCACTTGAGCCACAGCGCCACTTCTGCCTTTTTCTGCTTTTGTGGTGCTGGGGAATCAAACCCAGGGCCTCATGCATGTAAGGCAAGCACTCTACCACTGAGCCACCTTCCCAACCCTTGGCAGAGCATTCTTAAAGTTAACGTGTGATGCAGTTACTAGCTTATTTAGTTGGTAGCACCTTAAAGGAGGTCAGAACTGTGGAAAGGTTAAATAAAACATGGTGTCAAGGAAGGTAGAGCACATGAGAAAAAGAAGCTGTCTCCTTTCTGGAGAGGAGTGGAGCTTATGACTAAGGAGTCACAAATGTCATTAGGCAATAAATGTAGAATTCTTTGCATTTCCACGTTTTGGTTTATGTTTACTATTTTGTGGGCTGTACGTTTGGCCAAAGAAATTAGCATTTTTTGAACAAGGCTCATGCTTGTAATCCTAGCTACTCAGGAGGTTTGGATCTGAAAGCTGCAGGTCAAAGCCAGCCCAGGAAGGGGAAAAACAAGTCAGAAATGGAAATAGGGCTCAAGTGGTAGAATGAAAAACGAAAAGGTTAAGGGATAGCACCTAGGCCCTGAATCCAAGCCCTAGTAACAGAAAAAAAAAAAATAGCCTTTTTTATTTTTACCACTCAATCTTCCCTACATAGTACAGTGCCTGATATACAAAATTAGTTCATTACATATCATTAAACAAATAATGAATGCATGAGAAAAAATATCAGCCCATGTATTCTGAGGAAAAGCTAGTTTGGGGACTGGGAACATGGCTTAGCAGTAGAGCACTTGCCTAGCATGCATCAAGCCCTGGGTTCGATTCCTCAATACACAGAAAAAGCTGAAAGTGTGGTGATATGGCTCAAGTGCTAGCCTTGAACTAAAAAAGCTCAGGGACAGTGGTTAGGCCTGAGTTCAAGCTCCAGGACTTGCAAAAAAAAAAAAAAACTATTTTGGTGGTGGTGGTGGTTGTCGTTGTCGTGGGGCTGAAACTCTGGGCCTGGGCGCTGTCCCTCAGCTCTTCAGTAAAGGCTAGTGCTCTACCACTTGAGCCACAGCACCACTTCCAGTTTTCTGGTGGTTTATTGGCGATATGAGTCTCACAGACTTTCTTGCTCTGGCTGGCTTTGAACTGTGATACTCAGATCTCAGCCTCCTCAGTAGCTAGGATTACAGGCGTGAGACACTAGTGTCTGGCTTGAAGGAAATTTTTAAATTTTAGTTTTTGAAGATAGTGTTCCATCATATTGCTATATTCACTATATTGCCCTGCCTAGCCTGGTCTTGAACTCCTGGGCTCAAGCAATTCTATTTTGGTAGGCAAGTACTCCACTACTTTGACCCATGCTCTAAAACAAGTGATCCTATTTGGAAAGAAAATAAACTACAATAATTTCTAAATATATAACTAGTCAACTCAAACCATGCCTATATACGAATGAGCACAAGAAAAAAACTTAAATGCATCATTAAAAAAATCCAGCTTTACATACCTTAATGGTTGTTCTCCTGGTTCCTGCATCTTGGCCTTTTTCACCTGCAAACATAAAATATGAAGGAACCAATGTAGTAACCTGTCTTTAAAATCTAGTTCCTCAAATGCAGTTGGCCTTCAGTATATGTGGGAGATTGGGTTCAGGAACCCTCACCCATAACAAAGTCTGTGGATGTTATATAAAATGATACCATATTTACACATAGCCTTATACATCTTTCTATACACTTGAAATCATCTCTAGCTTCCTTATAATTGGTCATGTAAAATGTATGGATTTTTTTTTTTTTTTTTGTCCGTCGTGGGGCTTGAACTCTGGGCCTGGGCACTGTCCCTCAGCTTTTCAGCTCAAGGCGAGCACTCTACCACTTGAGCTACAGCGCCACTTCCGGTTTTCTGGTGGTTTATTGGAGATAGGAGTCTCACAGTCTCTCCTGCCCAGGCTGGCTTTGAACCGCGATCCTCAGATCTCAGCCTCCTCAGTAGCTAGGATTACAGCCACCAGCGCCCGGCAAATGTATGGAATTTTTTTTTTTTTTTTTTTTTGGTCCGGTCGTGGGGCCTGAACTCTGGGCCTGGGCGCTGTCCCTCAGCTCTTCAGCTCAAGGCTAGCGCTCTACCCCTTGAGCCACAGCACCACTTCCGGCTTTTTTCTTTTTGCTTATGTGGTGCTGAGGAATCGAACCCAGGGCCTCAGGCATGCAAGGCAAGTACTCTACCACTGAGCCACCTTCCCAGCCCCTGTATGGAATTTTTATACTGCATTGTTCAGGGAATATGAGAAGGAAAAGATTTGTACATGTTTAATAGCAATGCAAATCTTTTGCCCAATATCTTTGGCCTACAGATGAATAAATCTGCAGGTAAGGACCACAGATACAGAGGGCTGACTAAAACATACTAATACATACTAACAAATAAGGATAACTAAAACGGGCGCTGGTGGCTCACGCCTATAATCCTAGCTAGTCAGGAGGCTGAGATCTGAGGATCGCGGTTCAAAGCCAGCCCAGGCAGGAAAGTCCCTGAGACTCTTATCTCCAATAAACCACTAGAAAACCAGAAGTGGCGCTGTGGCTCCAGTGGTAGAGTGCTTGCCTTGAGCTGAAGAGTGCAGGGACAGCGCCCAAGCCCAGAGTTCAAGCCCCACAACCTACCAAAAAAAAAAAGGATAACTGTTTCCTTTCCTCCCTTCCTTCCTCTCTCCCTCCCTTCCTAAGCTAGTGCTCTAACACTTGATCCACAGCTACAGCTTTCTGGTTAGTTAACTAGATTAAGAGTTTCATGGGGCTGGGAAGGTGGCTCAGTGGTAGAGTGCTTGCCTTGCATGCATGAGGCCCTGGGTTCGATTCCTCAGCACCATATAAGCAAAAAGAAAAAAGCTGGATATGGTGCTGTGGCTCAAGTGGTAGAGTGCTAGCCTTGAGCTGAAGAGCTGAGGGACAGCTCCCAGGCCCAGAGTTCAGGCCCCACAACGGAACCCAAAAAAAAAAAAAAAGTTTCATGCACTTTCCTGCCTGGGCTGGCTTTGAACTGTGATCCTCAGATCTCAGCCTCCTGAGCAGTTAAGAGACCTACACCCATCTCATCCTTTCGTTTTTTGCAAAAGCACTCTTTCTAGTTTATAGTATACAAAGTGATTGGTTTCATTATGACATCTTCACCTTTGATCATATTCACTTTCAATAGCTTCTTTGTCCCCTCCCATTGGTCTCTTTACTCTTTCTAAATAGTCTCTCTTCTACTTTCATGTATTTTTTTCTTTTAATCTAGATTTCACATATGAAATAAAAGAGTATTTATCTAAATGTGACTTATTTCACTTATGACAATCTCCAGTTTCACTATTTGCATATAGATGACATGATTTCCTTCTTTCCAGGAACTGGGGGGAGAATTGATAAATGTAAGTGTCCATGAAATACAAAAACAGATGCACATATAATGCAATATGCGTATGGCCATATATATTTCTACTCACTGAAAATCTGATAACAAGCCAAGATATTATCTACTTAATCATTTTGATTTTGGCTGTTCATAGGAAGCACTTACATCCTAGAACACTTTATTAAGACTTTATTACTGCCAAGCACTGGTGGCTCACACCTGTAATCCTAGTTACTCAGTAAGCTAAGATCTGAGGATCAAGGTTTGAAGCCAGTCTGGGCAGGTAAATTGTGAGACTCTTTTTTTTTCTTTGTTTTTTTTTTTTTTTTTCCCAGTTGGTCGTGGGGCCTGAACTCTGGGCCTGGGCACTGTCCCTCAGCTCTTTAGCTCAAGGCTAGCACTCTACCACTTGAGCCACAGAGCCATTTCCAGCTTTTTCTGCTTATATGGTGCTGAGGAATTGAACCCAGGGCCTCTTGCATGCAAGACAAGCACTCTACCACTGAGCTACCTTCCCAGCCAATTGTGAGACTCTTTTCTCTAATTAACCACCAAAAAGCTGGAAGTGGGGCAGTGACTCAAGCAGAAAAGCTCATGACATCACCTAGGCCATGAGTAAAAGTACCAGGACTGGCACACACATACACAAAGTACTTTATTACTTGTGCAGCTAAAGAGACATTGGGCCTGATGTGTTAATGAATTTTTGTAATTCTAGCCACTTAGGAGACTGAGGCAAGAGGAGCAAAAATTTCAGGGTAGCCTGGCAAAATTGAGAGCCAGTCTTACAAACCAAATAAAAACAAGGGGGAGAGGAAGGGGCATGGCTGATGGGCCTGCCTCTCCAGTTTGAGGCCTTAAGTTCAAATGGCAGTACTTTAAAAAAAAAAAAGAGGAACATATTTGTGGCACAGCCCAAGTGGTAGAGCACTTGCCTAGGATGAACAGGAGCCAGGGTTCAACCCTAGCAGCAACAAAATAGAACAGAATGCCAAACAACAACAACAACAAAAATACACACACACACACAAAATATTCCATATTGACTGAAGGCTATTACGTTGATTTTATTCCTTATATACACAGGATATAAACAGCATGCATTCCCCACCCCTCACCGTGGTAGCTGAGTTTGAATTCAGCCTAGAGCTTCCTAGGCTGGCATTTTACTACTCGAGTCATGCCCTCAGGCCCCCAAACAGCATACTTTAGTTACAGTACATCACAAGGACAGAAGATCAAATGGTTAGTACCTAGATTTGGCAGGAAAAGGCACTCCTAGCAAGTAACACTAACAAGACTTCATTTATATTCTCATAAGTGACCTTCCAAAAAATGCAAAAATGGTCTCTATAAGTCAGGAATCTTCCCTCTGCCTTCTGACTGCACAGCCTCTATGTTAAAAGAATATGAAGAGCAGACTGGAACAAGAATAAGAAATACGCAGAGGCTGAGGATGCTGCTCAGTGCTAAAGAGTCTTGCCTGCTGAGAGGGACTGCAACTTACTTAGTGAGAGGCACTGAAGAGGTAACATTAGTTCTTGCTACTTCACAATTTTTCCAGCTTTCCAGTACCACAGACACCTTAACCAATTAGATCTTAAAACTTTTAACCATCAATTAATAGATGCTGGCATCCATCAATTAACAGACATTTTTTCCTAAGTATACAGAAAGGACTTTTCAATAATCTTAAAATGTAGCCATCAATCAATAACTAGCACTAGTTGGTAGTTTCTGGCACCTAATTTCTCCTTGCTATCTTCAAATGCAATCATGTTATTCAGTATACACTGTGTGGGAAATGAACTATGTAAATTGTAGGCAGGGATGGGAGGGGGAAATTGGAGGAAAGCAAAGGAAGGGGTGACACTGTCAAAAAAAGAAATGTACTCATTACCTGACTTACAAAAGGGCAAACCCTCCATACAACACCTTAATAATAACAATAAAATTAGCCGGGCGCCAGTGGCTCACACCTGTAATCCTATTACTAAGGAGGCTGAGATCTGAGAATCGAGGTTCAAAGACAGCCAGAACAGGAAAGTCCATGAGATTCTTATCTCCAATAAACCACCAGAAAACTGGAAGTGGTGCTGTGGCTCAAGTGGTAGAGGACTAGCCTTGAGCTGAAAAGCGCCCAGGCCGAGTTCAGGCCCCACAACTGACAAAAAGAAAAAAGAAAACACAATAAAATTATCTTTTAATTTTTTTCTCTCTTTACCCAGGCCTTTCTTTTTTCCTTTTTCTTTTATTGTAAAGATACCGTACAGAGGGAGTTACAGTTACATGGGTAAGGTAATGAGTACATTTCCTATCAAGCATTGTTACCCCTGAGGGCAGTTCAAAGCCAACCAAGGCAAAAAAAAAAAAAAAAGCTCATTGATTAATCTCTGATTAACTAGCAAAAAGCTGAGCTGAGGGCAAAATTCAAATGGTAGAACAGCCATGAGTAAACAAGCAAGCCCAGTACTAAGTTCAAGCCTCAACACTAGCATAACAAAACATTAAAAAAAATTTATACTCTGCAACTTTCTTTACCCAACTCTTCTATACCAAGCCCTTACTTCCCCGCCTTAAATCAATACTCTTTAGAAACTGAAAGCAATTAGAAAATCTTAGATTAAAAATAAAACATATTTTTCTTGTAGAAATGGTTATATACATCTAATAAACAAATGTCCTGCTTTATTTTCTAAAAACTGTAACTAGCCACTAATTTTTTTAAATGCCATTTCCAGATTTCAATAGTCACTTCATACTGCAGATTTTTAGAAACAGACTCTTTAGCATTAAGTTAGTTAAATAGGAGTTTAAGAACATGCAACGTGCACCTGTAATGTAATCCCAACAATGGGGAGGCTGAGGCAGGAGAATTTTAGAGTTCAGGGCCAGTCAGAACTACATAAACAATTCTGTCACAAAACAACATGAAACAATGTTGTTGTAAAGAGAAACTATTAAAGGAACATTTTCCTTATTTTCATTTCTAATTTGGTACTTCTAAGTCTTATTCAATAATAGTTGTCTTCAGGTTAGCCTTTCTACAATCAACTTACAATTGTTAAAGAAAGTACTTACTGGTTGCTCTGGTAAATCTTGCTCTTCTTCCATGAGGACTAATATTTCTTTATTATGCTTATTCGACCGGATTACAAACCTCTTTCCGCAGTCTTCACAGTCTGTTTTTGAAAAAAAAGAGGGGGATTCAAAGCTTTTATACTGTTAAAAGTGTTATCATTGAGGCCATCAGAGAATAATTTTTTAATATTTTGCTACTCCCGGCTTTCTACGTTAGTTCCAATCTCCAAATCTCTCACTTGCACGTGGCTTTTCAAAACTGACATGCTGCACCAAGTCAAGAGAGTTATACACAATGACTTTTCTAATAGCTTACAAGAGCCAGCACGTGGAACCACTTCTGTTGGTTACTATGGGGCCCGATGCATTCAACATCTTACAACAACAGCCATGTGCAGATAATAAGACATTTTTTTTTTAAGGATTAGCGTTACATTTAAAATGATACAAATTGGCCTAGCAAGTCAGTAAGTGGCGATAGCATCTAACCTGCTTTAATGTAGAACATTTACATAACTGTCAACGCTGACACATTGAGTCACTTTAAAAAGGACAAACTGGCATGTGTGTTAAATACATATGTAGTCTGTCTACTTGAAATCAACTTAAAGGAAAATGGAATTCTGGACCTGAATAATAAAGACAAGTACAGTAAAGCTTTAAATGTTATACTCAAAGAAAAATAATCATGTAAAACTAGGACCCAATTTAATTCTGAAATGAGCTTCACTAAATATAGTGCAAGTCTTTTTTTTTTTTTTTGGAGTGGGGGGGTGCCAGCTCTGGGGCTTAAACTCAGGGCCTAAATTCTGTCTTGGAGCTTTCTTGTTTAAGGCTAGCAACCTACCACTAGAGCCACAACTCCACTTTCAGCCTTTTGGACATAAGTCTTATGGAGCCAGGAGCCAGGTACCCATTGCTCATGCCTATAATCCTAGCTACTCAGGAGGCTGAGATCTCCTAAGGATGATAGTTCAAAGCTAGCCTGGGCAGAAAAGTCCCCATGAGACTTTTACCTCCAATTAACCACTCAAAAAACTGGAAGTGGCACTGTGGCTCAAAGTGGTAGACGTCTAGCCTTAAGCAAAAAAGCTCAGGGATAATGCCCAGGACCTGAGTTCAAGCCCCACAACCAACACACACACAAAAAGAAAAAGAAAAGAAAAAAAAAAAAGAAAAATGTATGAAGAAAACGTCTCTATATCCTTAACTTCCCATATTCCCCTTTTTTGGGGGTCATTCGTGGGACTTTAACTTGGGGCCTGAGCACTGTCCCTTAGCATCTTTTTGCTCAAGACTAGCCATAGCTTCACATCTGGTTTTTGAGTGGTTAACTGGAGATAAGAGCCTCATGGGAACTTTTCTGCCTTGGCTGGCTTTGAACTGTGGTGATCCTCAGATCTCAGCCTCCTGAGTAGCTAGGATTATAGGTGTGAGCCACCAGTGCCCAGAACTTATGTTTTTAAAGTCCCACTGTTTCATTTATTCTCCCAACTACTGTACCCAGTTTAACCTAAACTACAGAATTTTCCTGAAGAAACAATGGAAACAAATGAGTGCTGTAAGAAAATGAAAAGCCGCAGCAGTACAGTGGCACCACTGCTTTGGTTCAATTCAATCCATGTGGAGGGCACACATAAGAACAGGAAAAAAAGAGGAATGAGTAAGGGGTACACCTGGATGAGAATCGCTGACAATAAGATGGCACAGCCCAGTGGAAAAAAGTCTCTTCAACAATCGCTATTGGGAAAACTGGGCAACCATATGCAGAAAACTTCAAGTGGATCCCTGCTTGTCACCATGTACCATCAACTAACTCAAAGTAGATCAAAGACCTCAATGTCAGACCCAAAACAACTGCAAGGGAGAAGAGAGACCTCAGAACTTAAAAGTATAGGCAGAAACTTTCTGAATAGAGTCCCAGGAGCACAAAAGATAGGGGAGAGACGCAACAAGTGGGACTATATTAAAATAAGAAGTTTCTACACAGCTAAGGAAACAGTGACCAAACTAGAAAGACAGCAAACTAATTGGGAAAAGGTCTTTACCAGCAATACATTAGACAAAGGCCTAATATCCAATATATACAAGGAGCTCAAGAAACTAACCTCTCCCAAACTTAATACATCAATTACTAAATGGGCAAGGGAGATAAAGAGACTTCTCAGAAGAGGTAAGAATGGCAAAGAAACACATGAGGAAATGCTCATCATCCCTGGCCATAAAGGAACCATGAAATACAATCTTACCCCAGTTAGATTGGCCAACATTTTCAATTCTGCCAACAACAAATGCTGGCAGGGATGTAGGGAAAAAGGAACCCTACTGCACTGCTGGTGGGAATGTAAACTAGTACAACCACTCTTGAAAGCAGTCTGACGGCTCCTCAAAAAACTAAACATAAACCTTCCCTCTGACCCAGTCATACGACTCCTAGGCATCTACCTGAGCATCATAAACCAGGATATGATAAGGACATCTGCACAACCATGTTCACTGCTGTACTATTCACAAATGCCAAGATATAGAAACAACCCAGATGTCCCACAATAGATGAGTGGATCCAAAAAATGTGGTACCTATATTTTATATAGTCATTAGAAAGAATAAAATGTCATTTGCAGGAAAATGGATGGTACTAGAAGAAATCATGTTAAGTGAGATAAGTCAATATCAGAGAGACAAACAGCACAGTTCTCCCTAATATGTGGACGGTAGATCTAAAACACAACGGGACATAATAAAACACACAACATTCTAGATACTCATATACAGAAAGACCAAAAGATTCTTAGGAGAAAATCACAAAGGTACAATACCCAAGCACCTCTTCATACGCATATAAAATAATACACATATCAAAACAAACTCCAAAGATATGGAAACAAAGGACTTTTTTCTTAAATTGTTTTCTTCTTTGATGACTCTGTATTCTTTATTTTTTTTTTGGGGGGGGGGGGCCGGTCGTGGGGCCTGAACTCTGGGCCTGGGCACTGTCCCTCAGCTCTTCAGCTCAAGGCTAGCACTCTACCACTTGAGCCACAGCGCCACTTCCGGCATTTATCTTTTTGCTTATGTGATGCTGAGGAATCGAACCCAGGGCCTCAGGCTTGCAAGGCAAGCACTCTACCACTGAGCCACCTTCCCAGCCCTGTATTCTTTATTTTATATATGGTGTATCCAGTGCACATCAGTGGGAGGGCACAGAATCAGAGGAGAAAGGGTGAAAAAGTGCAGCAGTGCAGCACACTGGACACTGATGACAGTGAACTTTACAACTCATGGGTGGAGATGGAGAGAATGAGGGAACAATGATACTATGCAGAAGGAAATGTACTTATTACTGACATATGTAAAGGTAACCCGGCTGTATATCACCTCTAAAACAACAATAAAGTAATGGGGGGAAAAAAGACGGCACAGCCTTGGTCTAGATGACACAAGGGAAAACAAGTGTAAAGGCAGAAGCACTTGGTGCTCAGGGCATCTGTGTGCGGCTCGTGTGCAGAGCCGCAGAAGCCACATTCTCTCTCCCACTACATGACGCACAGAAGCTCACGGCAGCTCCCTTCCCTGGGCTTGTTTTTCTCAACTCAGAAGAATATAATCCATGTGACCGAGAAACTGATTCGTAACTGTGGAAAGTGAAACGTTCCTGTTTTACCTGTTTGTATCTATATTACTTAAGTTAAAATGTCTTTGCTTTCATGGGATTATGGTATTATCTAAATGTACATTATGAACATATGTAATTTCAACTCACAAAAGAAGAGCAAAATAGGGCTGGGAAGGGGTACAGTGCTTGCCTTGCATGCATGAGGCCCTAGGTTCGATTCCTCATAAGTAGAAAAAGCTGGAAGTGGTACTGTGGCTCAAGTGGTAGAGCTGAGGGGCAGTGGCCAGGCCCAGAGGTCAGGCCCCACGACCAACAACAACAACAACAAAAAAGAGCAAAATAGAAATAAAGTATAACGTCTTCATTTACTATTTGTTGAATGTTTTGTGTAACAAATTCTTATCTACAAAAACAGTGGTCTGGGCTGGGAAGGTGGCTCAGTGGTAGAGCGCTTGCCTTGCATTGCCTGAGGCCCTGGGTTCGATTCCTCAGCACCACATAAGCAAAAAGAAAAAAGCCGGAAGTGGCGCTGTGGCTCAAGTGGTAGAGCGCTAGCCTTGAGCTGAAGAGCTGAGGGACAGCGACCAGGCCCAGAGTTCAGACCCCACGACTGGACCCAAAAAAAAAAAAAAAAACAGTGGTCTCTAGTTACTACATTCTAGGCAAGGGATTCGGAGAGGGCACCTTGCCCCACCGGGGAAAGGCTACAAACCCATGTCTGGACATAGGAAGGCAGGGAGGACGTAACAAAGATTCAATAAATGTGCTTTATTTTTTTATGTTTTTGGTGCCAGTCCTGGAGCTTGAACTAAGGGCCTGGGCGCTTGTCCCTGAGTTTTTTGCTCAAGGCTAGCACTCTACCACTTAAACCATAGTTCCACTTATGTCTTTTTGGTGGTTAGTTGGAGATAAAAATCTCAGACTTTTCTGCCAGGGCTGACTTTGAATAGTGATCCTCAGTTCTCAGCCTCTTGAATGGCGACATTACAGGAGCAAGCCACTGGCATCCAGCTAGTCTGATCAACTTTTTTTTGTTGGTCAGTTGTGGGGCTTGAACTCTGGGCCTGGACACTGTCCCTCAGCTCTTCAGCTCAGGCTAGTGCTCTACCACTTGAGCCACAGTGCCACTTCTGTTTTTTCTGGAGATTAGAGTTTCATGGACTTTCCTGCTGGGGATGGCTTTGAACCACAATCCTCAGATCTCAGTCTCCTGAGAAGCTAGGATTACATGTGTGAGCCACCAGCACCCAGGTAGTTTGGTGAACTTTTATGCCCAGGCTGACCTTGAACTATAATCCCCCAATGTCTACCACGCAAGTAAGCTAGGATTATAAACTTGAGCCTGCCTGCCCTAGCCCTAAAAGTTTTTTTGTTTGTGGTTGTTTTTCTTTCCCCTTTCTTTTTGGTGATCCTAGGAGTTGAACTCACGGCTTTGGCACTTATTAGGCAGGCACTCTACCTCTTAAACCATGATCCAGCCCTTTTTTCTTTTTCTTTTGCTATTTTTCAAATAGGGTCTTACATGTAGGCCCAGGCTGGCCTAGATTTCAATCTATCTGTTATGTTTCCCACTTCGTCAGAATGACAGGCACCCATGTCATTTACTAAAATGGGGGTCTGGCTTTTATGCTTGAGGTTGGCTTTAAACAGCAATCCTTCAATCTCAGCTTCCCCATTAGTTAGAGTTACAGGCTCGAGCCAATGACATCAGGCTCCTACAAGTTTTTTCCTTCCTTCTCCCTTCCTTCTTTCCTTTCTTCCTTCCTTTCTTCCTTCCTTTCTTTCTTTTCTTTTCTTTTTTTTTTTTTTTTTCCTTGCCTGTCCTAGGGCTTGAACGCAGAGCCTGGGCACTGTCCCTGAGCTGCTTTTGCTCAAGGCTAGCGCTCTACCACTCGAGCTGCAGCACCACTGCTGGCTTTTTCTGTTTATGTGGTACTGAAGAATCAAACCCACTGCTTCCTGCATGCTAGACAAGCATTCTACCAAGCCACATTCCCCCTACAAGTTCTAATGTTGCCATTTTGTATCAATTTTTGCAAGTGGCACATGCTATATAACATACTCATACTCATTAGCAATGAGATAAAATATAACAGACATATATCCCAGTACTTGATAATAAAAGTACAATATTACTACAAAAATTGTAGTATTCTCACTTCTATTTATTTCTTCTAATTCAATTTATGATTTATTTTTACCACAAATGAAAGCTGACAGTATTCTATAAGACTGATTTTTTAAAAAATCATATCATTGGGCTGGGAATGTGGCTCAGTGGTAGAGCGCTTGCCTTGCATGCATGAGGCCCTGGGTTCGATTCCTCAGCATCACATAAGCAGGAAAAAAAAAAAAGCCGGAAGTGGCACTGTAGCTCAAGTGGTAGAACGCTAGCCTTGAGCTGAAATGCTGAGGGACAGCGCCCAGGCCCAGAGTTCAGGCCCCACGACCGGACCCAAAAAAAAAAAAAAAAAATCATATCATTATAGCAACTGTGATATGAAAGTGGCAAGTGGATCTTCATGTAATTAAGATGTAATCGAAACTTGGCCAAACAGATGATTGAAATTACAAACATATCTAGTTTGTATTTAAGACTCTTTAGAGCACTTGTGCAGTTAAGTCTCCTCACAATTTTCTAATTTCATTTCTTACTAGTTTCTAAATATATTTGTTTGGTTTCTAAATATACTTGTGTTACCATTTCTTTTGGATAAGAGCTTATATTCATGTGCCTTCACAGACAGAATACATAGAAAACATAACATTGAGAATAGAAATATTTCTGAGGATTTTACATCTCCTTTCCTGCAAATGCTAACAATGAAAATATAAAAATAAAACTTCAGTGTGGTTTAAAGGCACATGGTTCTCTTCTGCTTTGTTCTGAGACAAGGTCTCACTTTGTTGCCCAGCTAATCTCAAACCCATGGGCTCAAACCCATGATCCTCCTCCTGCCTTATCACTGACAGTAGCTGACACAACAGGCAAATAGCTCCTGCCAACACAAGTTTAAACCCCATTGTAATTTCACATGTTTAAAACAAAGCAACATCTTTTTTTTCTAATTTACTTTATTGTTATATATAGCAGGGATACTTTTGTCAGGTATTAAGTACATTTCCTTTTACACAGTGTCATCTGTCCCTTCGTTCTCTACCATTCCCTCTGTCCCTTTTCCACCCAACAAGTTGCGTAGCTGACTTTCATCAATGTCCAGTGCACTCCACTGCTGCACTTTTTCATCCTTTGCTTCTGATTCTGGGGCCTCCTCCCTCCACCTTCCCACAGATATGCACGTGAATATACCATATATAATGTAACGAATACAGAGTTGGGCTGGGAATGTAGTTTAGTAGTAGAGTGCTTGTCTAGCATGCATGAAGCCCTGGGCCTGATTCCTCAGTACCGCATAAACAGAAAGAGACAGCAGTGGTACTGGAGCTCAAGTGGTAGAGTGCTAGCCTTGAGCAAAAGAAGCTCAGGGACAGTGTCAGGCTCTGAGTTCAAGTCCCAGGACAGGCAAAAAAAAAAAAAAGAATACAGAGGGGCTGGGAAGGTGGCTCAGTAGTAGAGTGCTTGCCTTGCATGCATGAGGCCCTGAGTTTGATTCCTTAGTACCACATAAGCAGAAAAAGGCGGAAGTGGCACTGTGGCTCAAGTGATAGAGCGCTCGCCTTGAGCTGAAGAGCTGAGGGACAGCGCCCAGGCCCAGAGTTCAAGCCCCACGACCGACAAAAAAAAAAGAAAAAAGAAAAAAGTCCTTCAGTTCAATATCTAAGCAACATCTTTTGACAATATGTAAGTCATGGTTTTTATGTTATAAAATAGTGTTATAAATAAAACCTTTTTTTTCTTTAAGGTGGTTTCAGGCTGGTGACTTGTGCCTGAAATCCTAGCAACTCAGGAGGCTGACATCTGAGGATTGTAGCTGAAAGCCAGCCTACGCAGGAAAGCCCAAGAAATGCCTATCCAATTAACCACCAAAAAAGCCAGAAGTGGAAGTGTGGCTCAAGTGGTACAACACAAGCTTAGGCAAAAAGAAGCTCAGGCACATTGCCCAGGCCCTGAGTTCAAGCCCTAGAACCAGCATGTGCTCATGCACGTGCACGTGTGTGTGTGCGTGTGCACGTGCGCACAGACACACACACACACACACACACAGAGGAAAACTTTAACAAAGCTTCACATTAGCAGGTGCTCTATTGCTGATTCACATCTCCCTCTCACCCTCTAGAAATCCAAAGAGAATTAATCAATAACAAATATTTAATTTCAAAATCTCAGTTAGATTTGAGGGGATGGTACTGGGGCTTTAACTCAGAGCCTCACACTCTTACTTGAATTTTTTGCACAAGGCTAGTGCTCTACCATTTGAGCCACACCTTCACTTCCAGCTTCTTGTTGGTTCATTGGAAATTGGAGTCTCAGGATTTGTCTGCTCCAGATAGCTTTGGACCCTTGATCTTCCACATTTTAGCCTCCTGAGTAGCTAGAATTATAGATGTGAGCCATCTCAGTGCTCGACCCCAACTATTGATTCCTACTTGTTAATTTTTTTTTTTTTTTTTTTTGTCCGTTGTGGGGCTTGAACTCTGGGCCTGGGCGCTGTCCCTCAGCTCTTCAGCTCAAGGCGAGCGCTCTACCACTTGAGCCAGTGCTCCACTTCCTACTTTCCCATAATAGAAACAAAAAAATCCCTAAGACACTAGAAAAACAAAACCTATTACCATATTGGAAAAAAAAATATAAAATATGAAATTGAGAAACTGGACCTTAAGGAATATACTGTCAGAAAAATTGAGTATCAATATGGAGAAAACATATCAATACCACACATTATGATTAACTAAAGATACATAAAGAACTAAGAGTTCAAGTAGTTTGGGTACTTGTTGGGTCAGGAACATAACTCAATGGTAGAGTGCTTGCCTTTCAATCTCTGATTCAAATAATTAGATTTTGTTTTGTTTTTGTCGGTGGTGGAGCTTGAACTCTGGGCCTTGTACTGAACCTCAGACCTCAGCTCTTCAGCTCAAGGCTAGCGTTCTACTACTTGTACAGTATCACTTCCAGTTTTCTGGTGTTTTATTGGAGATAAGAGTCTCATGGACTTTCCTGCACAGGCTGGCTTTGAATTGTGATCCTCCTATCTCAAGCCTCCTTAGTAGCTAGGATTACAGGTGTGAACCACCAGCGCCCGGCCTTCCAAAGTCTTTTAATGGTCACCTTATGTAAATATATTTTACCTTATTCAAACTAGCCAATTTGAGCAGATTGTGAACCTGAGCTCAACCAATCTGACCAGAGAAGGTAAACAGGGGAACAGGTTGCCTGCTCTGTATGCTTACTTGTCAGAGTTTTAACTGATCATGCACACTTCTGCAGAAGTAAAATTTGCCTTTCTAAGACGTTCTTTTCTTTCTTTCTTTTTTTCCTGCCAGTCCTGGGGCTTGAACTTAGGGCCTAAGCACTGTCCCTGAGCTTCTTTGTGCTCAAGGTTAGCATTCTACCACTGGAGCCACAGTGCCACTTCTGACTTTTTCTGAGTAGTTTATTGGAGGTTAAGAGTCACTTTTCTGCGCAGGCTGGCTTTGAACCCCAATCCTCAGATCTTAGTCTGAGTAGCTAGGATTACAGATGTGAGTCACTGGCACCCAGCCAGTTCCTTATTTTTGTATCCATCATTGTGACTCCAGTGGTTCTTGGACAGCATATTCATAGCACTATCCAACTGTGGCAGAGTGAACAAATTCTTCTGGTTACTTTATTTAGGAGGCATGGCTAACATGGCATGGCATTGTCAGCTGTAAGAATATTTATAGTAACTTTTTGCCAAAAGAATTCACCAGAACTTACTGAGAAAGTTACATAGATAGGCTGCATCAAATCCTTTTTTGTGTGTGTTGTTTTTCTCTTTTTCTTTTTCAAAAAAATTTCACATAGCAATTATACTCTGAGTTGATCATTTCAACTGTGATTACTAGGAAGGTCCCTCACCTATGGTGGAGATATCTGAACCAAGTCCTTTCAGGAAGGAGGCCTGAGACCAGTGCATAAGGGTTAAGGAATCTCTTAGTCACAACTGTAAGAAGTATGAAGCTGTTGCCCCAAATTCTTTTGTTGGTGGTGGTGGTAATGGTGGTGGTGGTGCTTACGGGGCTTGACTCTGGGCCTGGGTGCTGTCCCTCAGCTCTTCAGCTCAAGGCAAGCGCTCTACTACTTGAGCCACAGAGCCACTTCCAGTTTTTTTCTCATTGGAAGTAAGAGTCTCATGGACTTTACTACCAGGGCTGGCTTTGAACTGTGATCCTTGGATCTCAGCTTCTTGAGTAGCTAGGATTACAGGCCTGAGCCACCAGCACCCAGCCCAAATTCTTAATAAGAAAGCTACTTTACTAGGAACAGACTCATAACAGAAAGAATTGCCTTCACAATTCCTAATACTACTCAGAAAATCATCTTTTGAAGTTGTCTATAAAATTATCTTTAGTAAAAAAAAAAATGAGCGGGGCGCTGGTGGCTCACGCCTGTAATCCTAGCTACTCAGGAGGCTGAGATCTGAGGATCGCGGTTCAAAGCCAGCCCGGGCAGGAGAGACGTGAGACTCCTATCTCCAATAAGCCACCAGAAAACCGGAAGTGGCGCTGTAGCTCAAGTGGTAGAGCGCTCGCCTTGAGCTGAAGAGCTGAGGGACAGCGCCCAGGCCCAGAGTTCAAGCCCCACAGCCGACAAAAAAAAAAAAAAAAAAATATATATATATACATATATATATATCTTTAGTAAAAATCAACACAAACTTTTACTGGTTTCCAGTAAAATTCCGAACTTTAATCTTCAGAATTCCTTCATCTGTGGGCTGGGAAGGTGGCTCAGTGGTAGAGTGCTTGCCTTGCATGCATGAGGCCCTGGGTTCGATTCCTCAGCACCATATAAGCAAAAAGAAAAAAGCCGGAAGTGGCTCTGTGGCTCAAGTGGTAGAGCGCTAGCCTTGAGCTGAAGAGCTGAGGGACAGCACCCAGGCCCAGAGTTCAGGCCCCACGACCAGATCCAAAAAAATAAATAAATTTCATCTGTAAAGTTAACATAGCTAAGAAAATTGCTTTGTTGTTGTTGTTGGTTGTAGACTTGAACTCAGGGCCTGGGCACTGTCCTTGAGCTTTTTCCGCTCAAGGCTAGCGTGCTACCACTTTAAGCCACAGAGCCACTTCAGTTTTCTGGTGGTTAAGTGGAGAGAAGAGTCTCATGGACTTTCCTGCTCAGGCTGGCTTCAAGCTGTTATCCTCAGATTTCAGCCTCTCAAGTAGCTAGGATTACAGGTGTGAGAGCCACTGGTGCCTGCATTTTTTTCTGTAGGCACGAGCCTAACACAACACAACATGCTATCATGAATATTCTAAAAGACTCGTTGCTTCTAGTTATATTGGAAAAAAAATACCTAGGCACCAGTGGTTCTTAACTGTAAATTTTGGTACTTAGAAGGCTGAGATCTGAGGACTAGTTTGAAGCCAGCCAAGGTAAAAAAAACCTAAGAGTCTATCTCCAATTTACCAGCAAAAAGTCAGAAGTGAAGATCTAGCTCAAATAGCAGAGTACCAATTTGAGTGCAAAATCTAACAAGAGCTTAAAGGCCTGAGTTCAAGCCCCAGTACTGATACAAAAAAAGGGAAAAGAATTTATCTCATTAGATCCATTTTCTACCATTCTATATATCTCTTTATCCCATCTATATAACTATCCTATTTATGAAATAGGTCACCAGTATTTGAGTAACATTATTTAACATTTACTATACTAATAAAATTAAGTCCTGGGACTGGGAAGGTGGCTCAGTGGTAGAGTGCTTGCCTTGCATGCATGAGGCCCTGGGTTCGATTCCTCAGCACCACATAAGCAAAAAGAAAAAGGCTGGAAGTGGTGCTGTGGCTCAAGTGGTAGAGTGCTAGCCTTGAGCTGAAGAGCTAAGGGACAGCGCCCAGGCCCAGAGTTCAGGCCCCACGACCGGACCAAAAAAAAAAAAAAATACAAATACAAAAAATAAAATTAAGTCCTGGGCTGGGAAGGTGGCTCAGTGGTAGAGAGCTTGCCTTGCATCTATGAGGCCCTGGGTTCGATTCCTCAGCACCATATAACCAGAAAAAAATAAAAGCCGGAAGTGGTGCTATGGCTCAAGTGGTAGAGTGCTAGCCTTGAGCTGAAGAGCTGTGGGACAGCGCCCAGGCCCAGAGTTCAGGCCCATGATCAGACCCCCCAAAAAATAATAAAAAAATAAATAAAATTAAGTCTTTTGAAATATGTGTGTATATATATGTATATATGTGCATATATATACATATATATGTATATGTGTATATATGTATGTATATCTATATGTTAGCTGTCAAAAGAACAATAAAACCTAAGTTGTTCAGTTCTTTTATTAGTGTTTTATTTCTTCAAATTTATCCACTTCTTCAAAAATCTGCAGAGAGGGCTAGGGGAATGGCTTACATGGTAGAGCTGCAGAATAGCAAGCCTACTACCCTGACTTAAGAGCCCTGAACTGCCCTTACCAAAAAATCTGCAAGATAATAATATCATCCCTTATCATTTCAGTGCCGTTATTTCAGCCAAAAGGAGAAAAAATAAAAGAGAAAGAAAAAGAAAGAAGCAAGTTAAAAAACCCATTATTTTACCCATTTCAACAAGACTCATGTCCAGATAAAGCAGATTTGGCAAGTATAAAGTATTTTTGGAGTATAAACTCTGGAGCAAGACTACTTAGGTTCAAATATGAGCTTTAACACTAATGAGTGGTGTGAAATCTTAGACAAATGATTTAACTTTCCCAGGTCTCAATCACTTCTACAAAACGTGAATAATAGTGACTTTCTCCCAACTTGTTGTAAGGATTAAATGTGTTAATACCCACAAAGCTCTTTTTTTTTTTTTTTTTTTGGGTCCGGTCATGGGGCCTGAGCTCTGGGCCTGGGCGCTGTCCCTCAGCTCTTCAGCTCAAGGCTAGCACTCTACCACTTGAGCCACAGCGCCACTTCCGGCTTTTTTTTTTTCTGGTTATGTGGTGCTGAGGAATCGAACCCAGGGCCTCATGCATGCAAGGCAAGCGCTCTACCACTGAGCCACCTTCTCAGCCCCCCCTCCCACCCCCAGCAAAGCTCTTAAAACAGTGCCTAGTACATAATAAACTTGATGTATTTGTTCAAGAAAAAGAAATAAGTGGAGCTGTGACTCAAGAAGTAGAATACCTACCCTGAGCATAAAAGACAAGCGAGGCCCTGAGATCAAGCCCCAATACAGGCAGAAAGCAAGAAAGAGAAAGGAAGGGAGGGAGGGAGGGAGGGATCTCAGCCTCCTGAGTAGCTAGGATTACACTTGTATAATCACTTATTCCCAGCCCTAAACTCTCAAGTCCAAATAACAAGATATTCCTATGAGAGATGAAACAGGGCTGGGAATGGGGCTTAGTGGTAGAGTGCTTGCCTAGCATGAATGAAGCCCTGGGTTCAACTCCTCAGTACTACATAAACAGAAAAGACCAGAAGTGGTGCTGTGCTCAAGTGGTAGAGTGCTAGTCTTGAGCAAAAGAAGCTCAGGGACAGTGCCCAGACCCTGAATTCAAGCCCAGAACTGGGGGGAGAGAGAGAGGCAAGGGGGGGAGGGGGAGAGTGGAGAGAGAGAAATACACAGAGAGAGAACTACAGAGAGAGAGAGAGAGAGAGAGATATGAAATGAGTTGAACCTATAGTTCTGATAACGTTTACTTGGTCTTGCTCCTAAAATTCTACACAATAAGTTTCTATAAAGTCCTCAATAAAAGATGTTTTCAAGCTTTTTGGCAATCTAAGACACTGTGTGTCAATCATGTCCTATTATTCAGCAAATATAAAGAACTCAATGTAGTCAAGAATATTCCCAGGAGATCCGAATGTGCATCGACAGTACTAATAGCTAACATTTATGGAATGTTTTTTATACGTCAGGACTGTTCTTGGTACTTCTATTTTTATTTATTTTTTGTTGGTCTTGAGGCTTGAACTCAGGGCCTTTGCAATGTATTTAGCTCTTTTGCTCTAGGCTAGCACACAACTTCTTTGAGCCACAGCTCTATTCTCAGTTTTTGAATGGTTCACTGAAGATAAGAGGCTCATGACCTTTCCTGCCTAGGCTGGTTTCAAACCTCAATCCTCAGATCTTAGCCTCCTGAGTAGCTAGGATTACAGGTGTGAGTCATTGGTGCTTGGCCTTGGTATTTCTTTTTTTTTTTTTTTTTTTGGGTCCAGTCGTGGGGCCTGAACTGTGGGCCTGGGGGCTGTCCCTCAGCTCTACAGCTCAAGGCTAGCGCTCTACCACTTGAGCCACAGTGCCACTTCCAGCTTTTTTCTTTTTCCTTATGTGGTGCTGAGGAATTGAACCCAGGGCCTCAAGCATGCAAGGCAAGCGCTCTACCACTAAGCCACCTTCCCAGTCCCTGGCCTTGGTACTTCTAATATACTAATTCTTTCAATATACATCTGAGAGGCACTATTTATTTTCTTCATCATGTAATAGATGAGAAAACTAAGGCAGAGAGAACAACTTGCCAAAAGTTCCTCTTGCCCAAGGTGACTTAATCTAGTAAATGACTAACTCAAGCAAGTTGGCCCCACAGCCTGAGCTCACAAAGCACAGCTAAATGCCCCACAACAGAATATTACAATGCCAATGGCTTCAAATTGGGCAAGGTAAAACTGTATTTTATGACCTGCTATAGCCACCAATAGCCAGAATTCATAGACCAGGTAACAAGAAGGCAGGTTTTCTGGGCTGGCTGGCTCAAATGGTAGAAAGGTTGTCTAGCATGAACCAGGCCCTGGGTTCTCTAGCAGTAATGGGGGGGAGGGAGGGGGAGGGTTGGGGATTAATCCTTTTCTCATTCTTGGGCCTTCCAAGTGAGTATAAGTTAATGCAACCTACCTTCTATTTTCCTTCCTTTTCTTCCCTTCCTCCTTCCCTCTATTTATTTATTTATGCTTGCAATGGGGCATAAATTCAGGGCCTAGAACTCAGTGCCAACTTCCTTAGGGCTTTTTTTCCCCCTCAAGGCTGATATTCTACCACTTAAGCAACAGCTCTACTTCTTGCTTTTTGGTGGTTAACTGGAGATAGGAGTCTCATGGACTTTTCTGTCAGGGCTGACTTTGAATCACAATTCTCAGATCTCAGTCTCCTGAGTATCTAGGATTACAGATGTGAACCACCAACTAAGTGAAATGCTTTAAATAGTGCCAGCCACATAGGAAATGGTTACTCTGTGTTAAGAGGTAGTACTGGTAAGAATAGGAGAGAGAGTATGCTGGCTGACTCTTACTCTGATGGTTAGGACAGGCTGAAAATGGTTATATTTACATATTTACAAAACCTGAACTAGGACAATAAATAAATGCAGTCTACTATCATAAACCCTAATGATTTCTTAGTTGTGATGTTACATTCACGTGACATACAAATATGAGCAAACTGCCTCATTTCTCAGTCCTTTTTCTTGGTTTACAAAGCCTGGAGTGGGGCCAGAAGAACAGTAGAATAAATCAGCATTGTAAACTTTTGGCTAAATGCCAAGAACAGAAGCAATCTTTTTGAAAGGCAACTGAATGGCCCGAAACTTTAACTGAGAGATGAGAACTAGAAAAGTATTCAGAAGATAGAGCTCTGTATAAGAACAAGAATTTTCAAGCTCATGATTCTAAGACTACCATTTTTAAAATCATGTATCTAGAAGGCAGAAATTGTAATGGGGCAGTATAACTGCATTTTCTCAATTGTTCTAAGCCATATTTTGTTTTTGTTTTTGGGTCTAGTCGTGGGGCCTGAACTCTGGGCCTAGGAGCTGTCCCTCAGCTCTTCAGCTCAAGGCTAGCACTCTACCACTTGAGCCACAGCACCACTTCCAGCTTTTTTCTTTTTGCTTATGTGGTGCTGAGGAATCGAACCCAGGGCCTCATGCATGCAAGGCAAGCACTCTACCACTGAGCCACCTTCCCAGCTCCCAAGTGACAATTCTTACAGGTAATAATACTTCATTTGTTACCAGATTCCATGATTTGCAACTGTTTTCAAAATATTCAGAAAACTAATTTATTCACCTCCTTCTTTCCCATATATAATTAAATTTATTTGGGAATAAAAAAGACATAAAAGTAAAATGATTAATAGTATTTTAAATGGCTATCATTCACATTTTGGGGGGGGGGGGGGGGTGGTCTGGTCATGGGGCCTAAACTCTGGGCCTGGGTGCTGTCCCTCAGCTCTTCAGCTCAAGGCTAGCACTCTACCACTTGAGCCACAGCACCACTTCCAGCTTTTTTTTCCTGCTTATATGGTGCTGAGGAATCGAACCCAGGGCCTCGTGGATGCAAGGCAAGGGCTCTACCACGCAGCCACCTTCCCAGCCCATCATTCGGGTTTTTTGTTTGTTTTTTTTTTTTGGTCTTTTGTGGTTGTGCAGCCTGAACTCTGGGCCTGGGTCAGCTCTTTGGCTCAAGGCTAGAGCTCTACCACTTGAGCCACAGCCCACTTCTGGTTTTCTGAGTGGTTTATTGGAGATAAGAGTCTCATGATCTTTCCTGCCTGGGCTGGCTTTGAACCGTGATCCTCAGATCTCAGCCTCCTGAGTAGCTAGGATTACAGGCGCTCACATGGGCGTCTAACTCGGTGTAGCTCCTGAGCAGGGTCTTGGGGCCTACCCCTGCCCGCTTTGCAGAGGTCAGCAGGCAGTACTCCTGCTGGGTGTCCTCAAACCAGCGCCTGTGCGGAGGAGGCCGCAGATGTAATTGAGGTCGTGCTCGTCCTCGCAGTTGGCCCAGCTGGGGAACGCTGATTTGTATCATTGAAGCAGAGGCCCTCGGGTGTGAAGCACGAGGAGCGGGTAAGACCGGGGCAGAATGGGGCTGCAAAGACCACGGCTGCCGTTCTCGCTCTGCTGGAAGTTGGACATGGCACAGCACTGGGTCAGGGGGGAATGCGGTCTGCGGCCAGTCCCACCTCCAGGGAGCTCACTGCTTCCAGAAGCCCCCCTTAAGGGACTTGAGCATGCAGAGTTGCCTGGCAAGTTGTAAAATGGGTTTCAGTTTGACCCTAAACCTTATCTTTCCGCCAACCCTAACCCTCATCAAAAACCTACCCCAAACCCGAACCCTAACCAGACTGGACTACTAATGCTAGTGCAAATACTCCAACTGGCATGCATCCTTTTACTCCACTTTTGACTCTTCAACACACTTTCAGTTTGACCCTCAATGTTACCTTTTTCCAAACCCTAACATAACCTACTCCTAGCCCTAACCCCAATTATACCTGAATCCTCCTGGCTGAGGTTTAAGGATGAAGGTTTGAAGCCAGACCAGGGAGAAAAAATTCTTCAGACTCTTAACTTCAATTAGCAACCAAAAAGCCCAACTACTAGCCTTGAACTAAAAAGCTGTGTGACAGAGCTCCGTTCCTGAGTTCAAGTCCCCCAACATGTACCAAAAGAAAAAAAAAAAAAGTAAGAAAGCATAAATGGGGCTGGGAAGGTGGCTCAGTGGTAGAGTGCTCGCTTTGCATGCATGAGGCCCTGGGTTCGATTCCTCAGCAAAAAGAAAAAAGCCAGAAGTGGCGCTGTGGCTCAAGTGGTAGAGTGCTAGCCTTGAGCTGAAGAGCTGAGGGGACAGCGCCCAGGCCCAGAGTTCAGGCCCCACGACCGGACCCAAAAGACAAAAACAAAAACAAAAACCAGAAAGCGTAAGTTTTAATTTTACCCTAAAGCTTATTATTTTCCCTAACCCTAACCTTAACACTAATTATACTTAAACACTATTAATAAAACAATTTTGCATTCATCCTTTTACTGGGTTATTTTTCTTTCTTTCTTTTCTTTTTCTTGAGGCTTGAACTCTGGGCCTGGTTGCTGTCCCTCAGCTCTTCAGCTCAAGGCAAGCACTCTACCACTTGAATCACAGTACCACTTCTGGTTTTCTGGTGGTTTATTGGAGATAAGTCTCACAGACTTTCCTTTTTGGGCCTGCTTTGAACCATGATCCTCAGATCTCAGTCTCCTGAGTTGCTAGGATTACAGGCGTGAGCCACTGATGCCCAGCCCCCGTTTCTTTCTTTAGTCCTTTTTATAATTCAAAATTATATCCAAATGAATTTAGAAATCTGTCATAAACTTCTGAACCTATGTAATTCTTTTTTTTTTTTTTTTTTGCCGGTTGTGGACCTAAACTCTGGGCCTGGGCGCTGTCCCTCAGCTCTTCAGCTCAAGGCTAGCGTTCTACCACTTGAGCCACAGCGCCACTTCCAGCTTTTTCTGTTTATGTGGTGCTGAGGAATCGAACCCAGGGCCTCATGCATGCAAGGCAAGCACTCTACCACTGAGCCACCTTCCCAGCTCCTGAACCTAGGTAATTCTTATGACCAAAATATATATTCAAATGACCTACTAAGAGCCTATAGCTTTGATGGAACTAAAACTCACTACACTAAGTACATGTGTAGGACTTTGTACTTTTTTTTTTTTTTTTGTTGGTCGTGGGGCTTGAACTCTGGGCCTGGGCGCTGTCCCTCAGCTCTTCAACTCAAGCCGAGCGCTCTACCACTTGAGCTACAGCGCCACTTCCGGTTTTCTGGTGGTTTATTGGAGATAGGAGTCTCACAGCCTCTCCTGCCCGGGCTGGCTTTGAACCATGATCCTCAGATCTCAGCCTCCTGAGTAGCTAGGATTACAGGCGTGAGCCACCAGCGCCTGGCTGACTTTGTACATTTTTGCTGGCTTGTTTTTTGAGACAAGGTCTGGATATGTAGCCTAGGCTAGCTTTGAACTTATTAGGTAGTCCAGTCTAGCTTTAAATTCTCAATTCTCTTACCTCAGCCGCCTGAGTGCTCAGATTGCAGGTGGGTGACCCCAATGTTTGCAGAATTTTTTTATATTAAAAAAAAAAGACTGGAAAAAACCATCATTCATTCTTTAAGTCCTGGTTTCCTTATGACGATCCCTATTTTGAACTCTGATTCCCTCCAACTACAAAATGTAAATACCTATATACAGATGGAGACTTAGAAATGAAAGAGATGGAATGACAGTCCTGCATCAACCCAAACAGGTCTATGTATGGAATGCCAAAAGCTTTAAAAAAAACTTTCAGAAACACAGAAGTAAGGAAGTAACCAAAGTCAACCATTTGGGCTTAGTTTTTTGTTTTTTTGTTTTTGGCCAGTCCTGGGGACAGAGCCTGGGCACTGTCCCTGAGCTTCATTTGCTCAAGGCTAGCATTCTACCACTTGAGCCACTTCCGACTTCTTCTGTTTAAGTGGTACTGAGGAATTGAACCCAGGGCTTCATGCATGCTAGGCAAGCAATCTACCACTAAGCCACATTCCCAGTCCTTGGGCTTAGTTTTTAGAGGAGAAATGGTGAAGTCAGATTGAACAGAAAAGCTACAGTTTCCAGTATAGGTGCTGAGAGGAGATATAGATAAGAAACTTTCAAAGGGACTTCCCTCAACACTTAGTCAAAGTCCTAAAGCCAGCGAGAAGGGTCTTTATCTGTGGTATCTAGGACCAATGCGGCCAAGCTCCAAAGTCCTTAGCTAAAAATAGGTAAAGAGAGCAGCCCAATTTTGGAATAAGCCAGGGCTAAGCTATAACCTCATATGCATATATTATACGAGGGAGAACTCAGCCAAAGGAAAAACAGACACGAAAAGCTGTATTTCTTCTCTTCACATTAAGTACTAAATTTTAGAGCACAGCTTATGTTTGCAGGCAGGGATCATACGAAAAACATTTGCAATCAAATGCTACACACACACCATAAACCTAAGGGAGAAAAATGATCCAACACTATACCTCAAAATATATCTTGGACCACAACATTCGTTGACTAGGGCACTACCATTATGAACCTAGTCTCTATATGTTGTACATTACTCTCCCAAGGTACTTTAAAAAGATGTTCTAAGTCCCAAATGAGAAAAAAAAAAGATGGCTTTCAGGGATTAGAGGTGTGGCTCAGATGGTAGAATGTCAGCGAATGAGCCAATGAATGACAGATCAAAAGTTCAATCCCAGAGGCTCACACCTGTTATCCTGACTACTCAGGAAGATGAGATCTGAGGATCACTGTTGAAGCCAGCCCTGGCAGGAAAGTCAGTGAGACTCTTATCAGAAAACAAGAAGTGGCTCTGTGGCCACAAGTTAAGCCTCAGGATTGACCCCTTACCCTCCCCGCCCCCAAAAAAAAAAAATCTTGAAATTCAGTCTGGAACCAAAAACAAAACAAAAAGCCATAAGATGGCTTCAGGATCAAGATGACAACAATAATAAGCTTTTTCTTTTTTTAAGTTAGAGTGCACAGGGTAGAGGGTGCTCATGCCTGCAAGCCTACCTACTCAGAGGCTGAGTTCTGAGAATCAATGTTTGAAGTCAATCAGGGCAGAAAAGTCCAAGACAAGGTAATCTCCAATTAATCACCTAAAGATAGCCAGAAGTTTGCCAGGCGCTGGTGGCTCACTCAGGTAATCCTAGCTACTCAGGAGACTGAGATCTCAGGATCACTGTTCAAAGCCAGCCCCAGCAGGAAAGTGAGACTCTTATCTCCAGTAAACCAGCAGAAAACCAGAAGTGGTGCTGTGGATCAAGTGGTAGAGTGCTCACCTTGTGCTGAAGAGCTGAGGGACAGTGCCCAGGACCAGAGTTCAAGCCCCAGGATCGACCAAAAAAAAAAAAAAAAGATAGCCAGAGTGGGGCTCAAGGGGTAGAATTTAGCCTTGGGGGGGCGGGGGGGAGGTCACACTCAGGGACAGCGACTAGATTCTGAATTCAGAAATGGCACAGAAACAAAAAGTTTACAAGGCAAGAACGGAGATACACATCTGCCTATTGCATTCAACTAACTAAACACTTTGAAGTTTCACTAGCGAACTGTAGGTGAAAACATTTCTGTATCAACACTCTAAAATGCTTAAGGATACACTTGGTAAACCTTGTGCTAAACCGGGTGCACTGGTGGCTCACACCCACAGTCCTAGCTACTTAGGAAGCTGAGATCTGAGAATCTCGCTTTGAAGCCAACCCAGGAGGGCTGGAAAATCCGTGAGACACTTCCCTCCAATTTGCAAGAAAGCTCAAGGACAGCACCCAGGCCTTGAGTTCAAGACCCAGGACTGCGCGGGGGCGCGCACTCGCGCACACACACACACTCACACACGACCTGAGGTTAATTCTTTCCCAAAAAAGGCCATCCTGGATCATGGCAGTTGTCCTGCCAGCAGAGCCCATGCAGAACTCAGAGCTGACGTCCCAGAACATTCGCATTTTTGACACAGCTGTGCACATCCATTCTCCTGGGGCAGACAACGTGAAAATGACAGGTCGTCTTCCTGACCTGTCAATGGGCGCGTCCACACGAGTGCAGCCACCCACTGGCCCGGCCACCTGTTAGCCGCCGGGGACAGAGCCCCCAAACAGCCCCAAGGAAGAACTGGGAGAGCCTTTGTTGTTCTCTAACCACAGAAGCTGGCAGGGTTCAGCCAAACCCCAACGCCTACAGCCAAAGTTGCCCGGGGCCGAGGAAGTCTTGCTCGACAGGCTTTGGGCCAAGCCAGCGCCGCTGCAGCGAAGCCCCGGCGGCGCCCGTCGGGGGCCGGCCCGGGAGCGGGGAGGGGTCGGAGCGGCGAAGCTGGAGGACGCGGTCGTGGACTTCAGAGCGGCCCTGGTTCGCAGGGAAAGAGGGCGAGGTGGGCCGACCCGGGAAGCCCGGAGCCCCCCCCACACACAGCTCCGGGGATCGAAGGAAAGGGAGGGTTAAACCGTGAGAGCAGGAAGGAAAATGGAGCGGCGGCGGCTAGGCAAAAGGCGAGAGCGCGGGGCTGGAGCGGGGCGAGTGAAGGAGGGCTGCAGGCGGGGGACCGGCGCAGAGACCCCACTCTCCAAGACTCAGCTCCCACAGCCTGTACCCGACCGGCCGTGCTCACGCCCGGTCTGTCCGAGGCGGGGACTCACCCGAAAGCCGCAAATTCCGGACTCCAAACCCCTGGGGAACCGTCTGGACCCACGGTGAAACCAACCGAGCGGAGGAAACCGCGGCGTTTGTATGACCCGGATGCGCAGCCCTAGGAACCGGAAGTTGGAGGCCAGGGTCACCTCACGATCCACGCCTCCTTCCTCCAGAATGGTCTGAGCGCATGCGTCAGCCTGTGGCGGGGTAGGGCCGGGGGTTGGGGGGAGAGGGTGGTGTCAGGGAAGTGTCTAAGCCACGCCCACTCCTTCGTTCCGGTAGGCCACGCCCTAGACCACGCCCCGTTCAGTACCTCTGAGTATTGGTGCGGGTGAGTAAATCTTTGCTGAGCCACTGTCGGGATAAGAATCCTACCACCGGGAAGTTCCTCAAAAGACTCCACATAGAGCTCCCCTATGACCCAGCAATCCCACTTTTGGGCATTTATCCAAATGTTCACAAACAAGACCACACTTAAGCTACCAACACGACTATGTTTATTGCAGCATTATTTACCATAGCTAAGATATGGAACCAACCCAGATGCCCCTCAGTAGATGAATGGATCAAGAAAATGTGATATATATACACAATGAAATTCTTTGCCTCCATCAGAAAGAATGACATTGCCCCATTAGTTAGGAAATGGAAAGGCTTGGAAAAAATTCTATTAAGTGAAGTAAGCCAGGCCCAAAGAAACATAGGTCCATGGTTTCCCTTATTTGCAATAACTAGCATATGTGTGAGTCAAGCAGAAAAGATCAGATAAGTTGATGTTAGGGAAATTAACCCTAAAATATGTATTCAAATGTTTTTTTTTTTCTTTCAGGTGATTGTTTCTAGCACATTTATAAGATTATTTCTTGGTTGCTTTGTATGTCCCTCCCCCACAGTATAACCCCTGCTTTCACTGTATTTGATGTCAGTATAATTTGTGGAGGGGAAGGGAAAAAACAAATCGTTTAAATAGGGATACAGGTGGACCCATTGCAACAATGAGATGTACAAGTCGTTATGTCGAAAACAAATTTTACAACTTTGGTGGGGGGGGGGAGGGTTGGGTGGGGTGAGGGGATGGGAAGGGGAAACAAAGGAGGAGGCTACAATGCTTGATAAGAAATGTACTCATTATCTTGCCCGTGTAATTGTAACCCCTCTGTACAGTATTTTCACAATTAAAAAAAAAGAATCTTAACCACCCTCGTTTTTCAAGGTGGTTTAAGTATGTGCAATTCCCATCTCCCTTAAGGAATGTGAGGAGAAATGGTGTATGCATTTGGAAATTTTTGGAAAAACAAAGGAAAAAAATGGTAGAAAATTTTTAGAAGACACTGGGGAGGCTTGCCTAAGATTATCTTTCGGTTTAGTTCACTTTTTTTCTTTTTTTTTTTTTTTTTTTGGCCAGGCCTGGGGCTTGAACTGGGGGGCCTGGGTATTGTCCCTGGGTTTCTTTTGCCACAGCGTCACTTCCGGCTTTTTTTCTTTCTGTGGTACTGAACCCAGGGCTTATGCATGCTAGCAAAGCACTCTACCACTCAGCCACAAATTTTAAATTACAACCTAACTGGGCAAAAAGCAAGATTACATATAGGCTTTGTGGAGACCTGAAGTTTATTTAACTTGAAGGGTCCTCTTTAAGAAAAACACTGCCGGCCGCTGGTGCCTCACACCTGTAATCCTAGCTACTCAGGAGGCCGAGATCTGAGGATCATAGTTCAAAGCCAGCCCAGGTAGGAATGTCCATGAGACTCTCATCTCCAATAAAACCACTAGGAAACCGGAAGTGGTGCTGTGGCTCTAGCGGTAGAGTGCTAGCCTTGATCTGAAGAGCTGAGGGACAGCACCCAAGCCCAGAGTTCGAGCCCCACAACCAACCAAAAAAAAAGAAAAGTTTTTATTTTATTTTATTTTATTTTATTTTTTTCAATTAATTTTTTTGTGACAATACTGTACAGAGGGGTTACAATTACATGGGCAAGATAATGAGTACATTTCTTATCAAGCTACATTTCTTTTTTTTTAATTTAATTTAATTTTATTTTATTTGTGAACATACTGTACAGAGGAGTTACAATTACATGGGCAGGATAATGCATACATTTCTTACCAAGCATTGCAGCCTCCTCCTTTGTTTACCCTTCACATCCCTTCCCAGCCTCCCCCCCCACCCAATCCTTCCCCCCCTCAACCGACATGTCATTTTCGACATGACAACTTGTACTTCTCATTGTTGCAACAGGTCCACCTGTATCCTTAAACGACTTGTTTTTCCCCATCTCTTCCACAAGTTATACTGACATCAAATATAGTGAAAGCAGGGGTTATACTGTGGGGGAGGGACATACAAAGCACAAAGAAATAAGCCAGGCCCAAAGAAACATAGGTCCCATGGTTTCCCTTATTTGCAATAGCTAGTATATGTATGAGTCAAGCGGAAAAGGTCAGATAATATAATGTTAGGAAAATGAACCCTTAGATATGTATTTTAATGTTTTTTTCTTTCATGCATGTGTTTCTAACGCATTTATAAGAAAAGAAAAGTTTTTAAAATGCAAATGCAGCATCTGATCTTTTTAAAAGGGAGGAAAAGGAGCCATATATGTATATAATATATAATATATATAAAACAAATACAAATTAAAAACACAGAAAAAAATTTGTATATTAACTGCATGATATACTTCTGAATACTTCTTTCCACTACATGTTGTTATTTGTTTTTGTTCTGGTACTAGGGCTTGAACTCCAGGCTTTGAGCTTTCTGTTTGGGTTTTTTTTTTTTTTTTCTGTTTGGTTTTTTGATTGAGGCTGATACTGGACCACCGAAGTAACAGCTCCAGACTGGCATTTCACTGGTTAATTGAAGATAAGACTCTCAAAAAAGCCAGGTGCTGGTGGCTCACACCTGTAATCCTAACTACTCAGGAGGCTGAGGTCTGAGGATCACGGTTCAAAGCTAGCCCAGGCAAGAAAGTCTGTGACCCTTATCTCCAATAAACTACCAGAAAACCGGAAGTGGCGCTGTGGCTTAAGTGGTAGAACGCTACCCTTGAGCTGAAGAGCTGAGGGACCAGCGCCTAGGATCAGAGTTCAAGCTCCATGACTGACCAAAAAAAAAAAAAAAAAACTCAAAAGACTTTCCTGCCCAGGGCTGGCTTGAAACCAAGAATCTTCATGTCTTACTATTCTGAGTAGCTAAGAGTAACCACCAACACCTGGCTCTCTACATTTTTGGCTGAGTATTATTAGCTTACTTCTTCCTTTATTAACAACAATTCCCTAAGCAACATCATTTCCTACAGGGTTTTGTTGTTGTTTGTTTGTTTTGTTTTACTTTTTGCCAGTCCTGGGGCTTGAACTCAGAGCTAGGTGCTGTCTCTGACCCTCTTTGTGCTCAAGGCTAGCAGTTTACCACTTGAGCCACATCACCACTTCTGGCTTTTTCTGAGTAGTTTATGGAGATAAGACTTTCATGGACTTTCCTACCCAGGCTAGCTTCAAACCTCTGTCTTTAGGTCTCAGCCTCCTGAGTAGCTAGGATTGCAGACATGAGCCAGTAGCTTACAGCTACCAAGATTCTTTTTTTTTTGGTCCGGTCGTGGGGCTTGAACTCTGGGCCTGGGTGCTGCCCCTCAGCTCTTCAGCTCAAGACAAGCGCTCTACCACTTGAGCTAAGCGCCACTTCCGGTTTTCTGGTGGTTTATTGGAGATGAGAGTCTCACAGTCTTTCTTGCCTGGGCTGGCTTTGAGATCCTCAGATCTCAGCCTCCTGAGTAGATAGGATTATAGGCGTGAGCCACCAGTGCCTGGCTCTCCCAAGATTCTTAACCTTCTTACATCCCATATCTAACTCATCAGCATAATCTGTAGGAGCTGCCTTAAAAATCTGTCCAATTGGGGCTGGGAAGGTGGCTCAGTGGTAGAGTGCTTGCCTTGCATGCATGAGGTCCTGGGTTCCTTTCCTCAGCACCACATAAGCAAAAAGAAAAAAAGCTGGAAGTGGCACTGTGGCTCAAGTGGTAGACCACTAGCTTTGAGCTGAAGAGCTGAGGGACAGTGCCCAGGCCCTGAGTTCAGGCCACGACCGGACCCAAAAAAAAAAATCTGTCCAATGGGCTGGGATGGTGGCTTAGTGGCAGAGTGCTTGTCTAGCATGCATGAAGCCCTGGGTTCAATTCCTCAGTACCACATAAGCA
>NW_024870795.1:6967500-7090000 GCF_019054845.1 Dipodomys spectabilis
AAAAAAAGGAGACCGAGGGAAGAATTAACATTGTCCAAAAAGAAATGTACTATTTACCTGACTTATGTGACTACAGTCCCTTTATACATCACTTTTATAATAACAATAAAATAGTAAGTTAAAAAAGAAAACAAGCCAGGCACTGGTGGCTCATGCCTATAATCCAGGCAACTAAGGAGACTGAGATCTGAGGGTTGTGGTTCAAAGCCAGCCCAGGCAGGGAAGTCTGTTAACCACAAATTAACCACCAAAAAACTGGAAGTGGAGCTGTAGCTCAAATGGTAGAATACTAGCTTTGAGCAAGAAAGCTCAGAGACAGCACCCTGAATTCAAGCCCTAGGATTGGCAGACACACACACACCCACCTACCCACACACACCAAAAAACCTCCTCAGTTTTAATTTCTGGAAGAGGAAATACAAATATCTATAACCTATATAAACAAAAGTTATTTGATGCCAGGTGCAGCACTGGTGGACCACCCTGTAATCCTATCTACTCTGGAGGCTAAGATCTGAGAATTGAAGTTCAAAGCCAGCCCAGCCAGGAAAGTTTATGAGATTCTTATCTCCAAGAAACTACAAAAAGAGTCAGAAATGGAGCTGTGGCTCAAGTAGTAGAGCACTAGTCTTGAACACAAAAACTCAGGAACAGTACCCAGGCCCAGAGTTCAAGCCCAAGAACCTGTCACAAAAATAAAGTTCTTTGATGTCCTCAATGATTTTTTTTTAAGATGTTAAGAGATTGTGAGAGCTGGGTACTGGTGGCTCATGCCTTAATCCTAGCTACTCAGGAGGCTGAGATCTGAGGATCACAGTTCAAAGTCAGCTCAGGCAGAAAAGTCCATGAGACTCTTATCTCCAATAAACCACCAGAACACTGAAAATGCTGCTGTGGCTCAAAGTGGTAGAGAGCTGGCCTTGAGCTGAAGAGCCCAGGCCAAGAGTTCAAGCACCACAACCAACACAGAAAGAAAAAAAAAAAAAGATTCTGAGGTATTTGAACACAACCTGGGTAGAGCATACTATAATCCTAGCACTTACGATGCTAAGGCAGGACAATCAAGAATTCCAGATCAACCTAGACCTTGAACACAGTGAGAGACCATCACAAATGAAAACATCTGAGAACTGTTGCCCAGAGTCATTACATACGCTCATTCTTGTGCTACCTGCAATGGGCCCACTTTAACTAATTTTACCAGGTGCCTGACTCTCCAAGATGGCCATGCTCCTACCAGGACCAACTCTCCTCTGCAGGATGCCTTTCTATTTTGATGAACACACTTCAGGCAGTATCTTCTTGCAAAGATGTTTCACAACAGCTGCTTTGGTGGCAGCTTGGGATGCCGCATAGCTGCAGACTGTCCCCATGAGGAAAGTGAGACCCACACACCAGCCCCTTGCCTTATTGCTCATGATTATCCTGCCTGACCAGACCCATTGGTCACGTGCTTTCTGACACTGCCTTATCCCTAGTGGGCCTGGTCCACTTTGTCTCCTGGTCCTACGCTTGGTTTTCTTCCTGTTCAAGGGCTCCTTGTTGTGGAGATCACTTGTCGGCTGCCCACAACTAAGCTGAGCCAATCCACTCTTATCCCTGTCCAATCCAAAGCACAGTGGGTCAAATTGAGGTCACTTGGTGGTGTCCTGTCAACAAGAAAAATGTTTGGGGGGGCTGGGAAGGTGGCTCAGTGGCAGAGCGCTTGCCTTGCATGCAAAAGGCCCTGAGTTCGATTCCTAAGCACCACATAAGCAAAAAGAAAAAAGCCAGAAGAAGTGGTGCTGTGGCTCAAGTGGTAGAGCGCTAGCTGAAGAGCTGAAGGACAGCGTCCAGGCTCAGAGTTCAGCCCCACGACCAGACTCCCCCCACCAAAAAAGAAAAAGAAAACCAGAATTAGAGCTGTGGCTCAAAGTGGTAGAGCACTAGCTTTAGCAGAAAATCTCAGAGACAGGGCTGGGAAGGTAGATCAGTGGTAGAGCGCTTGCCTTGCATGCGTGAGGCCCTGGGTTCCATTCCTCAGCACCAACTAAGCAGAAAAAAAAGCCGGAAGTGGCGCTGTGGCTCAAGTGGTAGAGCGCTAGCCTTGAGCTGAAGAGCTGAGGGACAGCGCCCAGGCTTAGAGTTCAGGCCCACAACCGGACCCCAAAAAAAAAAGAAAGAAAAGAAAATCTCAGAGACAGCGCTGAAGCCCTGAGTCCAAGCCCCATGACAGACCAAAAAATAAATAACGACCAAAACTTCTCACCAATGGTTCAGAATCATAGCTGATCCAATTTTTTTTCCATAAAAGATGTAGCAACACACAACATAGTGAAAAATTCCTCCTGTGAAAATGTTATTGCTTTTATGTGACAGTTGAATGTCTTCCAGGCAAGAGACAAATTGCAACTGTGAAAAGAGCTGGGATCATTAAAACCAAAAAAAAGCAGTCAGAGTTTGAACAGCTGTCAGATAAAAGAAGCTTTAAATTTACTTTTCTTTGGAATACAGTTCCACTTTCCTACCAAAGTAGGCAGTGGGAACAGAAACAGAAACACTTCTCTGGCTCTGGAATTTCAAATGACACAGTTCCATTTCAGAGCACCTACCGAGGGCATGGTACTAATCCTTCATGTTTGTCCTCATGCGCCTCCCAATAGCAAGATTACTAATATGAGGCATACATACTCTGGTTAGCTCTACTTTTCAGAAAAGTAGGGTTCAAGACTATGAAATCCTGAGCTGGGAAGGTGGCTCAGTGGTAGAGTGCTTACCTTGCATGCATGAGGCCCTGGGTTTGATTCCTCAGCACCACATAAGCAAAAAAAGAAAAAAGCCAGAAGTGGCGCTGTAGCTCAAGTGGTAGAGTGCTAGCCTTGAGCTGAAGAGCTGAGGGACAGCGCCCAGGCCCCAGAGTTCAGGCCCCACAACCGGTTTCTTACAGAGAGATTATTCAAATCACATTCTACTTTTCTGCCCAAGGGAGGAGACTCCTGCCCACTAGAGGCCAGCCGTGAGCTACACAAGGCTGCCTTGGGGCCTCAACCTCGGAGAGATTAAAACAAACAGTTCCTGAAAAGCCTAAGTATCCTTTTGCATCCTATTTCATGTGCTGCTGTAGGAGAGGAAAAACTTACTTCTATACTCTTGGGTCTTTTGGCTGGCCCCAGAATTAAACATAAAACAGAAGAACATACATAAAACAGAAAGAGCATACATTCATTTTCGATATGGGGGAATTAAACCCAAGACTTCCCACACGCTAGCCAAAGCACTGTAGCATGTAAGCCACACTCCAGCCCTTTTGTATTTGTGGAGGTTTGGTTTGTTGGTGGTGATTCTTGGTTCCTTGGTTGCTTGTTTGTTTGTTTTCCTTATCTTACGGTAGTTATAGAGAAGGGAAGTATGAATCAGGGAAGCCTTTCTGGAGGAGGTGATATTTTTAACTGAGGCTTAAAGGACTATGGGAATTTGTCAAAGGGATAAAAGAGAGAAGCAATAAAGAAGATGGTTGGGTAATCAGGGGAAGCCAGAGTTTCAGCTTTGGGTATTACGGTGTCCATGGGGTGGGGACTTTTTTTATCTACCTCAGTTCCTGCCTGCTCCCAGCTCTGCCCACAGGCCGTGGGTTCTCGGACACAGCTCATCACATGGCATTTTCCAGAAGTGTTCTCACAGTGCTTGGCCCTTGACCTGGGTCTACTCTATTAGCTAATCACTTCCCTTCTTGCAGATGGAATTCTCGTATAGATCAAATTATAATTATAGTGGGTAAATTGATGGTGGGAATAGTTGTGTGTGCCTGCGTGACTGTACTGGAAACACACTGACTTTGTGGGCTTTTTTTTTTTTTTCTGTTTTGGTTTGTTTTTGTTTTTGTTTTGCCAGTCCTGTGGTTTGAACTCTGGGCCTGGGCACTGTTCCTGAGCTTCTTTAGCTCAAGGCTAGCACTCTACCACTTGTGCCACAGGGCTACTTCCAGATTTGTCTGTTTATGTGGTACTGAGGAATTGAACCCAGGGCTTCATTCATGCTAGGCAGGCACTCTACCACTAAGCCACATTTCCAGCCCATTGACTTTGCACTTTAAAAGTATGAATTGTACATTATATGAATTATATGTGAAGAAAGCTTTTTTTTTTTTTTTTTTTTTTTGCCAGTCCTGGAGCTTAAACTCAGGGCCTGGGCACTGTCCCTGTGCTTCTTTTGCTCAAGACCAGCATTCTACCACTTGAGCCATAGCACCACTTCTGGCTTTTTCTGTTTATGTGGGACTGGGGAATGAAACTCAGGGCTTCATGCATGCTAGTCAAGCACTCTACCACTAAACCACATTCCCAGCCCTAGAAAACTATATTTTTATTGTAGTGAAACCATGAGCCCATGGCGCATACCTATAATCCTAGCTACTCAGGAGGCTGAGATGTAAGGATTACAGTTAGAAACCAGACCAGGGAAGAAGAGACTGTGAAACTTTTATCTTCAATTAACCACCAAACATCCACAAGTGGAACTGTAATTCACGTAGTAGAGCAGCAGCTTTGAACAAAAAAGCTAAAGGACAGTACACAGGTCCTGTGTTCAAGCCCCAGTACTGGCGCACGCACGCACACGCGCGTGCGCGCGCGCGCGCGCACACACACACACACACACACACACACACACACACACACACACACAAAGGTAATGACCATGGTGCAGATGTAGTTCAGTGGCAGGGTGCTCTCCTAGCATGCCTGAGGCCCAGGGTTTGATCCCTATGCCAGAACAAAGGGACCGTGGGCTAAGAGGTAGAAGAAGCGGGGCTCAAAGGCTGAGGCTATCACAGCCATACTTTGCTATCATGCAGCCAAGGGACATAGTTATAAAACTTCTCTTTCTGAGCTTAATTTCCCCCCTTTCCACTACTTGATTTTGAACTCAAGACCTTAACTTTAGTTTTTTGTTTTATTGTTCTTTTGTTTTTCAGGTCCTGAGGCTCGAACTTGGGGCTTGGGTGCTGTCTCCAAGCTTCTTTTTTTCTTTTTTTTTTTTTTTTTAATTTAATTTTATTTTATTTGAGAACATACTGTACAGAGGGGTTACAATTACATGGGCAGGATAATGCATACATTTCTTACCAAGCATTGCAGCCTCCTCCTTTGTTTACCCTTCACCTCCCTTCCCAGCCTCCCCCCTCCCCCGAGCTTCTTTTTTTCAAGGCTAGTGCTCTACCACTTGAGCCACAGTGCCACTGATGGCTTTTTCTGAATAGTTTATTGGAGATAAGTCTCACCGATGGGCAATGGTGGCTCGTGCTTGTAGTCCTAGCTACTCAGGAGGCTGGGATCTGAGGATCATGGTTCAAAGCCAGCCCAGGCAGAAAAGTCTCTGAGACTCTTATCTCCAATTAACTACCGGAAAACAGGAAGTGGCGCTCTAGCTCAAGTGGAAGAGCACTAGCCTTGAGCAAAAGAGCTCAGGGACAGTGCTCAGGCCCAGAGTTCTAGCCCTAGAAATGAAAAAAAAAAAATCTCACAGACTTTTCTGCCTGGGATGGATTCAAACCTCAGATCTCAGCCTCCTGAGTAGTTAAGATTACAGGTATGAGCCACTGATGCTGCTAGATGGGGTGTGTGTGTGTGTGTGTGTGTGTGTGTGTGCTGGGTCTTGAACTCACGGGGCCTGGGCACCTTTGGTGCCTAGCAGTTTCTTTCTCTTGAGTAGCTAGGATTACAGGTGAACGATTAGGAAAAGATTCTTTCTGTTTTCCTCACAAGGACAACGAGGCGTAGAAAATCAGTGATTGCTAAAGTCATGGAACAAGCCAGAGGAGGACCAGGATTTGAACCTATGTTGGAACAATGAAGAAGCTTCAGACCTTCCTATGGCGTCTGACATGGGTGGTCTGTGGTCTGTCTCTTTAGGCTAGGAAGAACCCTTAACTAGAGTTGTCTAAAGGATATGGGTGTCCTGAAGCATTTATTAATCAGGAGGAGCCAAGAATATATCACTTTTTGTTCAGGTAAGTGGTGGCAATGGGGCGGGAAGGGGGGAGGGGTGTGTGACCAGGAGGGTGGCAGAGGGAGGAGGAGGGAGTCTAGATCTATTTTGACAGTTCCTGTTTTTAGGTTCCTCGTGAGGCCTGTCTTCTTCTTCTCTCTGAGTTCATCCAAATTTCCCCTCTTCTGTTGTCCCCAAGTTTCCTTCTTGCTTACTCTAGTGTGTAAGGATTCTGTGCTGTGCACCTGAGCCCTTCTGTCCAGACACACCAGCTCCCTGCTGGTCTAATGGAAGGTGTCCCAGGAGAAGCTGAGAGTCACTTTGCTAGCAATGAACTTGTGAGAAATGTGCACAAGAATGAACGCTTTCCTGCTTTCTCCAGGGAGCTGTTGTTCCAGCAGAACTTTCAAAGGGAATAGTCAAAGGAGATTCATTTTCTTATTGTTCTTGATTGTGGGGCTTGAACTCAGGACCTGGGCTCTGAGAAACTTTTGTTTTTGTTTTTTGTTTTTATAGGCGTGGGACTTGAACTCTGGGCCTGGGCACTGTCCCTCAGCTCTTTAGCTCAATCAAGGCTAGCGTTGTACCACTTGAGCCACAGCACCACTTCCGGTTTCCTGGTGGTTTATTGGAGATAAGAGTCTCATGGGCTTTCCTGCCAAGGCTGGCTTTGAACTGTGATCCTCAGATCTCAGCCTCCTGGGGAGCTAGGATGACAAGCGTGAGCCACCAGTGCCTGGCTCTGAGCTCCTTTTGCTAAAAGCTAGTGCTCTACCACTTTGAGTCATAGTTCCATGTCTGGTTTTCTGGTGGTTAATTGAAGATAAGAGTATCATGGACTTTCCTGCCACACTGGCTTTGAACCATGATCCTCAGATCTCAGCTTCCTGAGTAGCTACGATTATAGGTATGAGCCACCAGTACTCAGCTAGGAGATCTACTTTCTATGTGGAGGGGGAAAACACCCGTTCTATGTCCTATGCTACCACCAGAGTGTCTAGCACACAAGAAAAAGAGTGCAAGCTGGGTGCCAGCGCCTCACGCCTGTAATCCTGGAACACCCAGAATACTGAACTTTCTCCTCACTGCCCCCCTTTTTCCCCTACTCCTCTCCACTACAGCTCTTCTTTGTGGGAAAGGAGCAAATCTTCCTGGGACATTGTGACCACTCTTTTGCCTATAACTCTGCCCTCACACTCCAAGTGTGCTCCCACAGGGCTTCTGGTAGGGCTGATTGGCACCTCTAGTAACTGGCATCACTGATTGACCAACACTCAAGCTCTCTTCTTCTTCTTTCTTCTTCTTCTTCTTCTTCTTCTTCTTCTTCTTCTTCTTCTTCTTCTTCTTCTTCTTCTTCTTCTTCTTCTTCTTCTTCTTCTTCTTCTTCTTCTTCTTCTTCCTCTTCCTCTTCCTCTTCCTCTTTCTCTTCCTTTTCCTCCTCCTCCACCTCTTTTTCTTCCTCCTCCTCCTCTTCCTCTTCCTCTTCCTCCTCTCCAGTCCTGGGGCTTGAACTCAGGACCTGGGCACTTTCTCTGAGCTTCTTCTACTCAAGGCTAACACTCTATCACTTAAGCCACAGCACCACTTCTATCCTTTTCTGAGTAGTTTATTGGAGATCAGAGTCTTATGGACTTTCCTTCCTAGGTTGGCTTCGAACCACAATCCTCAGATCTCAGCCTCCTGAGCTCTCTCCTCCTCAGCTAGGATTACAGGAATGAGCTATCAGCACCCATTTTAATTTTTTTTTGGGGGGGGTTCGGTCATGGGGCCTGAACTCTGGGCATGGGCGCTGTCCCTCAGCTCTTCAGCTCAAGGCTAGCAGTCTACCACTTGAGCCGCAGCGCCACTTCCGGCTTTTTTCTTTTTGCTTATGTGGTGCTGAGGAATCGAATCCAGGGCCTCATGCATGCAAGGCAAGCGCTCTACCACTGAGCCACCTTCCCAGCCCCCAGCACCCATTTTAACACTCAAAAAAATTTTTTGTTGTTGTTGTTGTTGTCGGTCGTGGGGCTTGAACTCTGAGCCTGGGTGCTGTCCCTGCGCTCTTCAGCTCAAGGCGAGTGCTCTACTACTTGAGCCACAGCACCACTTCTGGTTTTCTAGTGGTTTATTGGAGATACAAGTATCACGGACGTTCCTGCCCAGGATGGCTTTGAACCTCAATCCTCAGATCTCAGCCTCTTGAATAGCTAGGATTACAGGCGTGAGCCACCAGTGCCTGGCTAACACTCAAATTTTCTAACATTATTACCATTCCATCTCAAAACCAATTCAACTATCAGATGCCAGTGACTCACAGCTGTGATTCTCAGGAGACTGAGATCTGAGGATTGTTATTCAAAGTCAGCTGGAGCAGGAAAGTCCATAAGATTCTTACCTCTAATTAACCACAAGAAAAGCCAGAGGGGAAGCTGTGGCTCAAGTGGTAGAATGCTAGCCTTACGAGAAAAAAAAAAAATGTTTTTCAACACAAGTTGAGGGCCCAGGCATATTGGCGGCTGCCCCCGATCCCTAACTCTGTCTGCTGTTGACTGCTCCATTTCAGGCCTTAGAACTTGTAGAGGATTTGACTCAGTCTCTATTCTGGCTCCTCTTCTTCCTGCCTATTCCAGAAGGAATTCTCCATCAAGTACAAGTCATCAGCTGTATCTTGGTTAGCAATCACTTCATTTACAAGTAAGAGAAACCCATTAGATGAGCAAAAGGGAACCCGAGGCTCACCTAGAACCCAAGGCAATAATCACAGCCATGACGGAATGTGACCTGAAAAATCCCAGCCTCTGAGAGGCTGAGGCACTAAGCCGTGCATGGACATCATACACTGTGAGACCATTTCAGATGGAGGAGTGACAAAGGCCAGAACAAAAGCTCTGTGTGTGTGTGTGTGTGTGTGTGTGTGTTATCATTCAAATAGGGAGTCAGGATGAAGAGAAGAGAATTTTGGTGAAGAGAATCCCAAGAGAGTTGTGTTGTTTTTTTTTGTTGTTGTTGTTATTGTTGGTCGTGGGGCTTGAACTCTAGGCCTGGACGCTGTCCCTCAGCTCTTCAGTTCAAGGTTAGTGCTCTACCACTTGACCCACAGCACTATATTCAGTTTTCTGATGGTTAATTGGAGGTAATAATCTCACAGACTTTCCTGCCCAGGCTGGCTTTGAACCATGATCCTCAGATCTCAGCCTCCCCAGTAGCTAGGATTACAGGTGTGAGCCACCAGCGCCTGGCCCGAAAGAGAGTTTGTTATCCAGGTTATCCCCACTTCCTTATCCCTCCAGGGTGGGATGGGGTGAGGTGAAGGAAATCACAACGTGCCACTCCAAGCTATACTTTTTTTTTTTTGGGGGGGGGGTCTGGTCGTGGAGCCTGAACTCTGGGCCTGGGCGCTGTCCCTCAGCTCTTCAGCTCGAGGTTAGCGCTCTACCACTTGAGCCACAGCGCCACTTCTGGCTTTTTTCTTTTTGCTTATGTGGTGCTGAGGAATCGAACCCAGGGCCTCAAGCATGCAAGGCAAGCACTCTACCACTGAGCCACCTTCCCAGCCCTCCAAGCTATACTATCTTACTAAGATTTGTTACTTTCAGCTGAAGGAAATTGAGACCAGACAGGTGCATAAAGGGATCTCTTTCATTCTCTTTTTTTTTTTTTTGGGGGGGGGGAGTGTCCAGTTGTGGGGCCTGAACTCTGGGCCTGGGCACTGTCCCTCAGCTCTTCAGCTCAAGGCTAGCGCTCTAGCACTTGAACCACAGCACCACTTCGGCTTTTTTTTTTTTTTTTTTTTGCTTATGTGGTGCTGGGGAATCGAACCCAGGGCCTCATGCATGCAAGGCAAGCGCTCTACCACTGAGCCACCTTCCCAGCCCCTTCTCTTTTCTACCTAAAAGTAGGGCAGTAATATACCAAGAAAAAGCTTTTCTTCCAAAACTAGCAAGAGGGAAACACTCATCATTGGAATAGAAAATTGATTCTGAGATAGATCTGTACAAATAAGCCTTATAAAAGTAACAGTTTTAGTTTACAAAGAACATTTCCCTCACATACTTCCTATCCCTTCCCCACAATAAGTTGCTCCTAGACCAAATCCCTGTTCCCATTCTTATCACTCTTTGTTAACATAGTACATAACCCTGCTTGGGTCTAACTATTTCATTAGATTCCCATTTCTTTCTTAGGTGAGGTAGGTGGCTCAATGGTAGAGTGCTTGCCCTTGCATGCATGAAGCCCTGGATTCGATTCCTCAGCACCACATAAACAGAAAAATGAGGAAGTGGTGCTGTGGCTCAAGTGGTAGAGTGCTAGCCTTGAGCTGAAGATCTGAAGGACAGAGTCCAGGCCCCAGGACCGACAATAAATAAATAAATAAATATTCCAAAGACAGGAGATGATTCACCAATTATTTTGACATTACTTGTATAGAACTTTCTGGACTGGGGTATGGGCATGTGCATGCATGAAACCCTGGTTCAATCTCCAGTATAGAAATAAAGAAATGAGGGCTGGGAAGGTGGCTCAGTGGTAGAGCACTTGCCTTGCACACATGAGGCCCTGGGTTCGATTCCTCAGCACCACTTAAGCAAAAAGAAAAAAGCCGGAAGTGGCGCTGTGGCTCAAGTGGTAGAGCGCTAGCCTTGAGCTGAAGAGCTGAGGGACAGCGCCCAGGCCCAGAGCTCAGGCCCCAGGACCGGACCCAAAAAAAAAAAAAAAAAAAGAAATAAAGAAATGATGGCTGGGAAGGTGGCTCAGTGGTAGAGTGCTTGCCTTACATGCATGAAGCCCTGGGTTCGATTCCTCAGTACCACATAAGCAGAAAAAGCTGGAAGTGGTGCTGTAGCTCAAGTAGCTAGAGTGCTAGCCTGGAGCTGAAGAGCTGAGGGACAGCGCCTCAGAGTTCAGGCCCACGATCAGCAAAAATCAAAAACAAAAAACAAAGAAATGATCATTACCTTACTCATGTAATGTAATCCCCCTGTACACTGCTTTTACAATAAAAAAAAGTATTTAAAAAAATAAAAAGAAGCCGGGCGCTGGTGGCTCACGCCTGTAATCCTAGCTACTCAGGAGGCTGAGATCTAAGGATCACGGTTCAAAGCCAGCCCGGGCAGGAGAGACTGTGAGACTCCTATCTCCAATAAACCACCAGAAAACCGGAAGTGGCGCTGTAGCTCAAGTGGTAGAGCGCTCGCCTTGAGCTGAAGAGCTGAGGGACAGCGCCCTGGCCCAGAGTTCAAGCCCCACAACCGACAAAAAAAAATAAAAATAAAAAGAAAGAAAGAAAAGAGAAAGGGAGGGAGGGAGGGAGGGAAGAAGGAAGGAAGGTTGGCTTTACCAGTTCTCCTTTACAGATGGTTTTAATTGAAAGTCACCTCCTAGGGGGTTGAGATTATATTCGTGAGTCAGGCCTTCATTCAATCTCCTTAAGATCACGAAAGGGGGCTGGGGGCCAGCGCCAAGTCCCAGAGTTCAGGACCCATAACCACCACCAACAACAAAAAAGACCAAGAAAGGCAATATGAATGGTATCACCTTATTTGCATTTGGGGACATTGATTGATGCTTAGTGAGGTTAAGTCCCTTTAATAGCTCAAGTGTCCATCACCAAGGCACAGCTGAGCTGAGATTTCAAGAGAAGAGGGTGAACCTGAATAACCTTCTCTTGCTTCTACATTCTTTTGCCTCTGCCTTCTTAGCACCCCTTAATCCTGCTTCTTGAGACCTTGACTTTGTTTCTTCTCCCCCAAACATGTTTGACTAAGGAAATCCTAACAGATCTTTGCAGGCTTGTGAATCTGTTCCCCTACAAATGTAGGGGTCATCTAGGAATGACCTTATCTCATTCCCCAAATCCATTTTTTTTTTTTGTTGGTCCTGGGGCCTGAATTCTGGGCCTGGACTCTGTCCCTCAGCTCTTCAGTTCAAGGCTAGTGCTCTACCACTTGAGACACAGCATCACGTCTGGCTTGTTCTGCTTATGTGGTGCTGAGGAATCAAACCCAGGGCCTCAGGCGTGCAAGGCATGCGCTCTACCACTGAGCCACCTTCCCAGCACCTTCTCCAAATCCATTTTACATGTAGAGAAACTGAGTGTTAGCAAAATTAAGATTAATAGACTTTGCCAGAGAACCATGCAGACATCCAGGTACATAGAACAAAGAAAGGTTTATTGCTGGGATAAGGGGGCTGGTAGGACCCCTCCTCATAAGGGAGGAATGAGAAGAAGCACTGGCTATTGTCTGGGGTGACCTATATAACCTAGGAGGTTTAGGAGGAGCTAGAAGGGGCTAGAAGGTGGACAACCTGGTGTGGAAGTATGGGCCAGGAACTTCATCATGGCGGACTAGGATTCATGGCTGCTATCCAAGTAGCCCAGACCGGAAGGTCACTCTAAGGGACTCTTGTTGCCTTCTATGGTGGTAGCTGCCCCAGAGAAGTGCCATCCCAAGGTAAAGGGGGTTGGAGGCTGATTATTTACTGCCTTTACTACATGGGCCTAGTGTTGCCTAGGAAGGGAGCATGCTAAGCTGTGGAGAAGGGAAGCAGTGGACTAAGCTATAGGAAGGGACTCATTTTGCTAACACTGAGTCTTGCTATCTGCAACAGTTAGTGAGAGGAATTCTCCTCTGAATTGTAAAGTCATAACACGAGTTCAAAGGGATTTAAAAATTAATGTGAAGTTTCATCTACATTGTTCATCTGTCCTCACTTAAGGGTACTTCCACATTCCACGTCGATAAGCCGTCCAAACAAGGGGAACTGCAGGAGATATATAGAAATGGATGTCTCAAAAAAAGAGAAGTAGCAGCAGTGCACAGGAGAAACAGATCCTCAATTTTGAAGATATTTACAATGTGTTTGTACCTGTTTTTTTCTAAGGTCCCTCTTCTAAGAGACTATCCCATTCAAGTTCTAATAACCTTAATGATACACCCTATTTGCCTTAACTGTTTTGTTTTGGTCAGTTGTGGGGCTTGAACTCTGGGCCTGGGTGCTGTCTCTCAGCTCTTCAGCTCAAGGCAAGCACTCTACTACTTGAGCCACAGAGCCACTTCCAGTTTTCTGGTGGTTAATTGGAGATAAGAGTGTCACAGACTTTCCTGCCCAGGCTGGCTTTGAACCTCAATCCTCAGATCTCAGCTTCCTGAGTAGCTAGGATTACAGACATGAGCCACCATGCCTTGACTGTTAAGGGACAAAAATATGGTCAGCTACAAAGCACTATTTACTTATTTTATATATATACATATATGAATATAAATTAGTGAAATAAAAAAATAATTATACAGGATGTGGTAGCACATACCTATAGTCCCAGCCTCTTTATTACATGTGCCCTCATTAGTGGGCTGCCTATCTTCAGTTGGCCCCTATCTTCAATACATTTCCTGTTACCTTGGCATGATGTTGCTATATATATATATATAATTTTTATTTATTTATTCTGCCAGTCCTGGGGCTTGAACTCCTCAGGGCCTGAGCACTGTCCCTGAACTTCTTTTGCTCAAGGCTAGCACTTGGGCAACAGTGCCATGTCTGGCCTTTTCTGTGTATGTGGTATGAGGAATTGAACCCAGGGCCTCATGCATGCTAGGCAAGCACCCTACCACTAAGCCATATTCTCAGCCCAATGCTGATATTTTCATCTGCTAATAGATAATGGATGCCCGGTGCAGGTGGTTCATACCTGTTAGCCCATCTACTCAGGAGGCTGAGATCTGAAGCAAGAAGTAGAGTTGAAGCTCAAGTGGTAGAACATTAGGCTTGAGCAAAAAAGCTCAGGGACAGCATCCAGGCCCTGAGTTCAAGCCCCAGACTTAGGCAAGCCCCTCCCCCCTGCCCATACATAGACAAGGGAGGATTCCAATTGTAGAATAATGGAGCTACTGAATTCCTTTATTCTACAGTGACCATTTCTCAATGTTCTACCATGGGCTAAGGCATCATAGGTCCTCTTTTTAAAGCCTCCCAGCTTCAAGGCAAGGGACCAGGGGTTTCTTTGTCTCTTCAACAGGTGTGAAAACTGATACTTAGGGAGGGGAAGTGGTCAGACTTTACAGCTGCCCTCCACTCCCAAGCTGTCTCTTTGACACACACTTAGAATGCAGAAACAAAGCCCCTATACCTGGAAAAGTTTGCCCTGGTAGAGAGACAAAGATGTTTGGTCACTGGGCATAAGGGACCCTGAGCAGATTCTAGAGGGACTTGTTTAGGATCCAAGCAAGAGGGAGCTTGGTGTAGCCTTGACAGAAGTTTAACCAATGCCACTCGTGGTCGGTAAGCTACAAAGTCGGAAACCATGTCCTGATGCAACTGGAGAAGGAAGTAGAGAAACTGAGTCAGGATCCCAGTCTCAGCCCAGGCCAACATGGCCAAAGGAGAAGGGGTGACGCCGTGATTGATAGGTCTCCAGGGACAACCTCCAACATGGAAGGTCTTTGTGTCTGTGTCCAAGGCTACTTTCCCCACTGGATTTGTCTCTGGGGATGACCTCCTTCATCGAGAAGCAGATCAAACTGCATCTAGAACCACCACCTAAACACACCTTTTGGTCTCACTGAGATGGGGCCAGGAATGGGGAGGCTGAGGAAATGACCTGAAGAAGAAAATGCTATCTCCACTCTGAAATCGTACCATGAGAAATGAGCTGTGATCCTCAGAGCTCAGCTACCTGAGTAGGTAGAATGACAGGCATGAGCCCCTGGTGCCTGACACCTCTATCTTCTTAAGTACATCTCTCCCCCTTTCTGCATAGTTCCAAGAGGGATAGAGTAGGGACTGTGTGGTCAAGGGACAAATGAGGCAGCCTGGACTGAGCACTCTGTCCCACCCACAGGCTGCTATGCCTGAGATGCCTTCCCAGCAGTGAGAAAATCTAGAGTCATCAGCTCCTGGGGAAGTACTTCACAGCATGAGTCACTTCCTCCAGCAAAGTAAGGTGTCCAGACACATTCTCAGAGGCCAAGCCCTGAAACTACTCAGGAGACAGATCTGAGGACCAGCCAGGACAGGAAAGCCTGTAAGCTTAAGTGGTAGTGCTAGCCTTAAGTGGTAGAGGGCTAGCCTTGAGTAGAAAAAGCTAAGGAACAGTGCCCAGGCTCTGAGCTAAAGCCCCAGAACTGGCACACACACACACACACACACAATTATTACATATACACAATTATATATATAATTATATATATACACACACAATTATATATATATAATTATATATATGTATATGTAATTGTGTATGTGTGTGTGTGTGTTTTGTTTTTTGTCAATAGTAGGACTTGAACTCTGGGCCTGAGCACTGTCCATCAGCTTTTCAGCTCAAGGTTAACACTCTACCACATGAGCCACAGAGCCACTTCTGGTTTTCTGGTGGTTTATTGGAGATAAGAGTCTCACAGCTTTTCCTGCCTGGGCTGGTTTTGAACTATATCTTCATATCTTAGCCTCCTGAGTAGCTAGGAAGGATTACAGGCGTGAGGCACCAGCACCAGGCTATATATGTATACATATACAAAATTTATAGGAGGCCATCTATACAGGAAGATCCACCTTCTACCTCCAGGCCAGTGAGCCAACATGGGTCACAGTGGTCAGTGTGTGAAGGCAGGACAGGAAATGTGGAGCATGCAAATATTGGGCACCTGCAGTATGCGAAGACTTTTACTTAGCAAATCCTCACTGCCACTCTAAAAACTCTAGCCTCCACTTTGACAGCTCCACAAAATTAAGGAAGATACTAGTTCTGATTCTCTGCATTGGAATCCACAGACCACTAAGGTGAACCAGATCTGGGGGTATTCTGGAAGAGAGCTTTATTCTCCCCTCTTAACTATCAGCTCAATGGTGGAAGAAGATAACCATTGTCCCATTCAGAGATCTTTTCTTCCCATTGGAGAAGATCCAAGAAACCAGCCAGGCTGAGTCCCGAACTCTGATTGGCCCATTTAGGTCAGATCTATATCCCTCATCCAATCCACAAAGACAGACTGAGGAGATAGACTTAGGGCCACTGTGTCATTATAATGGAAGTCCCCTCCCACTCAACATATAGAAGGGAGACAGTTACTAGCAAGATGGGGAAACTGTACTGGGAAAAGTTAGCACAGCTCACCACAGGGAACAGGCTCAGGATGGTTGAGCAACTTGCTCAAGGTCTCCAGAGAGTAAATGAGGAAGCCCAGATACAGAGCCTCACTCAGCTTGTTTTTATTTTTGTTTTTATTTTTTTCCTTCAAACCCAAGTCCTTTCCAAGAATTCCCCTTCCTCCAAGCTCAAAAGTGAGAAATGTTGGTTAACTACTTGTGGATTCACAAGTTAATTACCATTCAGACGCTACTGGTCAGCAGAATATGACAACCTACTGAGTACTTGCCATTGCTCTAAACACAGGGTTGCCTGACCATCCAGACAGGAAACGCCACCCGCTGAGGTTCCCGTGAGTTCCCTGAGCTACTAGAAATCCCCTCCTTTGCTGGGTCTCCAGATGGCGAAACAAGCAAAGAACTTGGGTTGGGGGGGGGGGAGAGGGGAAGTGTGGTCTGTCACAAACATTGCCTTCTTTGATGAACACATACTATTCTCTGAGCACTGCAGAAATGGCACGAGTCTTACTTTCTCCATGTCCACACCTTTTGTCACAGAAGTTGGCAAAGTTCCATCTCTCTGATGCTGGGCTTAGTCATGTGACTTGCTTTGACCAATAGGCTGTTGGCAAATGCCTGCTCTAGTTTGAATGTTAGATGTCCCCCACAAAGGTCTGAGTGCTGAATGGCTTGAAAGGGTGGGTGGGGATAGAACACTGAGGAAATGGGGGAGGGCCTTTGGTCATTAGGGGTGTGCTCTTGAAGAGCATTATGGAGCCCTGAATGTTTCCTTTTTTCTCCTTATTGGCTCATGAAGTGGGACATGCTCCAGTCACGATGTGCTTACCCTGGTCAGAGGTCCAAAACAATGGCCACCTGATCTTGGACTGGAATCCCTAAAACCATAAGGAAAAATCAACCTTAATTTTTTGGGGGGATCGGTCGTGGGGCTTGGGCTCTGTCCCCTGCGCTCTTCAGCTCAAGGCCAGCACTCTACCACTTGAGCCACAGCGCCACTTCCGGTTTCCTAGTGGTTTATTGCAGATAAGAGTCTCATGGACAGTCCTGCCTGGGCTGGCTTTGAACTGTGATCCTCAGATCTCAGCCTCCTGAGTAGCTAGGATTACAGTCTTGAGCCACTGGCACCGGGCTAACCTTATCTTTTTATAAGTTAATTGCTTTGAGTATTTTGTCATAGCAACAGAGAGCTGAGTAATACACCATCCAGGATGGGGCTTAACTGTACTTTGTGATGTTTGCCCTCTCATGCCTCTATCACTCATGAGAACACACTCTTCTATAGGATGAACACAGCCAGAGGCCCTAGTCTTTCCAGTCAAGGATAAACCAGATTAACCAACAACCACACAACCTCCAGACACATGGGCAAGTCCAACCTAGACCAGCAGAGCTCCCTAGACAACCACCAGATGTATTAGCCTTAAATGTTTATTGTAGCAGCTTTAGACTCATGTGATTATTTGCTATGCACCATTACTATGGAGGCATATGTCTGGTCTAACCTCAACACTGGAGTCATATAAATAACTCAAGATGACCTGCTCTAGTTCACTAAAGACAGCAAATGCTTCTTCCTGCCACAGAGGTCTGACCATGATGATGATTCCATTAGACATCCTCTGCTGAACCTTTTTTTTTTTTTTTTGTCAGTCATGGAGCTTGGACTCTGGGCCTGGGCACTGACCCTGAGCTCCTCAGCTAGTGCAATACCACTTGAGACACAGCACCACTTCTGGCTTTTTCTGCTTCTGTGGTGCTGAAGAATCGAACCCAGGGCCTCATGCATGCAAGGCAAGCACTCTACCACTGAGCCACCTTCCCAGCCCTTTCTTTTCATCCTTATTCTCTTTTTTCTTCTGGGAGTGCTAAGGTTTGAGCTCAGGGCCTTGTATTCCCTAGGCAGGCTCTCTACTGTTTGAGCCATTTTTTGGGGGGGGGGGGGGGTATCCATCATGGGGCTTGAACTCTGGGCACTGTCCCTCAGCTCTTCAGCTCAAGGCTAGTGCTATACCACTTGAGCCACAGTGCCACTTCCAATTTTTGGAGTGGTTTATTGGAGATAAAAGTCTCACAGACTTTCCTGCCCGGGCTGGCTTTGAACTGTGTTCCTCAGATTTCAGCCTCCTGAGTAGCTAGGATTACAGGTGTGAGCCACTGGCACCCGGCTTGAGCCATTTTTTTGAGCCCTTTTTTACTTTAATTATTTTTCAAATAGAGTTTGCAGTTTTCTCTAGGCTGGCCTGAGCTGCAGTCTTCCTATTTATGCTTCCTATGTGGCTGGTATGACAGATGTGAACCATCATACCCAGCTAGGGGTGGAGATGAGGTCTTGCAAACTTTCTGTTTGAGCCATGATTCTTCCAATTTCAGCTTCTCCAAGTAGCTGGGATTACAGGTATGAGCCTGCATGCCTGGCTCTATCTCCACACTTCTCTCACTTCTCAAACATTCCCTAAGCCCTGGACCTATCTTTCTTTTTTTTTTTCGGTCGTGGGGCTTGAACTCTGGGCCTGGGCGCTGTCCCTCAGCTCTTCAGCTCAAGGTGAGCGCTCTACCACTTGAGCTACAGCGCCACTTCCGGTTTTCTGGTGCTTTATTGGAGATAGGAGTCTCACAGTCTCTCCTGCCCGGGCTGGCTTTGAACCTCGATCCTCAGATCTCAGCCTCCTGCGTAGCTAGGATTACAGGCGTGAGCCACCAGCGCCCGGCTTTGGCCCTATCTTTCAAAAAAAAAAAAAAAAAAACCAACTCTCTTTGGCTTAAAATAGGCAAAGGTGATATAGTTGCTTGAAGCCAAACACCCTGCCACTCCACCATACAGACCCCCAGTGGGCCTGAGATCATGAGCCAGAGACCTGATTGACAAATGAACCGCAAAGCGTTCTTTAGCCCTAGTACCGTCCTCCCTGCAAGGGGGGCTGGTAGCTCTTCTTCTTTTCATTGAGGCAGCAAGTGTTTGCCAGGTCAGCCTTGCTTGGTTCATAGATTGCTCCCATCTGAGTCTTTGAATCCTGAGGGAGAGTCTCAAAGTCATAGAGGTGACCTGCGTGGCCTCGGAGGGAATAGTGGCAGTGGCAGTACTCTGTGCCAGTGACATTATCCTCACCAGCTTGGCTCTGTTAGCTTGTTCCCTCCCTACCCCCCATACACCTGTTTTCCATTGTAGTCAGTTTCAAGAACATGGCCCAAAGCTCGAACTGGAATTCTAAGAACAGTACTAGCACTCTCCGAGGGTCCTAGGGAGACGGCTCCCTCCTGGGGTGGGGGAGCTGGGGATTCCAGGATGGAGGCTGTGCTGGCCCCTGCCACCACCCGGGACCCTAATCTTACCCACTTCTAGTTAAATGCTCACATCCTGCTCCCCATTATGACTGAACTCCACACCTAAACTGCACGGCTTTTACAAACCCTGAACCCAGACATGTAGATCACAGCAAAAGATCACAAAATTCATGAACAAACAAGACAATATGCTGCCCTCAAAAACCAGCAACACCAAGCACTGCTGACCCATACTTGTAATCCTACCTACTCTGGAGGCTGAGATATGAGGATCGCGGTTCCAAGCCAGCCTGGGCAGGAAGGTCTGTGAGACTCTTATCTCCAATTAACCATCAAAAAACTGCAAGTGGGGCTGGGAGGTTGGCTCAGTGGTAGAGTGCTTGCCTTGCATGCCTTGAGGCCCTGGGTTTGATTCCTCAGCACCACATAAGCAAAAAGAAAAAAGCCAGAAGTGCCGCTGTGGCTCAAGTGGTAAAGTGCTAGCCTTGAGCTGAAGAGCTGAGGGACAGCGCCCAGGCCCAGAGTTCAGGCCCCAGAACAACAATAAACAAACAAACTTAAAAAACAACACCGGTGGACTTAAGTGAGAGTAAAGAAGAAGAAAAACTAAACAAAAGAATCATTTAAGCCGTCAGGCTTAAATGATTGAATGATTGAAATAGGTACTGTTGGAAATGGGAAGGTGGCTTAATGGTAGAGTGCTTGCCTAGCATGCATGAAGCTCATGCCTGTAATCCTAGCTATTCAGGAGGCTGAGATCTGAGAATGGCGGTTCAAAGCCAGCCCGGGCAGGAAAGGCCATGAGACTCTTTTTTTTTTTTGGGTCCAGTCGTGGGCCTGAACTCTGGGCCTGGGCGCTGTCCCTCAGCTCTTCAGCTCAAGGCTAGTGCTCTACCACTTGAGCCACAGCGCCACTTCCGGCTTTTCTTTTCTGCTTATGTGGTACTGAGGATCGAACCCAGGGCCTCATGCATGCAAGGCAAGCGCTCTACCACTGAGCCACCTTACCAGCCCGGCCATGAGACTCTTATCTCCAATAAACCACCACAATACCGGAAGTGGCACTGAGGCTCAAATGGTAGAGCGCTCCCCTTGAGCTGAAGAGCTGAGGGACAGCGCCCAGCCCAGAGTTCAAGCCCCATGACCGACCAAAAAAAAAAAAAATCATTTAAACAACAATGAGCAAAATTGTCAAGTAAACAAAAGAAGATCCTAAGAGAGAACAGTACCTGTTTTATTTATTTGTTTGTTTGTTTAGCTAATCCTAAGGCTTGAACACAGGGCCTGGGCACTGTCCCTGAGCCTCTCTGTGCTCAAGGCTAGCACTCTAGCACTTGAGCCACAGCGTCACTTCCAGCTTTTTCTGTTTTATGTGGTGCTGAGAAACTGAACCTAGGGCTTCATGCGTGCCAGGCAAGCACTCTACCATTAAGCCACCTTCCCAGTTCCAACAGTACCTATTTCAAAGAGGGTTAAATTGTACTGCGGTTGTAATTTAACCCAGACCCCTAATGTATTAGAGAGAAAAGATGCACTAGAGGCTGCACTCATTTCAGGATGAGAGTCAAATTGCTCTAGACCCAGACCTGAAGAAATGATCAGCCAGGCCTCTTGACCATGCTTTTGGTTTTCCACATCTAATCCTGATGCTCTTGTTAGTACTACTGAAGACACCCTTAGGACACTGGTCCCCCTGTTTCTTCCATGTATGGCCATGCTGCATTGTGGAGATCAGACTGTGCCCTGCCCCAAGTTGCACCATATTGTGAAGAGTGACAGCTTTCAGGCTGTGTCTTCCCTGAGTGATTCCACTTTCCAGATCATTTGTTTGCTCCATTCTGAGTGCAAATGCCAAGGCAGATTGACACTGTCCAGCTCAAACCATGAAGTAGACAGATACATTATCTATTTCTGCAAATAAAGGACTATTATCTGTGAACTTACCAAACTATATCAGGACCACCCAGCCCATGGATTTATCAGAAGCATTTCAGCAAAACCATGCCCAATGAGAGGAGTAAAATGGCAGATGGATGGAGGCTTGCTGGGTAAATGAGAAGAATCCAGCGTTACAAAAGTGACCAGATTCTGAGAATGGAAAGAGTGGAAGAAAGGAGAAATGACAAGGACTTTGGTGAGACCTGGGAATTTACAAAGAAACAAACAAAGCAGGATAAAAGCAGCAATGGGTCCTGAGACAGTGCCTGGCTTACCTTGCTAATGGAGGGGAATTCACAGACTGCCAACACCAGATGAAAACCAGATGGTCCCCACCAAGGGATCCCTCAAATTGAGCTACAGGAAAAGTAAACCGAACAGGACAGTCGCTCCTGCTCAGGGACTTGGAAGGCAGTACTGATCTTCTGTGAGATGCAGGACTGCAGACACGAAATCCTGTGTCCTCCATCACTCTCCAATGACAAAGTCACCATCTCAAGGATGTTTCTCTGGGAGCCCAGACTCAAGAAGCCACCACAGCTGGACATGGTGGCTCACATCTATAATCTTAGAAACTCAGGAGGCTGAGGTCTAACGATCCAAATTAGGAGCTAGCCAGGGCAGGAAAGTTTGTGAAACGTTTTTTTGTTGTTGTTGATCATGGGGTCTGAACTCAAGGTTTGGGGGCTGTCCTTCAGCTCTTCAGCTCAAGGCTAGCGCTCTACCACTTGAGCCACAGCACCACTTCCGGCATTTTCTGCTTATGTGGTGCTGAGGAATTGAACCCAGGGCCTCATGCAGGTGAGTCAAGCACTCTACCACTGAGCCACCTTCCCAGCCCCAAGTTTGTGAAACTCCTATCCCCAGTGAACTACCACAAATCTGGAAGTGGAGGTATAGCTCAAGTAGTAGAGCTTCAGCCTTGAGGGAAAAAGCCCAGTGAGAGAGCAAGGCCCTGAGTTCAAGCCCTAGTACCAGCATAGAAACAACAACAAAAACAGGAGCCGGGCACTGGTGGCTCACGCCTATAACCTTAGCTACTCAGGAGGCTGAGATCTGAGGATCACAGTTCAAAGCCAGCCCAGGCAGGAAAAGTCTGTGAGACTCTCACTTCCAATAAACCACTCAGAAAACTGGAAATGGCACTGTTGGCTCAAGTGGTAGAGTGCTAGCCTTGAGCTGAAGAGCTGAGGGACAGCACCCAGGCCCAGAGTTCAAGCCCCACGACCGACAAAATAAATTAATACATACACAAATACATAAATAAAATGAAAAAAGAATGCCTATCTTAAGTATCAAAGGAACAGACAGGATTATGCTCATTTTACAAATAAGGAAACCGAGTCTCAGAACATGAAGTGATTGCCCAGCATCACACAGAGGCAGAACTGAGAGTCAAAGGATAATATCCCCAGTTTGTAGCATTTGCTCATTCCTGTGGTGTGAACACTCCCCACGTGGCCGACAAAGGGGAAACAGATGCTCACAGTGGAACCAGGCAGGCCCTGTGCACAGCGCACAGCAAACAGAACCACTTCTTGTAATTTCACACATGGGCCCTTGGCTATTCATGGGGTAGGGCCTCAGTTCCCTGACTTGACCCTGGAGTATGTGGCAGACCAGCAAACATCTGTGGGCTAAAAGGACACTGATATCTGGGTGCCAGTGGCTTGTACCAGCAATCCTACCTACTTAGAAGGCTGAGATCTGAGGACTGCAGTTTGAAGTCAGCCCAGGCAGGAAAAGCCTATCTCCCGTTAACCCCCAGAAAACTGGAAGTGGAACTATGGTTCAAAGTGGTAGAGAAATAACCTTGAGCACAAAAAAAGCTCAGGGACAACACCCAGGCCTTGAGTTCAAGCCCATGACTGACAAAAAGAAAAAGAAAAAAAAGGATACTTATTCTTAGCTCACTGGGTCACCTTACCTCCCAACAGCCACATGCACCAAAATCCCATGTGGGTAAAGGATTTTCCTGACTCAACTCTGTGCATATCTGTATGTGTGTATGTGTGCATTTGCCCATACTGGTACTGAGGCTTGAATTCAGGGCCTAGGCACACTCTCTTAGCTTTTTCACTCAAGGCTGGTACTCTACTACTTAAGCCATACCTACACTTCTGGCTTTTTGCTGGTTACTTGGACAGAAGAGCCTCATGGACTTTCCTTCCCCAGGTTGACTTCAAACTGCAATCCTCAGGTCTCAACCTCCTATGTAGCTAGGATTACAATCATGGGTGCCTGGCTGTCAGTGTTTATTGAGCACTTACTAGATGCAGACATTGGCACATTACACTCATGATAACAGGATGACCGGAGGTGATCTATGCAGGGCCCTGGAGCAGATGAGGTAACTTCAGACAGAACACATAGGGAAGAAGGTTTTGTTTTTGTTTTTCACTATATGGGATTTGAACTCAGGGCTTCTCACTTGCTAGGCAGGGGCTCTATTGCTTGAGCTACACCTCCAGCCTAAAAAGTTCAAAGCTGCGGGGGGCGGGAGGGATTTGTTTTGGTGGTAGTGAAGCATTTTTGTAAATTTATTTATTTTGTCAGTAATGGGGCTTGAACTCTGGGCCTGGGCGCTATCTCTCAGCTCTTCAGTTCAAGGCGAGTGCTCTACACTTGAGCTACAGCACCACTCCCAGCTTTTTCTGCTTATGTGGTGCTGAGGAATCGAACCCAGGGCCTCATGTTGCAAGGCAAGCACTCTACCACTGAGCCACCTTCTCAAGCCCGCAAGGCATTTTTAACAGAGATGCTTTCATGCTTATACTTACATTCTACTTGTGGTCGGTGGTATTTGTTTTCATTTTAAAGTTTTCCTTTTGGCTAAATATAAATCTTTGAATAGACTCAATTAAAAAAATATTTATTAAGTCAACATACACAATACACGGATACTGTAAAAATGACAAGGGATCTGCAAATGACCAACCTTCATGAATGCTGTGCGTCAGACAAATACAGCTTTTTTTTTTTTTTAGGTTGCAAGTAATACCTAGCCATTCGAATCAGCTTAGGAAGAGAAGAGATGGCGTCTTGATCAGGGCCTCTCCCAGGACCCTGGGAAGACTACAGGAAAGCCAGCCGGCCCCAAAGCCTGGGGCCTTCTTCCCTGCAGCCCCCATGGATTTGTTTCACTTTGCTCTGCATACCCTCTCTCCGAGCAGGGTCATTTTCTCCCCTACATTTGTGTGTGTGTGTGTGTGTGTGTGTGTGTGTGTGTGTGTGTGTGTGTGTGTGTGTGTGTGTGTGTGTGTGTGTGTGTGTGTGCACATGCGCGTACGCGCGTGCCAGTCCTGGGGCTGGAACTCGGGGTCTGGGCACTGTCCCTAAGCTTTTGTGCTCGAGGGTAGTGATCTATCACTTGAGCCACAGCTCCACTTCTGGCATTTTTTGATGGTTAACTGAAGATCAGAGTCTCACACACTTGCCTGCCCTAGCTGGCTTTGAATCACAATGCTATCTCAGCCTCCTGAGTAGCTAGGATTACAGGCATGAGCAACCCAGTGCCCGGGCTTCTACTACATTCTTGCAGGTAGCCACCCCTACGCACAGACTGACACATAGGTGGACACATTCACATAATTTGTGTCTTTGGGGATGTGTCTGCACATCACTAATAAGCCCCTTAACCCTAGATGTCCCTCTCTTTTGCTCTTCTCAGATGGTTGAGGAGCTAAGTTCTTAGAAATAGGGAGGATCGCCGGGCATCAGTGGCTCACGCCTGTAAGCCTAGCTACTCAGGAGGCTGAGATCTGAGGATTGCAGTTCAAAGCCAGCCCAGGCAGGAAAGTAAGACTCTTATCTCCAATAAACCACCAGAAAAGCAGAAGTGGCACTATGACTCAAGTGGTAGAGCGCTTGGCTTGAGCTGAGGGGCAGAGCCCAGGCCCAGAGTTCAAACCTCATGACCCACAGAGAGAGAGAGAGAGAGAGAGAAGGAGGAAGGGAGGGAGGGGGGGAGGGGAGGGAGGACCTGGAATGAGCAGTCACCCCAACCCCTGGACATCTGCTGCTCATAACCCCAGGCGATAGGTTTTACCTCACAATTAACAACGCTAAGAGGTAGAGAATTGAATGTCCAGGCCCTGAACACAAAATGACAAAGACTTCAATTTAGGTCTGTGTGACACTAAAGCCATTGGCTAGTCTGGCATACAGGAAAAGCATTTCCCAAATTCACGGGGGACACTGGTTGCAAAGGAGAAGATTTCTCAGGAGTATGGGGATCTGAATGCTAGAGAAGAGACCTCTCAGCCCCTGAGGAAAAGCCTGTAGGGCCTTTTAGTCTTAGAACAAGAGAGGAATCTCATTTGAAAATAATTGCCAACAATCTCAAGTATGTGGGGCCTGGCATGGTGGCTCACATCTGTAATCCCAGCCATTCAGGAAGCAAAGAGCAGAAGGATTGTAGTTCAAGACCCCTAAAAAAGTTAATGAGACCTCATCTCAATAAACAAGCTAGCCTCGGTGGTAAGCATCTGTAATAACAGCTACAGGAGAGACAGAGAGACTAACCTTAGTCCTGTGGGAGGCATAGGTAGGAGGCCGACCATCTAAGGCCAAACTTAGAAAGTGTGAGATCTTATCTGCTAAACAACTAAATCAAAACGGGCTGGACAATGGCTCAAGTGATAGAGTGCTTGCCTAGAGCAAGGCCCTGAGTTCAAATCCCAGAACTAAAAAAATAATAAAAATAAAACGTCACAAACAGGTGTCTAGGGACCCTAAAGGGGAACTAACACTTTCCACTTTGGGGCTGTGTATCTACCTATCCCCCTGCATCCTAGACGCTGGGTTAGGAGGGTCTCCCAAAGACGGAGCAGTCTCCAGGAGGCACATCCAGCCCAGGGCCTATTACCAGGGAGACGTCTTGGCCTAGACAAACCTAAAATCTACTTTGTACCCCTTTGGCCCCCTAGCAGCGGGGAGCTGCCCTCAGCTCCCTCAGAGCTGTCCCAGGCCAGGGGTGAGGCCTGTGCAGACCAACAGTTTCCTCGAAGGCCAAGTTCCCATCCCTATGGTCAGTCTGTCTGTCTACCTCCCAGACAGCTTGCAGGGTGACCTAAAGATCCCACCAAGCCACCTCCCTGACAATTGTCACCATCACCTTGTGTCTACGGGTGGAAACACGTGGTCTGTTCTAGACCCAACTGCTGCCTCCAGATCCTTCCATGAGCCAAGGCAGCAGAGTTCCGCTCCCTACCCAGCATCTCCACCTAGAGCACTCGGAAGTCATTACCAAAGGCTTAGGCTATGATCCAGTGGGGAGAACTGAGTCAGGCCCCAGCTCTGCTGCTCCTTCTCCTGCCAGCAGCTCCACCAGGCTCAGCTTTAGCAAAGTAGGTGCCCAGTGAAGGAGTACCTCCTACTTCTAGACCTTTCCAGCAGTCTGGTACAGCCATCAGCCCTGCCCGAACCACCAGCCTGGGCCACTAGAGTCAGGGAAGAAGCGATCACCGCAGACCCCCTCTCTTCCCCCTGGCCCAGTCAGTGACATCCATGGGAGAGAAGACTCCGGGCCTGACCCCAACCATCAGGAACTAATTTTTGAGGGGAGGAACAGGCATCTGGTGGAGACTCATGACCACGTCGGTGTCCGTGGTGACCCGGGAGCATTTGCGGCTGCTGCGTATGCTGTACAACTTTTCGCTGAGGTGTTTGCGAAACTTCTTGGTGAGGAAGCAGTAGATGATGGGGTCTAAGACACAATTTGTGCTAAGAAGGCAGAGGGTAACCTGATGGGCGTCATTAATGGCCTGATGGAAACTGGTGTAGTAGCCCAATTCAGCCAGGGTCCAGGGCAGCTGTACCATGTGGTGTGGCACAAAGCAGATAATAAAGACCCCCAAGACAGTGCAGACCATCCAGAGCGCGCGGCGCTTGACTTCCGCAGTCCGGTGCTGCTGTACGGGCTGCGCCAGCAGCGTGCGGATGATCACCACATTGCAGGACAGGATGATGAGGAAGACCAGGAAGAAAGCGAAAACGATGAAGATGTGGATCACCAGGACTGACACGTTGCCCTTCTCATAGTGCTCAAAGCAGCGGGTGAGGTTTTCTGTGCCGGCCTTATTGGGTACTGAGTTGGTCTCATCCTGGACAAGGTAGTAGGAGGCAGCAGCCAGGATGGCCACCCAGATGACCAGGGACAAAGAGATGCCCCGTTTACGAGTGGTGGCCTGAGCTGTCTTGATGGGATGGGTCACCGCCTGGAAACGATTATAGGTGATCACGCCCAAGAAGGCCACGGAGCAGTAGGTATTGATAAAGAAGAAGCAGCCGGCCACATTGCACAGGAATTTGGGTAGAATCCAGTTTCCTTTGTGGTGATAGTAGATGATCCACAGTGGCAGGGTGATCAAGAAGAGCAGGTCGGCGACCGTGAGGTTCACCATGAAGATCTTGATCTCATTTAGTTTCTTAGAAGGGTAGAGGCGAGCAAAGACCCAGAGCACGTAGCCATTGGCGATCACCCCCAGCACAAAGATGACGCCATAAACGATGGGGAAGAGAGTGTATCGGAACTCGGAATCCACCCGGGAGGAGTCATTTAGCTCCATTGCTCTGGGCTGGAAGGGTCAGTGGGTCATAGCACCCTGGCTGTGCCTAGAAGATCACACATAGATTGTGGTAAATAAGAAGCCAAGAGAGAGCCGGGCGCAGGTGACTCATGCCTGTAATTCTAGCTACTCAGGAGGCTGAGATCGGAAAATTGCAGTTCGAAGCCAGCTGAGGCAGGCAAGTCCAAGAAACTCTTTTTTTTTTTTGCCAGTCGTGGGGTCTGACCTTTGGGCCTGGGCGCTGTCCCTCAGCTCTTCAGCTCAAGGCTAGCACTCTACCACTTGAGCCACAGCACCACTTCTGGCTTTTTCTGCTTATGTGGTGCTAAGGAATCGAACCCAGGGCCTCATGCATGCAAGGCAAGCACTCTTACCACTGAGCCACCTTCCCAGCCCAAGTCCAAGAAACTCTTATCTCCAATTAACCAGCAAAAAGCCAGAAGTGAAGCTGTGACTCAAGAGGTAGAGTACTGGTCTAGAATGGAAAAAATTAAGGGACTGTGCCCTTAATTCAAACCCCAATACCAGCATAAAATAATAATATTAATAATAATGAGAGAAATGATAGTATAATTCAGTGGTAAATGCCTAGGATGCACCAGGCTCTAGGTTTGATCCTCAGTTTCAATAATAATAATAACAACAACAACAACAATAACAATAATAGAAAAAAGACCATTTCAAATTGTGATCAATTTAATATATGAAAATTTAAAATAATCACAGTGAAATCTGAATAGGGCACAATCAAACTGGGCAAGGGGCTTCTCAGAGGAAGTAACAAATGAAACCAGAAACAGCTCTACCATAAAGTCAATGATGCTTAAGTCTCTACCTCCTCCTAGGGCCTACATCTACTGTTATATTTGTGACTTGTGTCTTCTCTTTGAAGTCAGGCCCTCAAATTGTATTAACTTTAGAGATCTGCACACCTGTATCTCCCAGGCTAAAAAATCTAAAAAGAATGAGGATGGAGATTTAGAGGAAGGGTATTCCAGGTAAAAGATATGATGCACAAAAGTCCTGTAGTGGAAATAGTGCATTATGTTCTCATATAGGGATAAGCTTGTCATACCTGCAGAACCGGCCCTAGATGGTTCCTAGACCATGGTAAAGAGTTGGCCTTTGGGGTCTGGGTGCAGGTGGCTCACGCCTTTAACCCTAGCTACTCAAGAGCCTGAGATCTGAGGATCACAGTTTAAAGCCTTCCCAGGCAGAAAAGTCCTTGAGACTCCTTTTTTAATTTTAATTTTTGTCAGTCGTGGGGCTTGAACTCTAGGCTTGGGAGCTGTCCCTGAGCTCTTCAGCTCAAGGTTAGTGCCCTACCACTTGGGCTACAGCACCTCTTCTGGTTTTCTGGTGGTTTATTGGAGATAAGAGTCTCATGGCCTTTCCTGCCTGGGCTGGCTTTGGACTGTTGAGCCTCAGATCTCAGCTTCCTGAGTAGCCAGGATTACAGGCGTGAGCCACTGGTGCCCAACTAGCTAAGAGCTTCTTGAGAGCAGAGAGTGGATGTTTTTCATCTCTTAATTTCCAGGGTCAGGCACTAGGGAACAAATTCAAAAATGGCTAAGTCCCTGACAACCATTCCCAGAAGCCTGGCATGGAGGAAGGGTGCCTATATATCTGGAAAAGGCACCCGAGGGTAGAATGGGTGGGAAGAGCAAGGAGGCTTCTGAAGTCACAAAGACCTGGGTTCAGAACTGGATCATTTATTTCCTGTGTGACATTGAGCAAGTTCACTTCACTTCTCTGAATCCTGTTTCTTCATTTGTAAAACCCTACGGTCCTAACAATGGTCCCAAAGATGAGGCCGGTCCTTCTTACCCCCATGACCCCTGTTGTTTGGAGCCAGAGGACTGTATTATGAGTAGCACGGATCCTGAGCTGCCTCTCCCACCAGCTCCAGACTCTGCCTCTGGCCACTGCCAACAAAGCTTTCAAAAGTCAGGAGAGGATGAGTATTTGAAGGGAGGAGGAGGCTGCTCGGATGGGCACAGTTCCCAGATGGATCAAAGCCGGGGAGCTGGCCCAGGCCCAGCCCTTGGCTGGGGGTGAGGCAGGGCCATAGATATTCATAGAATTAGAGTCTTCTGCCCTCTGAGCTCCCACCACTGTCCTATGGAGGGAATGTTCAGTCCCATCTCCCTTGAGAACTGTCCCCAACCCCTGCGGGAGGCTGGAGGGAGAACGCTGGCCAGTAGGGGGAGGGACCACTGGCTGGAGGGGCGTGGTCATGGCTTGGTGGGCGGGGCCACAGGTTGGAGAGCCAGTAACAGGAGAAAGCATGGAGACTGGATAGGGAAGTTGGGTTCATCAGCGGGCCATCCCCTGACATTTGTGGGGACAGCTGAAATCAAAAGTAGGAATGTCTAAAGATTTATAAGCTATAAGTCAGACCTACATGCAAGTTCAGCCACGTGTCCACCCAGCAGCACCTTGCCAATCCCACAAACCCTCAGAGCCTGGGCCAGCAGTTGGGGGTGAGTAGAACGCACACAGGGCCACATGAGCACCTCTTCCTGCAGTCCAAGACTAGCTCAGGCCTGGAATCCGAGCACTCAAGAGGTCGAGACACAAGGATGGTAAGTTCAAAGCCAGCCTGGGCAAGACTTTATCTCAAAAACACAAAAACAAACCACAAAATATGCCTGGTCTATAGTGAGAGTTCAGTGAGTATTGGCTACTGTTAATATTACTCCTCTCCCCCGGGGAAAATCAGGGGTGCCACCCAGGTGCCCATAGCACAATACCTCACCCAGCATCGAAGCCAGGGACAGCGCCCAGGCCCAGAGTTCAAGGCCCAGGACTGGCAAACAAAAGACAAAAAAACCTGCCAGCAATTTACCTCTGAGCTACACCCCCAGCCCACTTCTCCCCTCCTGGAGAGGACTCCCCCGAGACAAGGTATCAGCAAATCACTAATGCCCATTACAGGACTTCCTTCACAGCAAATACAGAAGAAATGTACCCTGAGTAGATAAATTAGCCTCACCCAGCAACTGAGAGCTGGAGTCCTGAGAGCTAGCCCATTTTCCTCACCTATAAATATAATGGGAAAAGTATCATCACTGACCTCACAGGATAGACCTGAGACAGATAAACCTCTAAAGAACTTGGCATGCAGTAGCTGATCAATAAATGTTATCTCCTATTCTTTAAAAAAAATGTTATTATAAAGGTGATGTACAGAGGGGTTTCAGTTACGTAAGTCAGGTAAAGAGTACATTTCTTTGTGGACAATGTCAACCCCTTCCCTTGCTTTCTCCCAGTTTTTCCCTCCTATCCACATCTATAAGTTGTGTAGTTCATTTTTTTTTTTTTTTTTTTTGGTCCGGTCGTGGAGTCTGAACTCTGAGCCTGGGCGCTGTCCTTCAGCTCTACAGCTCAAGACTAGCGCTCTACCACTTGAGTCACAGCGCCACTTCCGGCTTTTTTCTTTTTGCTTATGTGGTGCTAAGGAATCGAACCCAGGGCCTCATGCATGCAAGGCAAGCGCTCTACCACTGAGCCACCTTCCCAGCCCGTGTAGTTCATTTTTATCTCCTATTTTGACGCTTGTCGTTTCCCACTTGTGCCACACACTCTTGAGATCCCTCATCCTGCCAGGCACCTGTGGCTCATGCCTGTAATCCTAGCTACTCTCAGGAGGAGATCTGAGGATTGCAGTTTAAAGCAAGCCCAGGCAGATAAATCCAAGAAACAACTCCAACTAAACAACAGAAAGCTAGAAGTGGAGCTGTGGCTCAAGTGACAGAGTACTAGCCTTGATCGAAAAAGCTAATCAAGAATATGAAGCCCTTAGTTCAAGTCCTAGTACTGGCATGCGGGCACCACCCCCACCCCTCCACAATCCATCATATACTAGGTTCGTTACTATTTCTCCCAGATGGGAGAGGAACTGATGGACAAACAAAGGGAGCTGGTAACCTGTCCTTGGGGGAATTCTGCAAGGTCACCCACAGTTGCCAGTACAGAATCCATCACCATGCTGGTCATATTCATTGATGCGTGAATGGAAACCTTTGGGGAGACTCTAGTGCCCCCAGAAATGAGGTTGGCTTGAGACAAGAGCTCCCCAGTTTTCCTCATTACTGGGAACTCTACCTTGCCCCCTGATATGTATATTATACTGATGGACCCGAGGCATCCCCTGTGGTTGGGCCTGGGCAGGGGAGGAGTGAGGAGCACCTGCTTCTCAGGGCCTCCCTGCCCCGGCACTGGCACGGGCCTCTGCTCTACCAGGAACTGCATGGACTTCTTCCCTACTTGGGAGCCCTGGGTCCTGCCGGTGCCCTGGAAGGCAGCCCAGGGCCTGGCCCAGGGGAGGACATAGGACCTCAGACACTGGCCCTGGAGCCAGTACCCTTGGCTCTGGCCCCAGCTCTGCTTCTTTCAAGCTGCCTGTTCCTTGGCTCACCCGACTCCTTTCCCTTATCTGGAAAGCAGTGACAACAAAACCTTCCCCACAAGTGGCATTGCCAGATCTTCTCCTAATCCCATCACAAATAACAAGGCAGTTGTAGGAACAGATGGGATATTGCATGTGGTGGCTGATGAATGGAGCAGGTGAGCTCCAGTTCTTGCTTTTTTTTTTTTGTCGGTTGTGGGACTTGAACTCTGGGCCTGGGCGCTGTCCCTCAGCTCTTCAGCTCAAGGCTAGTCCTCTACCGCTTGAGCCACAGCACCACTTCCAGTTTTCTAGTGGTTAATTGGAGATAAGTCTCACAGACTTTCCTGCCCAGGCTGGCTTTGAACCTCGATCCTCAGATCTCAGCCTCCTGAGGAGCTAGAATTACAGGTGTGAGCCACCGGCTCCCAGCTGAACTCCAGTTCTTTTTTTTTTTTTTTTTTTTTTTTGGGGGGGGGGGTCCGGTAGTGGGCCTGAACTCTGGGCCTGGGCGCTGTCCCTCAGCTCTTCAGCTCAAGCTAGCGCTCTACCACTTGAGCCACAGCACCACTTCCGGCTTTTTTTCTTTTTGCTTATCAGGGCCTCATGCATGCAAGGCAAGCGCTCTGCCACTGCACCCCCTTCCCAGTCCATGCGCCAGTTATTAATGGACCTTGGTCCCCAGCAGCCTGGGGCGTTGGACTGGATCCTGAGGGCGTGGGATATGGCTGTTGCCTCAAGCTGTCACCGGAAGGGGAGGAACTTCCTAGGAATCAAGGTGCTACCCTTTTTTCATCTCTAATTTGGACATGGTCACATCTTTCAGAGTGCTGGTAGAGGTTTCTTGTCAATACTGAGACTTGAACTCAGGGCCTTGAACTCTCCTTTAGCTTTATCCCTTAAGGCTGGCACTTCTCCTCTTGAGCCACCCTCTATTTCAAGTTTCTTGCTGGTTCATTGGAGATAACAGTCTCACTGATGGGCTGGGAAGGTGGCTCAGTGGTAGAGTACTTGCCTTATATGCATGAGGCCCTGGGTTCGAGTCCTCAGCACCACATAAGCAAAAAGAAAAAAAGCCGGAAGTGGCGCTGTGGCAAGTAGTAGAGCGCTAGCCTTGAGCTGAAGAGCTGAGAGACAGTGCCCATGCCCAGAGTTCAGGCCCTACGACCAGACCAAAAAAAAAAAAGTCAGGGGTCACACTGGTGACAGTGAAGCCATCCTCCCCACAGCCCCCAGAAAATGCTCCTCAAGAGGCACTGTGGCTCACACGAGAAGCCTGGCTAGAGGCTGCAGAGCTAAGGAATGAGGCTGGAAACTACGAGCCCTTATAGACAAAGCCATGAGACCCTGGCTCCAACAACCGGAAGAACTCTGAGGTAGAGCTGTGGCTCAAGTTGTACCAGGCTTGAAGAGAAAAGCTAAGGGACAGCACCTAGGTAGAAAAAGAGAGAGAGACAGAGAGACAGAGAGAAAGAAAGAGAAAGAGAAAGAGAGAGACTGGCACAATTTCTTTTACATTCTTCCCACATGAGCCAAGTGAATTCAATCTAACACTTAGGCATTGAGGGGCCCTCTGCTATCGAACTAAGGGAGTGAGGATGCTCTTTCCCCAGGTATTCTGCCTTACTCTCTCTCTCTCTCTCTCTCTCACACACACACACACACACGCACACACACACACACACACGTGTGCGTGCACCTGGCTGTAGTTCCCCATCCTTCTCAGCTGTCTTTGCCTGTGACACTGCCTGGGGGGGGGGGGGGAGTGACACCCACACACATTGTGTGTGTGTGTGTGTGTGTGTGTGTGTGTGTGTGTGCATGTAGAAACAGAGGCTTCTCCGCTCTCATCAAGCTGCTGAGGACATTGACTCAAGAGAGGCTGATAGGAGAGGCCGGTATGCAGGGACCAGCATTGCCCTCCAGCCCTGGCTCCACGCCCATCCCCAGAAGCGTTCCGAGGCCACCTTAGCTCTTGCCTTTCCTGGGTCCACTTCTCCACTCACTAGGGGGTTCCCAGTACAGAAAAGGAAAGTGTCTTGCCCCCCCAAAAATAAGAACAGCCTCCTCTCCAATAGAGCCAGTGGTGGGAGAGGTCTCAGAACTAACTGATGATACCCCTGCCTCTGATCAGGCCCCTCCCACCCCAACACTACTCAGACCTGGGGGTACATTTTGTTAATGCCGTGGACTGCAGATCCTTCACGGAACACATCAGAAATAGAGCTGTGGCTTCAAGTGGTAGAGCACTAGCTTTGAATGCACTAAAAGACAGTGCCCAGGCCAGGAGCTCAAGCCCCAGTACTGGCACACAAAAAAAGGAAAAGGAAGAAAGAGGAATGAGAAAGGAAGGAAGGAAGGAAGGAAGGAAGGAAGGAAGGAAGGAAGGAAGGAAGGAAGGAAGGAAGGAAGGAAGGAAAGAAGGAAGGAAGGAAGGAAGGAAGGAAGGAAAGAAGGAAGGAAGGAAGGAAGGAAGGAAGGAAAAAATGGTATGAATTACTGTGTATTAGTACCATGCTGCTTGTGTTGATACACCATTTTACTATGAACAAAACACTTCCCACTACAGACCCACAAGGCAAGGATTGTTTTATTTTTGTGTGTGTCAGTCCTTGGTCTTAAACTCAGGACCAGGGCACTGTCCCTGAGCTTTTTTTCTTAAGGCTAGTGCTCTACTACTTGAGCCATAGCTCCATGTCTGGCTTTTTGGTGGTTCATTGGAGATGAGACTCATGGACTTTCCTACCCAGGTTGGCTTTGAACTGGGATCTCAGCCTCCTGATTAGCTAGGATTACAGGCATGCGACACCACCACCCTGCTAGGTCAGTATTTTTTTTTTTTTTTAATTTTTTTTTGGGGGTCCAGTCATGGGGCCTGAACTCTGGGCCTGGGCGCTGTCCCTCAGCTCTTCAGCTTAAGGCTAGCACTCTACCACTTGAGCCACAGCGCCACTTCTAGCTTTTTTTCTTTTTGCTTATGTGGTGCTGAGGAATCGAACCCAGGGTCTCAGGCATGCAAGGCAAGCACTCTACCACTGAGCCACCTTCCCAGCCCTAGGTCAGTATTTTAATTCCAAGTCAACAAAGGAGAAACGTGAGACTCCTGACTTACCCAAGGTCCCAGGCTTATAGGCAAGAGAGAAAACCAAAACAACCCTAGTAAGCCAAGCCTGTAAGCCCAGCACACAGGAAAGTAAAGCAGGAGGGTTTCAAGTTCAAAGCCAACCTGGTCTGCAGAATGAGATCTTGTCTCAAAATAAACAACAAAACCTCTGTCCTGCGGGCCCAGGGCCAGCGGCTCCAGCACTGACTTCTTTCCCTGTTGGGTCACCCATCTGTTAACAGAGATAAGGACATCTCGTCTCTGACAGTCACCTTGCTCAGCTTCCATACACAGGCGTTCAGCACATAGAGCGCAGCCACAGCTAAAGCATCGAGTCAGAGCTGCTTGGTGCTTGCAGGGGCCATGCTGGCTCCTTCACTCTTCACAGGTGAGCAAGTACCTGGCCAGTGGCTCCAATTCAGCAGCCCCACACCTAACCTCCTGCCAGTGAAGGCCAGAGTGAAGGGCAGCCTGGGCTGTGTCCCCAGCTCGAGACATTACGGAGACACTGGTTGTGGACCTCATTCTTTGTGCTAATAACTTGGTTCATTCCTCATCCTCGGAGACCCGCAGCTAGTGAGTTCTTAAGTACCCTTGACCTCCCCCACAGTCCTGCTGGAGAGCTAGCATTATCCTATTTAACCCTTTAGGAAACTGCACGGAGAGGGAGCTCAGCTTACCCAAGATCACACAGATAGTAGGGCAGATGGCAGTAATCCCTGGGAGCTAAGAAGTCGCTTCTCATCCTCCTATGGCCTCTCGGGTAGCCTCTGCGGGTCCCCAGCACTGCCTTGGCCTGGTGCTGGGCTCCCTTGCAAACTTGGTCACCAGATAGTCTTTCTGACAATGAGACTGGGCCCAAGAAAGGTGCCAGAAAGTTCCTTAAAAACAAAACCATAGGGGCTGGGAAGGTGGCTCAGTGCCTTGCATGCATGAGGCCCTGGGTTTGATTCCTCAGTACCACACAAGCAGAAAAGGCCAGAAGTGGCGCTGTGGCTCAAGTGGTAGAGCCTTGAGCTGAAGAGCTGAAGGACAGTGCCCAGGCCCAGAGTTCAGGCCCCAACCGACAAAAAAATAAATAAAAAACAAAAACCACAAGTGGGCACCAGTGGCTCACCCGTCATCCGAGCTACTCAGAAGGCTGAGATCAGAGGATCACGGTTCAAAGCCAGCCCGGGACGAAAGTTATAAGACTCTTATCTCCAAGGAACCACCAGAAAACCAGAAGTGGTGCTGTGGCTTAAGTGGTAGAGCAGAGGGACAGCGCCTAGGCCCAGAGTTCAAGCCCCACAACCAACCAAAAAACCCCCAAAACCCCCTCTAGCTGAGACTCAGCCTGGGGGCATCTGTATAAGCTCCCCCTTGCCAGCCATGGCTGGGCCCTCCCCCCCTTACCTGGCTCAGCAGTGGGGTCTGGGTGTCTCTCCACGCCTGGGTCCCAGCCCTAGCTTCCGCGCCTCTGTCTGGCAATTGCAGAAGTGAGAAAACTGTATCACTGCCAAGTCACCCGGGGAGGAAACGCAGTGACGGGGGGGGGGGGGGGGGACCCCTCCAGCGGGTGCTACAGGAACCTCCAAGCAGAGCCCAGCTCTGGAAACTGCGCAGGGGAGAAGTGGGAGGGGGTGTGGGCAGTGGCTGTAGGGAGAGAGAAAGCTGGAAAGTTCCAGAAGGTATACTCAGGATGGACACCACACCAGAGAGAAGTAATGAGTGGCCAAGATGAGTCAGTGGTGTTGGGAGGAGGGCGGGAGGGAGTGAGGAAGGAGAGAAGAGGGCAGGGAGAGAGATGGAGGGAAAAACCCTGATGGGTGGGAACTGGGGGTACAGCATGAGAGAAACGAGGAACCCAAGAGATCAGAGGTGCCAGAGGGATGTGGGGGGCGGGCAGCCAGTGGCTTGTGTGTCTGTAGGTAGGGGGGACAGAGGGGAGAGGAGGAGGGGAGGACAGGGAGCGGCCACGGCTTGGCAGGAGGCAGCTGTGGTCATCAGCATGGCTGGGCAGAGCATCCTGGGGGAAGCAAGAGGCATCTGGGCAGAGAAACCCTGGGATCAGAGCTGTGGGGCTCAGGGAAGGAGGCGGGGGGCTTCTCCATGTCTGAACTGGACTTGGGCAATGGTGAGTTCAGGAGTGCGGGACAACAGGCAAAGGGGTGAGCACAGGTGGATCCGAGTGGGAGGAGGGGGAGTTGAATGAGGACTTCTATGTGCACAAGGGAAGAAAAGAGGTAAGCCAGGGCTCCTTGCCTTGGTTTCAACCAACCAACCCACGTTTCCTGAGCAGCCCTGTGTAGATACTGTCTAAGGAAAAGCCCCCCAAGCTTTACTGATCTAACCCCTTCCCACACAGAAAGGAAAGCTGAGTCTCATCAATCCTCCAACAAGGCAGGGACAAAGCAGAGCCAGGCCAGGCACTGGTGGCGCACACCTGTAATCCTAATTACTCAGGAGGCTGAGATCTGAGGATTGCGGTTCAAAGCTTGCCCTGACAGGAAAGACTATTAGACTCTCATCTCCACTAAAACCACCAGAAAACCAGAAGTCGCACTGTGGCTCAAATGGTAGAGCGTTTGCCTTGAGCTGAAGAGCTGAGGGACAGCCCCAGGCCCAGAGTTCAAGCCCCACAACCAAAACACACACAGAAAGAAAGCAGAGCCAAGAATGAGGGCTCCTGACTCCTTAGTCAGAGCCCAGCCTCAGTTCTACCTTGGATGTCCGGGACATCCGTTCTTGCTGCCCAGGCCCCAGTGCTGCCCTTTAGCAAAGCCAAAATGACTCCCAGAAGTCAGAGTGCCTTCAACACGTGATTCAGCCCTGAAGAAGTCCAGCCCAGAATCTCCCCCTCAACTGTCACACCCGGCAGACACACTCAAAGCACGCGTGCGTATTACCTTTACACTCTTGCTCTTTCAGAGCACACACATTCATATGTATGCACCAAGTACACTCAAATTCTCTCTCTCTCGCTCTCTCTCTCTCTCTCTCTGTTGGTTTAAGATCCAGGCTGACCCTAGATGGGCTCATGGTGAAGTGCTTGCCTCGTGTACACAACACCCTAGGTTTGATTTTCACAAGAGAAACAGAATCAACCTTAGTTTCTTCATTTGTAAAATAATCATCATAGGAGCTGGGAAGGTGGCTCAGTGGTAGAGTGCTTTCCTGGCATGCATGAGGACCTGGGCTCCATTCCTCAGCACCACATAAGCAGAAAAAGCCGGAAGTGGCGCTGTGGCTCAAGTGGTAGAACACTAGCCTTGAGCTGAAAAGCTCAGGGACAGTGCCCAGGCCCAGTGTTCAGGCCCCACTACCGACCAAAAAAAGAAAAAAAAATCATCATGGCTAGTTGTCAGCAGTTCACACCTGTAATCCTAGCTACTCAGAGGGTAAGATTTGAGGATCAAGGTTCAAAACCAGCCTGGGCAGGAAAAGTCCATGAGACTCTTATCTCCAGTTAATCACAGAAAAAGTCAGAAGTGGAACTGTGGGTCAAATGGTAGAGTGCTAGCCTTGAGCAAAAAGAGCAAAAGGGAGAGCACTTAGGCCCAGACCTACCAAGTGGCAGTTGTTACCTGTGTGGACATAAAGGGCTATTGGAAAACTGACCAAGCCACAGAGTCCTGGATATTTTTTTCCTTTGTGAGAAGCAAACTCAGGGTGTTATGCCCATCTATACCCAGCCTAGATCTTGAACCAGATGTCCTAGGGTGTATATGTGTCTCTGTGTATGCTCTATCACTCAAGCCATGCCTCAAGTCTAGCTTTTTGCTAGTTCCTTTGGAGATGAGAATCTTTTACTAGAGCCTTGAGCGCGCTGGGCATGTGTTTTACCACTGAGCTACACCCCTCACCCTCTTCTTTTGCTGCAGTATTTTTTTTCCTTGCCAGTCCTGGGGCCTGAACTCAGGGCCTAGGCACTGTCCTTGAGCTTCTTTTTGCTCAAGGTTAGCACTCTACAACTTGAGGCATAGCATCACTTCCAGCTTTTTTTGTTTATGTGGTACTGAGGAAATAAACCCAAGGCTTCACACATAAAAGGCAAGCAAGCACTCTACCACTAGGCCACATTCCAGCCTTGAGTAGTATTATAAAGTAAATATGTGTTATTTCATCCCTAAAGATTTCCATATAGAGATATTATCTTACCACAACACCACTATCACTTAATAGAATTAATACTAATGCATTAGATTCATCTAAGATCCTGTCCATATTCCAATTTCACAAAATTTCTCAAACTTGTCTCCCCAGCCCACCGCCCTTTTCCACCCCAGACGTCCCTGGAGGCTGGCTGTATGGGCTACATAAATGTTCTCTTGCATCTGGTTGGCTCTGACAGCCGAAGGCACTGGAGAAGCATGGCAGGAAGGAAGAAGAAGAAGAGAGAGGGATCTTCATTCCCTGCCAGGTCACTGAGGATAAACCCAGGCCACAGTTCCTGTCACATGGTCCTCCCCTGACCGCCACCCTATTCCTTTGGGTCTATGACCCTGCTTGAGGGTACAGGGAGAGGAAGGGACGTGGGAGGAAAGGAGGGAGGGAGAGAGTTTGGGAGGGAAGGGGAAAAAGGAGGGCACAGAGATGAGCAGTAGTATGGCCAAATATTGGTAATTCTGGACTGTGGGACGGTATTGCTCTAGGCTGAAGAGTGTCCTCAATGGTAGAAGGTCCGATTGGGCCCTGGTGGCTCACACCTGTAAATCCTAGCTACTCAGAAGGCTGAGATCTGAGGATTGCAGTTCAAAGCCAGCCTGGGCAGGAAAGTCCATGAGATTCATATCTCCAATTAACCACCAGAAAACCGGAAGTGGCCCTGTGGCTCAAGTGGTAGAGTGCATGCCTTGAGCTGAAGAGCTAAGGGACAGTGCCCAGGCCCAGAGTTCAAGCCCCACAACCACCAAAAAAAAAAAGGTAGAAGGTCCGATTTCCCCAGAACCATCGCCTTGTATGGCAAAGATTTTGCAGATATGATTAAAGTCATGATCTTGAATGGAAGATTATCCAAGGGGCCCTTAATACAAACAATCACAAGCATCTGAGAGGGAGGCAGAGGGAGATTTGAACACAGACAGGAGAGGAGAAGGCAGTGTGGCCACAGAGGCAGAGAAGCTCCCTCAAGCCAGGAATTCCAGCAGCTACCAGAAAAAGCAAGGACTATATTCAGCCCTAGGTCTTCAGGAGGGAGATTTGAAAGGAAGTATGGCCCTGCTGGGCTACCGTTGTTTTGGCCCAGTGATTTTGGATTTCTGGTCTCCAGAACTGTCAGAGAACGAATGTATGTAGTGGTAAACTATAAGTCTGCAGTCATTCATTAGAGCACTTGAAAGAAAATAATACAGGTATATGAGGATTTATTGTACACCTCTCTTGTGTATGCTTGAAAAGTTTCCTAAAAAAAATAGTATGTTTAGCCAGGCACTGGTGGCTCACCCCTGTAATCCTAGCTACTCAGGAGGCTGAGATCTGAGGATCGCGGTTCAAAGCCAGCCCCGGCAGGAAAGACTGTGAGACTCCTATCTCTAATAAACCACCAGAAAACCGGAAGTGGCGCTGTAGCTCAAGTGGTAGAGCGCTCGCCTTGAGCTGAAGAGCTGAGGGACAGCGCCCAGGCCCAGAGTTCAAGCCCCACGACCGACAAAAAAAAAAAAAAATAGTGTGTTTGTGCACACTCGTAACTCACAAAGAGAAATATTCTATTTCAGTCACCACTTTAGATTATAGATCAACAAATTCGATAATAGGGCATATTACTGCAAGCAGACAGCCTGGTTTCTTCAAGTCAGTTCTAAGAGAGAAGAAACAAAGAGAAAAACTATAGGCTAAGTGAGCATGAAGAGCTGGGTGCTTGGTGGCTCTTAGCTGTAATCCTAGCTACTCAAAGTCTGAGATCTGGGTGGGGCACTGGCGGGGAATGCCTATAAACCTAGCGTCTCAGGCTATCTGAGGATCATAGTTCAAAGTCAGCAGGAAAGTCCATGAGATTCTTTTTTTTTTTTTGTGTAAGTCCTGGGGTTTGAACTCAGGGCTTGGGCACTGTCCCTGAGCTTCTTTTACTCAAAGCTAGAACTCTACCACTTGAGCCACAGCACCACATTCAACTTTTTCTGTTTATGTGATACTAAGGAATCAAATACAGGGCTTCACGCTTGCTAGGTAAGCACTCTACCATAAGCTACATTCTCAGCCCCTCCCTCTATGAGGTTATCTCCAATTAGCCGGGACAGCACCCAGGCTCTGAGTTTAAGCTTCAGGACTGGCAAAAAAATTTAAAAGGGACATAATCTCACCTGGGAAACTATGAAATGACAGGCAAGGAGCTACAGTCACCGTGAAGATACCAATGGCAAAGATTCATGCAAAAGTTGGAAGAAGCTTGTAAAAATTTGAAATTTGAGCGGTGACTCATAACCCAGGAAGGTGAGATTTAAAGGTCCATGGTTCAAAGCCAACCCGCTGGAAAGTCCATGAGACTTTCATCTCCAATAAATTACTTTTAAAAAAAAAAAAAAAAAAGAGCTGGAAGTAATTCTGTGGCTCAAGTAGTGGTAGAGCACTTACCTTGAGCAAAAGAAGCTCCGGCGGGATAGCGCCTAGGTCCAGAGTTCAAGCCCCATGACTGACCAAGAAAATAAATAAATAAATAACAAACACCAGCCCTGAGTGAAGAAGCTAAGGGAAAGTGTGTGGCCCTGGGTTCAATCACCAACACTGAATAAATAAATAACAAATCGATAAATTCCTTCCAATTTGATTAAGAAAGTTGGCTGTTCCACTAAAATCCCAAGAGAACTTTCCCAAGAAACTTGACCACCTGACCCGAACATCCCAAATGAAAAGGCAAAGCTCAGAAGCGGCACTCTGGCTCAAATGGTAGGGCGTTAGCCCTGAACACAAAAAAAAAAGCTCAAGGACAGCGCTCAGGCCCTGAGTTCAAACCCTACAACTGACAAGAAAAAAAAGAAAAGGAAGGAAATGCTCCTAGAAGAGCCAGTCAAGGCGTGAAGAAGGATGCGGTGTGGCAGGACACTCCCTCCCTCCCTCACATACCAAGCACACACGGAGAAACACAACAGAAACCTCTGGAACAGTGAGGATAGTGTCACTGACCAGGCCCTGTCCCTCCCTGCCCTGCCCACCTGAGCAGAGCACCTGAAGACCTCACAGAGGCAGCCAGGCAAAGCAGAGGAGCCTGCGGTCCCCACCCAGGCCACCAGCCTCTTACCTGAGAAGTGGTAAAGATGTGAGTCCAGGAGGTGACGCGGTTTCTCAGGGGTAGTGGACCTCTGTGCACGTTGCCTGGACGGCTGCCCAGAATGCTCAGGTAGGGAGTAAGGAGGAAGCAGGAAACAGGCCCAGACCTAAGTGTGTGACTCACTTTATTCTACCCTCCAATCCAGCAAGGCGCATTAGTAGCTAGGTATCTGCTGGGTATGCAGGTTGCCTCAGGAAGCCAGTTCCTCGGCTAGGCTGCAACCTTAGGGTCACCAGGAATACTCAAATGCAACTAGGAGTCTATACATGGCTCAGCCAACAACACTGGGCTGGGCCCAGCTGAGGCGGAGCTCCGGAGGAAGGCTGGGCCTGGAGTGACAGAGAAGGGAAGAACTGGGTCTCTGGGCTGAGGGCCAAAAGAACCTGGCCTACAGAAAGTTCCAGGAGGGCCTGAGAAGGTGGCTCAGTGGTAGAGTGCTTGCCTTGCATGCCTAAGGCCCTGGGTTCGATTTCTCAGCACCACATAAGCAAAAAGAAAAAAGCTGGAAGTAGCGCTGTGGCTCAAGTGGTAGAGCGCTAGCCTTGAGCTGAAGAACTGAGGGACAGTGCTCAGGCCCAGAGTTCAGGCCCCATGACTGGACCCCCCCCCAAAAAAAAAAAAAAAAGAAAGAAAGTTCCAGGAACTGTTAGCGCCCTGAGCTTCCCTGGATACATCCATATATCAGGGAATTTCGTGATTAAAAATAAAAAAGCTGAGTGCCCATAGCTCACGCCTGTAATCCTAGCTACTCAGGAGGCTGAGATCTGGGATCGAGGTTCAAAGCCAGTCCAGGCAGGAAAAGTCCCTGAGACTTCCAGAAAACCGGAAGTGGCGCTGTGGCTCAACTGGTAGAGCACTAGCCTTGAGCTGAAGAGCTAAGGGACAGCGCCCAGGCCCAGAGTTCAAGCCCCATGACCGACCAAAAAAAAAGAGAGAGAAAAGTACAAGTTGTTATGTCGAAAACGAACTTTACAACTTTGGGGGGGGGGGAATGGGGAGGATTGGATGGGGGAGGCGGGGGGAGGCTGGGAAGGGATGGGAAGGGTAAACAAAGGAGGAGGCTACAATGCTTGATAAGAAATGAACTCATTATCTTGCCCATGTAATTGTAACCCCTCTGTACAGTATGTTCACAAAAAATTAAAATTAAAAGCTGCTTTCAGAAGACACTGGCGTGTGAGGGACATCAGAGGACCACAGAGGGGTCCACGGAGGACCAGAGTCTAAGAGACGCCACAGCCTTGTCCCCAGGTGTCCCAACTAAGAAAAGGACGGCCCTGCCTCTAGGGATGCCCAGCATGTGGGGAGATGAAACTCTGCCTTCCAGAGCGCTTACCCCCACTGCCTCCCGTCACGCCACGAGGTGTGGGCACCAAAGCCAAGGCCTACAATCCTGCAAAGCCTACTCTTCCTGCAAAGCCTACTCTCCTGGAGCTCCAGCTTTTCTTATTTTGCATCGAAAGTTACCTCAAAAAAAACGCCAGAAAACTGGAAGTGGCGCTGTGGCTCAAGCGGTAGAGTTCACCTTGAGCTGAAGAGCTAAAGGACTACCAACAACAACAAAAAAAAGCTACCTCAATCAACAGCTCCTCACCAAAACACACCTGATCCAGCTTAGCAGGGAGGGGCGGAGTCACAGGGAAAGAACCAGGCAGACTTTCTTTTTGTTGTTGTTGATCCTAGGGCCTACCACTTGAGCCATAGTACCACTTCCGGCTTTTTCTGCTTATGTAGTGCTGAAGAATCAAACCCAGGGCTTCATACACCCAAGGCAAGTACTCTACCACTGAGCCACCTTCCCAGCCCCTCTTCTTTTTTGTTGTTGTTGGTGGTGGTCATGGTGCTTGAACTCTGGGCCTGGGCGCTGTCCCTCAGCTCTTCAGCTCTACCACTTGAGCCACAGCACCACTTCCGGCTTTTTTCTTTTTGCTTATGTGATGCTGAGGAATCGAACCCAGAGCCTCAGGCATGCAAGGCAAGCACTCTACCACTGAGCCACATCCCCAGCCCCATGGGGATTTGGGTTTTTTTTGCTAATACACAGAATCTCTAGACTTCATGGGAGGTTTCCTTACCCTTCTTTTACTAAAGAAAAGACAGCTATAATGCAGAGAAGAGATAACTGTCAGGTGACACCATGCCCCTGCCCCCACCACCATGCACAGTCTCATTCCTCAGCAACTTTGGAGAGCCCTAAGACCTCAGTTCCAATGGTGGGGAGCCCTGAAGACCCCCAGCAAGGGAGCAGATGAGCTAAAGAGGTGGAGAATGCTGAAGGACAGGTCCTGCTTCTAGGAGGTTCTATCCTAGAGCAAGCCCAGACTCATTTGCCACTTCTTTCTCCATTCCCTGGGCAACTTAAGAGAGAGAAAGAGAGAGAGAGAGAGAGAGAGAGAGAGTGTATGTGTGTGTGTTGTCCTGCCAAAGCTATCAATTGATACTCAGTGTTCTATTTGTTTGTTTGTTTGTTTTTTTGGGTCCGGTCGTGGGGCCTGAACCCTGGGCCTGGGCGCTGTCCCTCAGCTCTGCAGCTCAAGGATAGCCCTCTTACAGTGCCACTTCCAGCTTTTTTCTTTTTTGCTTATGTGGTGCTGAGGAATCGAACCCAGGGCCTCAAGCCTTGCAAGGCAAGCACTCTACCACTGAGCCACCTTCCCAGCCCGATACTCAATGTTCTTTCTTTTTTTTTTTTATTGGTTCGGTTGTGGGGCCTGAACTCTGGGCCTGGGCACTGTCCCTCAGCTCTTCAGCTCAAGGTTAGTGCTCTACCACTTGAGCCACAGCGCCACTTCTGGCTTTTTTCTTTTTGCTTATGTGGTGCTGAGGAATCGAACCCAGGGCCTTGAGCATGCAAGGCAAGCGCTCTACCACTGAGCCACCTTCCCAGCCCTCAATGTTCTATCTTTCTATCTATCCATACGTCAGTCTATCTATCTATCTATCCATTTATTTATGGCCATGGGGCCTGAACTCCAGAGCCTGGGCATTTTTTCTGAGCCTGTTTGTGCTCAAGGCTAGCTTTCTACCACTTGAGCCACAGCGACACTTCCAGCTTTTTCTGAGTGGTTTATTGGAGATAAGAGCCTCATAGACTTTCTTGCCCAGGCAAGCTTCAAACCCTGATCCTCAGATCTCAGCCTCCTGAGTAGCTAGGATCATAGGCATGAACTACTGATGTCTGGCTATATTTTGTTTTAAAGCTACACATCCTACTACCCACACAAGGAAGCTCTAGCTCTGAGCTGACATCATTGCTGGCCCAAATGACAAGATTCTCACCTTACCTGACCAGCTTCTTCCAGTCACTTGGGCCCAGAGGTGGCTGCAAGGGATTTGTGTGGAGTGGAGTGGGCTTCCTGCTCCACTACTTACTGCAAACCACACAAGGGGCGGGGGCAGGGCTCTTTGGGCCTCTCCTTCTCCCCAGGCCCTGGCATCCCTTCAACCCAGAGCTTGCCTTAACCCTTTCAGGAAAGAGTTGCAGTCTGCCACAGCCCTGCCCCGAGGCCTGGTTTGACTATGTTTGGTCAATTCAGTGCCTAAACGTATCTGCTGGCCAGGTCACCACTGAAAAAAAACCCTGCACTAAACAGGGTTATGACTAGGGCCGGGGCCACTGTGGATTTCCCAATGAGTCTGCCACAAGGAAATGGAAGGATTTACCCTTTTAGAAAAATAGGATGGGGCTGGGAAGGTGGCTCAGTGGTAGAACACTTGCCTTGCATGCCTGAGGCCCTGGGTTTGATTCCTCAGCACCACATAAGCAAAAAGAAAAAAGCCGGAAGTGGTGCTGTGGCTCAAGTGGTAGAGCGCTAGCCTTGAGCTGAAGAGCTGAGGGACAGCGCCCAGGCCCAGAGTTCAGGCCCCACAACCAGACCCCCCCAAAAAAAAAAAGAAGCTCAGGGACAGTGCCCAAGCCCAGAGTTCAGGCCCCACGACTGGACCCAAAAAGAAAATATAAAAATAGGATGTCCTAACTGGAACCTAATCTTACTAGTCTTCCTAACTTTCTCACCTTCTCTCATTCCTATGTCCAGCAAAGCATGTTCATTCCCGTGAATGAGCTGTGTGTTTACCGCCAGGCCATCGCACGTGCCATTCCTAAAACAGAGCCCTCCAGTCTTCATCCATGTCCGATTCTTCTTTTCCTCCTTGCTGACAAACTTTCAGTTCAGAGCTGGGCATGATGGTACACATCTGTAATCTCAGCACTCAGGAAACAGAGGCAAGAGGATCGTTGAGCTCCAGGCCAGTCTAGACTACACAGTGAGCTTCAAATCAGCTAGCCATGCATACAGAGTAAAAAAAACAAACACATAAATAGAAAAGCAACAAGAAGTAATCGAAAGCTAGTGGCTCAGGCCTGTAATTCTAGCCACTCAAGTGGCTGAGATCTGAGAGTTATAGTTCCAAGTCAGCCCTGGCAGGAACACCCAAGGTTCTTATCTCTAGTTAACCACTAGAAAACCAGAAGTGGAGCTGTGGCTCAAAGTGGCAGAGTGCTAGCCTTGAGCAAAAGAGCTCAGGGACAGTGCTCAGGCTCTGAGTTCAAGCCCTAGGACCAACCTGACCTCCCCTGCCCCCCCCCCAAAAAAAAGCCAAAAACCAAAACCAAAACAAACGAGAAAAAAAAATCGATTTCACTGGTAACAGTAACTACCCAGCCCCCAATAAACTCATTCGTAGCCTGCTTATTCTCCTTTGCTGCTTTCCCAGCCAAACTTATTAGAGGTATCCCTAGGACCCACTTTCTGGCAGTGACAAGTGGCAAGCTGCTTCCTGAATGACTTCCTTCACTTAATTCTTACAACTCATGGTGCGGCCACCACCTTCCTTCAGGGAAGACCAGAGCCTTGAGGACAACAGAGAACTGCAAGAGCCTCTTCCTTGGTGAGATCACTGAACCCAGGAACAATACCTGAAACTGCATGCTCCAGACTTCTAGGAACAAAACACTTCCCTCCGTGGGGCCTATAAATCCTAGCTAGTCAGGAGGCTGAGATCTGAGAATGGAGATTCAAAGCCCAGGCAGGGTAGACAAATTTGCAAGATGAAAGACAGAAAGACAGAGAGAGGGAGGGATGGTGTTAAGAAGGGAGGGAGGGAGGAAGGAAGAAAGGGAGACAGCGATAGGGAGAAAGAGAAACACAGAAACAAAGGAAAAAACAGAACTGGAGGCAGCCATGCGTGAAAAAAGACCAGCAAGTATATGAAGGCTTAAGTTCAAGCTCCAGTACCAGCACACAAAAAAAATAAAACAATTTCAGGACACCTGTGGACTCCTCATTCTGTGAATCCTAATCAGCCTGCTGCTGACCACTTCCTCCAAGTGGTGCCCTGTGTCCCCTAGCTGCTAAGAACAAGAGCAAGGAAGGGCCCTTCCTAGGAGTGAATGGTGCCGGCCTCTATCTTTGCCGTCATCCAGCATGCCCAGCTGTTAAGATGGGCAGCAGGAGGCTCCTGAGTGTGTTCTTCAAACCAGCAGCTTTGGCCAATGACTAAGCACACTTGTAGTTACTGGCCTGGCGTTTTGACATGGGCCTATAGATAGCTGGACTGGATAACACCTTCTACCCTCTAAGGAAAGATGGGTGTAAGTACCCCACACACGGCAGGAAGCCTGCCTGTACCCCCTCCCCCAGCTGCTCCCTGTAGAGGGTGAGTGAGCACTTTTCTTCCTCTGCCAAGATCTGGTGCTAGTCAAAGCCACACCCACTGCTTTGCAGTAATGCGAGTGAGTTAGATCCGCTTAGCAGTTCCTGGAAAGACAGTTAAGACACTCAAGCTTCTAGCCCATCCCATAGAGAAGCAAATCAGAGCTAAAGGATGGACTGATGCCTCCCGACCTTCTGCCATCTGTAAACACGGTGCCTGTTTAGTCATCCACAAGGCACAAAGTTGTTCCAAGTCACCCAATTTCTCATACTTTTCTGTGTCCCTTTCTACTTCTCCCTTTATGTCCCTCTCCCAGGCCAATCCTGTCTCTTGCAGAAGCAGGGCTCTGAGCATGCACCACCACATGAATCCACAAGGAACAGGTGTCTTCATTTTACCCACAACAGTATGCTGGAAACACCCAGAGAGCAGTACCCTAACCATCTTACACCGGCCATGGCTAACCTTCCCGAAAAACTGCCAAAATACCTTTCTTTGAGGTGGTAATGATCAGCACTGCCACTGAGCTGTGCCCCAGCTTTTGCACGGTCACTTGACTCCCATTTTATAGGTAAAGAAACTAAGGTTCAACAACTGAGTAAGGAGCATGCACGTGGAACAGCATCTCAGGGAGAATACGCCAACGGTTTGGGTATAAAAATTTATTATACATAAAGAATATTACCACTAATGGAGGCAGGTGAGGGCACAATGGTGCTGACTGGAAGACAGCTCGTTCTTTGGAAAGGGAACAGGTTCAGGGGCTCGCAGCCTTGTGCCACACTGATTGGTCAGTTGGACAGAAGGGCGCATGCCGACCCCACAGGGCTTCTGGCGCCCACTAAGGGCCTGCCCTTCCTGTCCCATGGCACCCCTGAAGCAAGCGACTCCCCAAGGTGGCTCTGAAGTCACGGCAACACCACTGTAAGCAGTATGTTTAATTGGATGATTTCCAGAAACTATACATGAACTTTCTAGCCATCACAATTGGGTGAAGTACAAAATATTAGGTTACAGGCCGTGGAGGAAAAGGCAGCGCCAGCGGTGGCATGGCACTTCCCGTCCCGCGTGCTCTGAGGGGGAGGGGAGGGAGGGGAGGTGTTAAAACCAAGCCCTCTTTTCAATGTACAAAAGAATTACTCTGATCGGTAATAAACTGTATTGAAAACAAAATGGACTAAGAAGCAAATGCTACTCTAATGTAGGGAGAGGGAGGAATGAGTCCTTCAAAGCAGGAAGGAAGCGCCAGGGCGGGGGGCAGGGCCCGGTGGTCATTCACGCTGCTCCATTTTTACTTTTGGTGGTCTCAGGAAGGTCCGATTTTTCTTCTCTTTCTTCCCCTTTGTATTTGCTTGGAAGTTTCTCCAGCTGTCCACCCGACCATCTCGACTTTCCTAAGAAAGACAACAAAGAACAAAAGAAGTTTGAGATGAGGCTGGTTAACAAGTGGAAAGGCCATCTACCCACTCTATAAATCCCGCCCAGTTCTGTGCTCTGGAACATTCCAAGAGCAGAGCAGAGCTGTTCTCCTACCTCCAGGTGCTCAGGGATGGTTTTTTTTTTTTTTTTTGGTCAGTCGTAGGGCTTGAACTCTGGGCCTGGGCGCTGTCCCTCAGCTCTTCAGCTCAAGGTGAGCGCTCTACCACTTGAGCTACAGCGCCACTTCCAGTTTTCTGGTGGTTTATTGGAGATAGGAGTCTCACGATCTCTCCTGCCTGGGCTGGCTTTGAACTGCGATCCTCAGATCTTAGCCTCCTGAGTAGCTAGGATTACAGGCGTGAGCCACCAGCGCCCGGCTTCAGGGATGTTTAACATCACCTCTCAAACACAGTTTGAAAGGGAATAAAATGAGAAATACTACAACATCTGCTGGACACCTCTAGACTAGATGTTTAGCACACAGTACTCCTTTTGTTTGCTTTGTGGTACTGGGGATCAACTCCTGAACCTTTTACGTACTAGGCAAGTGAGCTACATCTCTAACCCTAACCCTACTATGTTATTTCTAACTTTCATGAAAAGCTGGCTAGAGGGTATGTTTACTGCAATAAGCATTTCCAAAGGACAGAATAATGAGGTTCAAAGAAATTAAATCATTTTCTCAGTCAGACAGCTAGCCAGCAGGATAGCTGCTCTTTCCACTACACTTCCCGTGTCTGGAAAGTTGGATGGATGGTCCAAAGCCAGCTGTGAGCTAGATACTAGTGGCTTATGCTTGTAATCTCAGCCACTGAGGCTGAAATCTGAAGGATTATGGTTAAAGGCCAGCCTAGACAGAAAAGTTTGCTAGAGCTGGGCACTGGTGGCTCATGCCTGTAATCCTAGCTACTCAGGAGGCTAAGATCTGAAGACCACAGTTCAAAGCCAGGACAGGCAGGAAAACTCCGTGAGACTCTTATTCCAATAAGCCACCAGAAAACCAGAAGTGGTGCTATGACTCAAGTGGTAGGACGCTAGCCTTGAGCTGAAGTGCTGAGGGACAGCGCCCAGGCCCAGAATTCAAGCCCCACAACCGAGGGGAGAAAAAAAAGTAAACTTCCAGAGTGCCCACCTAAGCAAACACAAAGCTCTAAGTTTAATGCCTCAGTACCACATTAAAAAAGAAAGAAAAGAAAAGAAAGAAAAAAGCCTCAGTTTCTACTAGAAGTCCTCTAAGGAGACTGCTACTAGTTTACTTCTGAATCAAGTGTGCAGTTGTTCCCCACAATTCCTATACCAGGGCTGGGAAGGTGGCTCAGTGGTAGAGCGCTTGCCTTGCATGCATGAGGCCCTGGGTTCGATTCCTCAGCACCACATAAGCAAAAAGAAAAAAGCTGGAAGTGGTGCTGTGGCTCAAGTGGTAGAGCGCTAGCCTTGAGCTGAAGAACTGAGGGACAGCACCCAGGCCCAGAGTTCAGGCCCCACAACCAGACCTCCCCGCCCCCCCAAAAAAAATTCCTATACCATTTGGGTCTAGGATCCTCACAGGAAATTCTTGCCAGGGCAAGGGAGTCTACAGAAGATGGAAGCAGGCTCAGGTGCAGCCTCTATAGTCCCATTCTGCTGCAAGTCCTGTTTTCCTCTCTCTGCCCCGCCAACCTTGGGAAAGCCTAGCACCAATACTCTTGTTCTGAGGAAGAATCCCTGGCCACCTTGCCAATTTACCTCAAAATTTTTCTGCCATTCCCTTTCTCGTTTCGCTTTTTCTTGAGCTTCAATTTCCTCTTCCCTTTGTCGTTTCCTAGGAGAAAAAGCAAGCTTTATTATCTCTATATCACAGAGACTGTGTTAGCTATAAAGATATGTTCCCACAGAACAAACAATGTAAAGTTCAATGGAAGACATAGTGGGACAAACGTGTAATCCCAGCACTTGGGAGACCGAAGCAGAATTGCTAATTCAAGCCAGGAGCCAGTGGCTCACGCCTGTAAACCTAGCTACTCAGGAGGCTGAGATCTCAGGATCACAGTTCAAAGCCAGCCTGGGCAGGAAAGTCCATGAAACTCTTTATCTTCAGTTAATTACCAGAAAACCAGAAGTGGCACTATGGCTCAAGTGGTAGAGCACTCGGCTTGAGTTGAAGAGCTGAGGGACAGCACCCAGACCCAGAGTTCAAGCCCCACAACCAACAAAAAAATACAAAATAATAAATTGTTATTCTGGCATGTACCTGGGCAGGAAGTTAGACCCTACCTCAAAAATACCAGTGAAGAAAAGAGCTGACGTGTGGCTCAGCTATAGAACACCTACTAGAAAGCATGTAGCCCTTAGTTTAAACCCTAATATTGTCAGAAAAAAATATAAATAGGGCTGGGAATGTGGCATAGTGGTAGAATGCCTGCTAGCATGCATGAAGCCCTGGGTTCAATTCCTCAGAACTACATAAACAGAAAAAGCCAGCAAGTGCCAATGTGGCTCAAGTGGTAGAGTGCTAGTCTTAAGCAAAAGAAACTCAGGGACAGTGCCTCGCCCCTAAGTTTAAGCCCCAGGACTGGCAAAAACAAACAAAAATAAATAAATAAAATTTGGCATAGTAGTTTCAGCCTATAATCCCAGCTACTTGGGAAGTAAAGCTTAGGGGAATCACAGGTGAAGGCCAACTTGGCATATAAAAAAAAGTATGGAGCTAGCTGGGCACCAGTTGCTCACGCCTGTAATCCCAGCTACTCAGGAGGCTGAGATCTGAGGATTGCAGTTCAAAGCCAGCCCTGGCAGGAAAATCTGTGAGACTCTTATCTCCAATAAACCACTAGAAAACTGGAAGTGGCACTGTGGCTCAAGAGGTAGAGCGCTCGCCTTGAGCTGAAGAGCTGAGGAACAGCACCCAGGCCCAGAGTTCAAGCCCCATGACCGACAAAAAAAAAGTATGGGGGAGCTGTGTGTCAAGTGGTAGAGTGCTAGCCTTGAATGAAAAGGCTAAGCAATATAGCACGAGGCCCTGAGAGTTCACACCCCACGAACTGGCACCAAAAAAGAAGTATATGGGATGCCATCTCACTTGATGACCAGACCCAGTGTCACTAACCCACCAGTATCCTCAGCAACAAAGCAAAGTACAAGTAGGAAGGCTGCATACTAACTCAACTAGGAAAATCTATTTATTGCTAAATACCAGTCAGTGTACAAAATATAGTTGAGTACCAGTGGCTCATGCCTAAAATCATAGCTACTCAGAAGACTGAGATCAAGGTTCAAAGCCTAAGCAAGCAGATAAAGACTCCAAAACAATTAGCAAAAAGCAAAGTTGGAGGTGTGTCTCAAGTGGTAGAGTACCAGCTGAGCAAGCAAATACAAGGCCCTGAGTTCAAACCTAAGCGCTGCAAAACAACAACAAAAATAATACAGAATACAGAAATGAAGTAAACTAAACTCAGTATTTCTTTTGTCTCTTTTATTTTGTAATGGGACTAGGGATTGAACTTGAGCCCTGAGGCAAGTACGCAAGGACTTTAGCAACACCCACACACTAGATTCATTTTCTCTGATCAAGGGAAATACTACCAAGGGAACAATAATATTTTCTAAGTGATTCATTATGCAATACTATTCACCAAAGCTGCAAGTAGAAGTCTCACAAAAGGTTAGGGCCCAGAAATTCAGATTACATGGCACTCATGAGTATAAATAAACTCCCTAAGGGCAGATACATTTAGTATTTCCCAAAACTCAAATAAACTTCTTACCCAGGTATTTAAAAGCTCAACTCTTTCAGATAACTTAAGTTTCTTCCATGACATACCATCTAATTTCTTCATTAGGGAAACCCCCAGAGACCCACAGTAGGTAATTAGATAGAGTAATATACAGATGTGTACCTTTCGTGCATCTCTTTGGCTTCTCTCTCTTTCCTTTTAATTTCCAGCTCAGCAAAGAGTTTCATGGTCTGTTTGTATACTGCCTGTTTGAACTATAAGAAAATTAAGAACAAAAGAAAATATTTGCATGCAACTTTGAATTAAGTACTTGAATTTGAACTTGAAAGCCCAAGACAAAAGCAGAAGAAAATATTCTTCACTAAAGACCACTTAATGACCCACTCGCTCACTAGCTCTAGCTTCTCCCACATAAATGGCACGCAGGAACCTAGTTCTGGTGAAAAGAAAAAAAAAATTCAGCCAGGTGCTGGTGGCTCATACCTTTATCCTAGGCTACTGAGGATTGTGGTTCAAAGCCAGCCAGCCAGAAATTCCATGACACTCTTTTTGTTTTTTTTCTTTTGCTAGTCCTGGGGCTTGAACTTAGGGCCTGGGCACTGTCACTGAGCCTCTTTGTGCTCAAGGCTAATGCTCTACCACTTGAGCTACAGTGCCACTTCTGGCTTTTTGTGGGTAGTTTATTGGTGATAAGAGTCTCATAAACTTTTCTGCCAAGGCTGGCTTCAAAAGGTGAACCTCAGATCTCAGCCTCCTAAATTGCTAGGTTTACAGGCATGAGCCACTGGCACCTAGTCCATGACACTCTTATTTCCAATTAACTATCCCCAAAAAGCTTAAAAATGGAACTGTGGCTCAAAGTGGCAGAGCACTAGCCTTGAGCACAAAAGTTGAGGGACAGGCCAGATGCCAGTGGCTCACATCTGTAATCCTAGCTACTCAGGAGGCTGAGATCTGAGGATCAGAGTTCAAAGCCAGCCCGGGCAGGAAAGTCCACGAGACTCTAATCTCCAATTAACCACAGAAAACTGGAAGTGACGCTGTGGCTCAAGTGGTAGAGCATTCAACTTGAGCTGAAGAGCTGAGATACAGTGCTCAGGGCCCGAGTTCAAGCTCCAGAACTGGCACAAAAAAAGAAAAAGAAAAAGAAAAAAAAAAGTACTCTCTTTCATCTCCACTTCATTGTTTATATGCCAGTATCAGGGCTTGAACTCTGGATTCATGCTTGGCTTTTTCACTCACAGCTGGTCCAGAGGCTTGAACTCTGGGCCTGAAGTTCTAGCTTGGCTTTTTCACTCAAGACCAGCACTCTGTAACTTGAACCATATCTCTACTCCTAGCTTTTTGCTGGTTAAATGGAGGTAAATATTTGTCTGTAGGATTGGCTTCAAACAACAATCCTCAGATCTCAGTCTTGTAAACAGACAAAATATTTTCAAATATTTCAAAATATTTGTTTTTCGTTTTTTTGTGGGGTAATTTTTGGCCAGTCCCGGATCTTGAACTCAGAACCTGGGCACTGTTCTTGAACCTCTCTGTGCTCAAGATAGCGCTCTACCCCTTGAGCCACAGCGTCACTTCCAGCCTTTTCTGTTTATGTGGTACTGAGGAATGGAACCCAGGGCTTCATGCATGCTAGGCAAGCACTCTACTGTTAAGCCACATTCCCAGCCAAAATACTTGGTTTTAAGACATTTTATCTGCTGAGTCCCAACTAGCAGCTTCATCTAAGCAAAGTACCCACTGTGGCAAACCTAACTGTCCCCTCCACGGTAATCTCCAGTCCTATAGGACACAACCACTACTTTCCAAGGCATCCTGCAGCTACGTGTGGCCAGGAAATTGAAGTTTCCCCAGGAGAAATTGATACAGATGACTCTGGGATGCTCCTGGAGGAAATGGCTCCATGGCCCTTCTTTCTTCCTTCTTCTAGTGTACTGGGCGCTAGGGGGCGGTGAGGAGTCCTTGTTGAAGTCACAGGGACTGGACAGGACATGCTACAGAGCTTCCATACCAGCAGCCTCCCAGCCTCCCTCCTTCTCTCCCTCCCTCTCTTCTTCTATTTCTTCCTCTAGGAGAGAGAACACATCTCCACCATTTGAGTCACAGCTATATAGACTTTAGTTCAAATTCTATGTACTAATTAACAGGAACAAGCAACACAGAAGAAACAGAGCCTTGTTAGTTGCTAGGTTCTACTTTTTTTTTTTTTTTAATAGTCCTGGGCATCAAACCTAGGGTAAGTGCTCCACTACAAAGCTGAGCTACATCCCTAGCCCTACCACTAGCTTTAATTCTTTCTAAAGTTAAGAATATAGATTATGGGGCTGAGAACATGTCTTAGTGGCAGAGTGTTTGCCTAGCATGCATGAAGCCCTGGGCTTGATTCCTCAGTACCACATACACAGAAAAGGCTAGAAGTGGCACTGTGGCTCAAGTGGTAGAGCGCTAGCCTAGAGCTGAAGAGCTGAGGGACAGCGCCCAGACCCAGAGTTCAGCCCCCATGACTGGCCAAAAAAAAAAAAAAATCTAGATACAGATTATCTTCTCATTTTATCTTTAGAACTTTTCCTCCCTAGAAGTTACATATACATGAGAGTACAGAAAATAATCCAGGGGGGCGGGGGGGGGAGGGGGGGGAGGACAGGGAGTATGGGAAGGGATGGGAAGGGGAAACAAAGGAGGAGGCAACATGCTTGATAAGAAATGTACTCAAGGGCTGGGAAGGTGGCTCAGTGGTAGATCCTTGCCTTGCATGCCTGAGGCCCTGGGTTCGATTCCTCAGCACCACGTAAGAAAAAAAAAAAGCCCGAAGTGGCTTGTGGCTCAACTGGTAGAGCGCTAGCCTTGAGCTGAAGAGCTGAGGGACAGTGCCCAGGCCCAGAGTTCAGGCCCCATGACCAGACACAAAAAAAAAAAAAATGTACTCAAGCAACGAGATGTACAAATCGTTATGTCGAAAAACGAACTTTACAACTTTGGGGGGGGGGGGGGGAAGGGCGAGGGGGGGGAAGGGCGGGGGGGGAGGGGGGATACGAAGGGACCGGAAGGGAAAACAAGTACAATGCTTGATAAGAAATGTGCTCATTATCTTACCCACGTAATTGTAACCCCTGTGTACAGTATTTTCACAATAAAAATATATTAAAAAAAAAAAAAGAAATGCACTCATTATCTTGCTCATGTAATTGTAACCCCTCTGTGTGGTATTTTCACAATTAAAAAAAAAAGAAAGAAAGAAAAGAATCCACTACTCAGGCAGAGCAGGGCCTATGTACTGAAAGCAGAGATACCCGAGCAAAGAATGATGTCCGAGCCAGGTGCCAGCGGCTCATGACTGTAATCCTAGCTACTCAGAAGGCTGAAATCTGAGGATCACGGTTCAAAGCCAGCCTGGGCAGGAAAGTCCACAAGACTCTTTTTTTTTTTTTTTTTGGTCGGTCGTGGGGCTTGAACTCTGGGCCTGGGCACTATGCCTCAGCTCTTCAGCTCAAGGCCAGCGCTCTACCACTTGAGCTACAGCACCACTTCTGGTTTTCTGGTAGTTTATTGGAGATAGAAGTCTCATAGTCTTTCCTGCCCCTGCTGGCTTTGAACCTCCATCCTCAGATCTCAGCCTCCGAGTAGCTAGGATTACAGGCATGAGTCACTGGCGCCCGGCTTCCATGAGACTCTTATCTCCAATAATCCACCAGAAAACCGGAAGTGGTACTGTGGCTCAAGTGGAAGAGTGCTTGCCTTGAGCTCAAGAGCTGAAGGACAGCGCCCAGGCTCAGAGTTCAGGTCCCATGACCAACAAAAAAAAAGGAACTCAGGGACAGATCCCAGGGTAAACCCTGAATTCAAGCCCTAGGACTCAGAAAACCGAAAGTGGTGCTATGGCTCAAAGTGAAAAAGCTCCAGGACAGCGCCCAGGCCCTGAGTTCAAGCCCACAAGTGACAAAAAAAAAAAAAAAATTAATCCTAACTATTCAAGAGGCTGAGATCTGAAGATTGTAACTCAAAGGCCAGTTCAGGCAGAAGAGTTTACTGGACTCTAACATAACCAGCAAAAAGTAGGGCTGGAGATGTGGCTCAAGTGGTAGCTTAACAAGCAAGCAGAATTCAAACCCCAGTACTACAAAAAGAAAGAAAATGATAAATATATTTGTTTGTATTTTTTGTTATCTTTAAGTAGTTACACAAATGGGTTCCAATTCAATATGCCAATTTATGACTGCAATGCATCCACTTACATGTTTCCAGCCTGTACTCCTCATTCTTTAGGACTCTCTTTGACCCAGCAAGCAAAGAGATCAGATTACACAAGGAAAAGTGGTTTCTCTTATTTTACTCACCAGCTCAGGGTCATCCTCCTCCACGTTTGTAGGTTTTCCCTCCTTCTTTAATTGTTTTTTCCGCTCTTTCACCTAAAAAGAATTTTTTTCATCAAAAGATGAGCACTCACACTTTGCACACACATGATATGCACACTTTCTGTAAGTACAAGCATAACGAAAGTTTGTTGCGCTCCAACCCCCAAAGGAAAATAAACAACCCAGCAATGCAACCCAGGGAAAGTAGGAAGCATGGGTGCTGGGCCTTCGTCTAACCTCATCTATAGCCCACTCTCCCGGGAAGAAGGAGAAGGAAGCAGTGGTGGGGCTTATCCCCAAGCCAGATCCAAACAGCCTGAGATGCAGTTAACAGATTACTCATTTATCTTTCTCGACTGTGGTTACATCCCTATAGCAAAGAAAATATATTTATCAAGTTTTAGAAGAGGCTACAAACTTTGTGACAGTAAGTATAATTAATGTTTTTTGGACATTTCTACAACTGTATTCTTGATCATTTTCATTGTGAAACTCCCTGAAATAAAAAAATTTTAACATCATGTTAACCGACATTTTTATCACGTTGGCCACTACTGAGGTTACAAAATAAATATAACCATTCACACAAGATTGACACTACTCCATTGAAGAATCTATTACACAATCAAAGCGCCAAGTACTTTCCAAATTTAGAAAGGCTCTGCTGCCATCTTGTGGTCAAGATGTAGAAGCATGACATTCTTGTAAGCAAAACACCACAACTTAAGAAATCTGTCATGAATTTTCCTGTTTCTACCAGACAAGGACTGTGCCAAATGCCATTTCTGTACAACTACCAAGACACAGTATGGCCCTCTCCTTCCTGTGTTTACTCATTTTCTAACCTGATTCATCACTATTATTTTTAGTTATAAATTTCTATTTCAGACTCCATAGATCTTGAAAAGAAAGGTGGTATCTACATTCACTCACCATTAAAACAGCTCTTATAAATGGCCTTGAGATTCTTGGCTCCACAAGTGAAAAAACTAAAATAGACAGCTTCCTAGCTAGTTATGCTAGAACACTTCTGTAATCCCTACAGTCAGGAGACTAAGTCAAAAGGGTCACAAATTCAAGACTAGCCTATACACATAGAAAAAACCTGGTCTCAAAAAGCAACACACAAAGCCAGACGCTGGTGGCTCACGCCTGTAATCCTAGCTACTCAGAAGGCTGAGATCTGAGGATCGCAGTTCAAAGCCAGCCCTGGCAAGAAAGTCCGTGAGACTCTTATCTCCAATAAACTACTAGAAAATGGAAAACCGGAAGTGGCGCTGTGGCTCAAGAAGTAGAGCGCACGCCCTGAGCTGAAGAGCTGAGGGATAATGCCCAAGCCCAGAGTTCAAGCCCCACGACCGACAAAAAAAAAAGCAACACACACACACACACACACAAAATCTTTCCTCCCCAAAAAAGTCATTTCCCACCCTTTAAGATATTTATGTAATTCCCCTATGAGCAAAAAACAAAACACCATCTATAAATGTTGGGTCTTTCCCAGCCCTAATTTTTATTTTTGTGGTTTACTCATATCCCCTCTCCAATCTTTCTCAACCTTATATTCCAAAACGTTTGCCAAGAAAACCACAGAGCTCCATTTTCATGGTGACCTGTGCTGAGAGGAGCACGATGGCACTCAGTCCTAACACAGGACTGGCAGGGATAAAGGGAGCAGTGTTCTGGCCACTCCTCCTGCTGAGCTCTACACAAACACTAGTCACGCCCACCACAGCTAAGTGGTGGAGGCCACAGTTACACTGGCATATGGTACTATTACATTTACCCTTCTACAAGGTGCCCAAGGCCTGCTGGTACTTCCTGTAAACACGGCAGTACTATAAATACTTACAGTGTGTTCCACGTATTCTTTTCCTGCCTGAATTACATCCAGGGCCCTCTTCTTTTGTTCCTGATCCAGTAGCAACTTGTAAGCTTTGTCCACGGCTAATGCAAAACATCGAAATTAACTGTTTCTGCAAACACCCTCTGAAAGTCTGAACTATACTCAGGCAGCGTGATAGGCTTGCCCTGTTTAAAAGCATTCCCTACTTTATTATTTACACTTGTTAAGCTAATTTTTTTTTTTTAGAAAAACATACAACAATAGCAATGACCTTGAAAACCATGGAAAAAATTATACACTCAGAACTAAATCTACTACCTGTAGATTTATTATTTCCAATTTTTCTTTATGTTAAAAGGGAAAAAAAGACCTTATGGCACATAAAAATTGAACAACGTAAAAACCTACTTTTTTTTTCTTTTTTTTGCAGTATTGGGCATCAAATCCAGATGTCATGCATGCCAGACAAGTGTTCCATCATAGAGCTACAACCCAGTCCCCCAGATCTACTTCTTACACAGCAACATTCTTTCTGTTTAACCAACTGTTATACTGAAATTCAGATCTTCTGCATGACCATTCTTTGCTTCATCTAGGTAATGGAACAGTGAGTCCCTAGCATTCAAAATACATTCCTTAAAAGGAGGTCAATTTACAAATACCTTCAAAAGCCTTTTGTGCTCTGTCAGCATCATCTTGATTTTTGTCAGGATGCACCAAGATTGATAACTGCGATTAAAAAAAAAAAAGTCAAACAAAAAGTAAAAAAAAAAAGTCAGATTCATCAATTGTTAATGTTTTTGTTTTGTTTTTTTTTTTCGGCCAGCTTTGGGGCTTGTACTCAGGGCCTGGGCACTGTCCCTGAGCTTCTTTTGCTCAAGGCTAACACTCTACCACGTGAGCCACAGTGGCATTTCAGGCTTTTCTGTCTATATGGAACTGAGGAATTGGAACTCACAGCTTCATGCAGCTAGGCAGGCACTCTAAAACTAAGCCACCTTCCCAGCCCCTTAATGATGTTTCTTAGATGTGGATGACTGAAAAAAGTATTCATATTATTCTCACATTATTTTTTTTTTTGGTAGTATTGGGGTTTGAATTCAGGATCTATTAAAATACAAAATACAGAGCTAGGAATGGTAGTAAATGCCTGTACTTGAGGCTAAAGCAAGAGAATTAAGAGTTCCAAAAGCAGAAAGCCAACCCAGGCAGGAAAGTCCATGAGACTCTGATCTCAAAAAAAAAAAAAAAAAAAAAAAAAACTAAAAAACAAAAAACCAGAAGTGGTACTATGCGGTTTAAAAAAAAAAAAAAAAGCGGGGGGTGGGGGGGGGGTGGGGTGGGGGGGGGTGGCTCACACCTCCTGTAATCCTAGCTACTCAGGAGGCTGAGATCTGAGGATCCTGGTTCAAAGCCAACTCAGGCAGGACAGTCCCTGAGACTCTTTTTTTTTTTTTTTTGGTCGGTCGTGGGGCTTGAACTCTGGGCCTGGGCACTGTCCCTCAGCTCTTCAGCTCAAGGCGAGCGCTCTACCACTTGAGCTACAGCACCACTTCCGGTTTTCTGGTGGTTTATTGGAGATAGGAGTCTCGAGGTCTCTCCTGCCTGGGCTGGCTTTTGAACCGCGATCCTCAGATCTCAGCCTCCTGAGTAGCTAGGATTACAGGCATGAGCCACCAGCACCCGGCTCCCTGAGACTCTTATCTCCAATAAAGTACTAGAAAACCGGAAGTGGTGCTGTGGTTCAAGCGAGGCCCAGAGTTCAAGCCCCACGACCGACCAAAAAAAAAAAAAAAGGCCAACCTGCTACACAATGAAACTTGAATAAAAAAATAAAAAAACAAATAGACCAGCATGGGCTCACACGTGCAATCCAATACTTGGAAAAAGGACACATAAGCAGGAAGGTTGTCAGTTTGAGGCTAGCTTGGGCTACATAATAAAATTCTGTCTGAGCCAGGTGCTGTGGCTCACGCCTGTAATCCTAGCTACCCAGGAGGCTGAAATCTGAGGATCATGGTTCAAAGCCAGCCCGGGCAAGAAAGGCCCTGAGACTCTTTTTTTTTTTTTTTGGGTCTGGTCGTGGGGCCTGAACTCTGGGCCTGGGCACTGTCCCTCAGCTCTTCAGCTCAAGGATAGCACTCTACCACTTGAGCCACTTCCGGCTTTTTTCTTTTTGGTTATGTGGTGCTGAGGAATCGAACCCAGGGCCTTGAGCATGCAAGGCAAGTGCTCTACCACTGAGCCACCTTCCCAGCCCTGCCCTGAGACTCTTATCTCCAATAAACCAACAGAAAAACAGAAGTGGTGCTGTGGCTCACACAGTAGAGTGCCCGCCTTGAGCTGAAGAGTGCAGAGACTGTGCCCAAGCCCAGAGTTCAAGCCCCACAACTGACAAAAAAAAAAAAAAATCTGTCTGATAAAATAAAGAAAAGCCAGGGGAATGGTGGCTCACGACCATAATCCTAGCTACTCGGGAGACTGAGACTTGAGGATTATGGTTTGAAATCAGTCCAGGCAAGAAATCCATGAGGTTCTTTTTTTTTCTTTTTTCTTTTTTTTTTTGGTCAGTCAGGGGGCTTGAACTCTGGGCCTGGGTGCTGTCCCTCAGCACTTCAGCTTAAGGCAAGCACTCTACCACTTGAGCCTTGGTGCCACTTCTGGTTTTCTGAGTGGTTTATTGGAGATAAGAGTCTCACAGACGTTCCTGTCCTGGCTGGCTTTGAATTTTGATCCTCAGATCTCATCCTCCTGAGTAGCTAGGATTACGGGAGTGATCTGCCCGCACCAGGCTCCATGAGACTCTTTTTTTTTTTTTTTTTGCTTATGTGGTGCTGAGGAATCGAACCCAGGGCCTCTGGCATGCAAGGCAAGCGCTCTACCACTGAGCCACCTTCCCAGCCCATCCATGAGACTCTTATAGCCAACTAACCACCAGAAAAACTGGAAGTGCAGCTCTGGCTCAAAGTGGTAGAGTGCTAGCCTTGAGTAGAAAAGCCCTGGCACAGCATCTAGGCCCTGAGTTTAAGCCCAACGACCGACAAAAAAAAGAAAGAAAGAAAGAAAGAATAATAGAAGGAGAAAGGGAGAGAAAAGAAAGAAAAATGTCAGTGCCTCTTGCCTGGAATCATGGCTACTCAGAAGGCTGAGATCTGGAAGATCATAATTTCAAGGTAGTTTGGGCAGAAAGTCCCCAAGATTATCTCCAATTAACCAGCAAAAAGCCAGGCTGAGAAGGTGGCTGAGTGGTAAGAGTGCTTCCCACGCATGCACCAGGCCCTGGGTTCAACTCCTCAGCACCACATAAACAAAAAAAGCCAGAAGTAGCACTGTGGCGCAAGTGGTAGAATGCTAGCCTTGGGCACAAAGAGGCTCAAGGGCAGTGCTCAGTCCATGAGTTCAAGCCCCAGGACTGGCAAAGAAAAAAAAAAAAAAAAAGAAAGCCTGCCCAGGTGTCTCAAGCCTGTAATCCTAGCTACTCAGGAGGCTGAGACCTGAGGATCACAGTTCAAAGCCAGCCTGGGCAGGAAAGACCATGAGACTCCTATCTTCAATAAACCACCAGAAAACCGGGAATGGTGCTCATCGGTAGAGCGCTGGCCTTGAGCTGAAGAGCTGAGGGACAGCGTCCAGGCCCAGAGTTCAAGCCCCACAACCGACCAAAAAAAAAGAAAAGAAAAAAGAAAAAAACAGGGACCAGTACCTCACACCTATAATCTCAGCTACTCAGAAGGCTGAGATCTAAGGATCATGGTTCAAAGCCAGCACATGCAAAAAAAGAATCTGTGAAATTCTTTTTGTTGTTGTTGTTGGTCATGGGCCTGGGAGCTGCTCAAGGTTAGCATTCTACCACTTCAGCCACAGAGCCATTTCCAGTTTTCTGGTGGTTTATTGGAGATAAGAATTTCATGGGCTGGGATGTAGCTCAGTGGCAAAGCGCTTGCCTAGCAAGTGCAATATCCTGGGTTCAATCCCAAGTACCAAAAAAGACAAAAAAAAAAAAAAGAATTTCACCAGCTTTCCTGCGGGGCTGGCTTTAAACTGCAATCCTCAGATCTCAGTCTCCTGAGTAGCTAGTATTATAGGAGTGAGCCACCGGTACCCAGCTTTTAAATTCTTATATCTAATTAACCACCAAAAAGCCAGAAGTAGAGCTATGACTCAAGTGGTATAGCACCAACACTGAGTACAAAAAGCTCAGGTATAGAACTTAAGCCCTGAGTTCAAGCCCAGGCCCAGCACACACACAAAAAAAATACACACACACACACACACACACCCCGAGTTCAAGCCCAGGCCCAGCACACACAAAAAAAATACACACACACACCGAGTTCAAGCCCAGGCCCAGCACACACAAAAAATACACACACACACACACACACACACCCCGAGTTCAAATCCAGGCCCAGCACACACAAAAAATACACACACACACACACACACACACACACACACACGAGATGGCTGGGCCAGAAAGAAATGAAGATTTTTTTTGTGTGTGTGGGTTTTTTTTTTTGGGTGCTTTAATCAAAAGACTAGAGAGATTCTATTGAATATAAAAGCCACTCTCCACAAGAAAGCTATGTAATTAAGTTACTTGACATTTTATGTCAGTATTAGGTTTTAATTACTTAGCCTTACGTTGGGATATGAGGTTAGACTGTAGCCCCAAAGTACCAAGTCCTAAAAAAATCATATGCTTCACAAATTATCAAGAGGTTCAACTCTATTACAAGGAAACAATACTGCACCTGCCGAAACCTCTTTTTTATTTCTTCATCTGTTACTTCAGGATCAATCTGAAGAACCTGAAAAAAATCAAGATAAAAACTGTAAGAAATATCCTACCTACTCAGGAGGCTGAGATCTGAGAATCACATTTCAAAGGCTGAGATCTGAGACTCACATTTCAAAGACAGTCTGATAGCTGGGAAGATAGCTCAGTGGTAGAGTGCTTGCCTTGCATGCATGAAGCCCTGGATTTAATTCCTCAGTACCATATACACAGAAAAAGCTAGAAGTAGTGCTGTAGCTCAAGTGGTAGAGTGCTAGCCTTGAGCAACAGAAGCCAGGGACAGTGCCCAGGCCCTGAGTTCAAGCACCAGGACCAACAAAAAAAAAAAGACAGCCTGAACAGGAAAGTCCGTAAAACTCATCTCTCCAATTATCTACCAGAAAACCAGAAGTGGCACAATGGTTCGATTCTTCAGCACCACATAAATAGAAAAATCTGGAAGTGGCGCTGTAGCTCAAGTGGTAGAACACTGTCTTGAGCTGAGAGCTGAGAAACAATGCCCAGGCCCAGAGTTCAAGCCCCACGACCGACAAAAAAAAGTCTTGCTGGGGGCGTGGGTGGCTCACGCCTGTAATCCTAGCTACTCAGGAGGCTGATATCTGAGGATCGAGGTTCAAAGCCAGCCCCGAGCAGGAAAGTGAGACTCCTATTGCCAATAAACCACCAGAAAACCAAAAGTGACCCTGTAGCTCAAGTGGTAGAGCACTCACCTTGAGCTGAAGAGCTCAGGGACAGCGCTCAGGCCCATAGTTCAAGACCCATGACTGACAAAAAAAAAAATATCATGGACTTAACTGCCTGGGCTGGCTTGGAACCATGATCTTCAGATCTCAGCCTCTGAGTAGCTAGATTTCATATGTGAGCCACCAGCAACTGGCTTCCCTAAGTTTGTTCTCAAGGTTGGTGCTCTATTGAGCCACACCTCCACTTTCAACTTTTTGCAGGTTAGAAATCCGAGTCCCAGACTTTCCTGTCCAGGCTAGCTTTTAACTATGACCCTCAGATCTCAGCCTCCTGCATAGTTAAGATTATAGGCATGAGCCACTGACACTCATACTTCCTTTCCAACTAGGCTCACAAAACCAACTTCAAAGACCAAATGCTTACTATACAAATTCCTTTTTTTTTTTTTGTCGGTCATGGGGCCTGAACTCTGACCCTGGGCACTGTCCCTCAGCTTTTCAGTTCAAGGATAGTGCTCTACCACTTGAGCCACAGCGCCACTTCCAGATTTTTCTATTTATGTGGTGCTAAGGAATCAAACCCAAGGCCTCATGAATGCAGGGTAAGCACTCTACCACTGAGCCACCTTCCCAGCCCCAACTTCCATTATTTTTGTCTACAATTTTTCTCAATTCCAACTGATGCCCATTAGTTATGTGTTCTAATATAAATTTCCCTGCAGACATGAAAGGTGTCCATCAGGGTGTTATAATAACAACTAACTCACCTCAAATGGGTTCAAATTGAAGTAAGATGAGCCAGGCCGGGTCAACCTTTCAATCTGATTTTTAGATGTTAGAACGGAATCCCTCTTCTCTATTTGTTTTACCTAAAATTAAGAGGATTAAAAACATCATTAGGTGAAGCTGAATAATAAACTAAATGTCTAATACTACTAATGGACATGTTCAGCAAATAATTATTTGTATCTCTCATGTGAAAAATATAAATATTTGGGAAATACTAAAGTTACCCATTTGATGAGTTTTAATAATCTAAAAACTTTACATATATTTATTCACCTCAAAAATCCTATCTGGCGGGGCTGGGAAGGTGGCTCAGTGGTAGAGCACTTGCCTTTTATGCACGAGGCCCTGGGTTAGATTCCCCAGCACCACATAAGCAAAAAGGAAAAAAGCCGGAAGAGGCGATGTGGCTCAAGTGGTAGAGCACTAGCCTTGAGCTGAAGAGCTGAGGGACAGCGCCCAGGCCCAGAGTTCAGGCCCACAACCAGACCCAAAAAAAAAATCCTATCTGGTAGGTATTACTACTGTCTCCATAAGAAAATTAGGTCTAAAGAAATTGACTAGCCAGACACTGGTGGCTCATGCCTATAATCCTAGCTACTCAGGTGCCTCAGATCTGAGGATCACAGTTCAAAGCCGGCCTGGGCTGGGAAGTTGGCTCAGTGGTAGAGTGCTTGCCTCGTATGCATGAGGCCCTGGGTTTGATTCCTCAGCACCACATAAGCAGAAAAAAAGCTGGAAATGGTGCTGTGGCTCAAGTGGTAGGGCCCTAGCCTTGAGCTGAAGAGCTGAGAGACAGAGTCCAGGCCCAGAATTCAGCCCCCACAACCAACAAAAAAAAAAAAGCCAGCCCAGACAAGAAAGTCCAAGTCTGAGACTCTTATCTCCAATAAACCACCAGAAAAACAGAAGTGGTGGTGTGGCTCAAGTGGTAGAGTGCTTGCCTTGAACTGAAGAGCTCAGCACCCAGGCCCAGAGTTCAAGCTCTACAACTAGAAAAAAAAAAAAAAAAAAAAAATTACCTGACTTTGGGAACATAGCTCACTGCTAATAAATCACTTGCCTAACATGTGCAAGGCTCTGGGCTCAATCCTCATTACCAGATTGAAAGAAATTAACTGACGTGCACAATTACCTAATTTCATTATTGTTTCCTTTTGTTTTGTTTGCAGATCTTGAGCATATTAGACAAGTGTTCTATCATAGAGCTACATCCACAGTCTTCATTATCTAAATTGCAACCTAGAATTTTTATCCCGAGTAGACATCAACAGATCAGGCTGGGTGCTAATGGCTCACATCTGTAATCCTAGCTACTCAAGAAACTGAGATCTGAGGATCACAGTTCAAGACCAGTCCAGGTAGGAAGGTCCATGAGACTCTTAGGATTACAGGTGTGAGCCACCAGCGCCCGGCTTAACGAGTACATTTCTTTTTTTTTTGGTCAGTCTTGGGGCTTGAACTCTGGGCCTGGGCACTGTCCCTCAGCTCTTCAGCTCAAGGCGAGCGCTCTACCAGTTGAGCTACAACGCCACTTCCCACAGGAAAACATTATAAGTGCTCAATAAACATTGGTCCAGTAATGACTGACGTCTTTTTTTTTTTTTGGGGGGGGGGGGAGGTCCGGTCATGAGGCCTGAACTCTGGGCCTGGGCGCTGTCCCTCAGCTCTTCAGCTCAAGGCTAGCGCTCTACCACTTGAGCCACAGTGCCACTTCCGGCTTTTTTCTTTTTGCTTATGTGGTGCTGGGGAATCAAACCCAGGGCCTCATGCATGCAAGGCAAGCGCTCTACAACTGAGCCACCGTCCCAGCCCTGACTGAAGTCTTACTTAGGAACTTTCTCCCAATTCAAAAAAGGTTGAAGCCAGGCACCGGTAGCTCCTGTCAGTAATCCTAGCTACTCAGAAGACTGAGATCTGAGGATTTTGGTTCTAAGCTAGCCCCTGCAGGAAAGTCCCTGAGACTCTTATCTCCTATTAATGGTACTATAGCTGAAGTGGTAGAGCTCTAGCCTTGAGCTGAAGAGCTCAGGCATATCCCACAGGCCCAGAGTTCAAGTCCCACAACCAACCAAAAAAAAAAAAAAGTGTGTGTGTTTTCATGAAAAGATGGAAGCCGGGCCTGTAATCCTAGCTACTCAGGAGGCTGAGATCTGAGGATCACAGATCAAAGCCAGCCCAGGCAGGAAAAGTCCATGAGACTCTTATCTCCAATAAACTACCAGAAAACCCAGAAGTGGAGCTGTAGCTCAAGTGGTAGAGCGCTAGCCTTGAGCTGAAGAGCTGAGGGCAGTGCCCAGGCCCAGAGTTCAAGCCCCAGGACTGACAATAAAATAAAATAAAATAAAAGATGGATCTGTGCATTGGTGGCTTATGCCTGCAATCCTAGGAGCTGAGATATGAGGACCAAGGTTGGAAGTCAGCTGGGCAGAAAAATCCAGGAAATTCATCTTCAATTAACCACCAAAAAGCCAGAAGTGAAGATGTGGCTCAAGTAGCAGAGTGTCAGCCTTGAGTGAAAAGGCCAAGTGAAACATCAAGCCCCAGTATTGACACACACACACCAAAAAAAAGGTAAGTAAAAATAAGTTCAACTATAACTGCTGAGTCATTAGAAGCCAATAAACTTGAGTACCAGAGTACCAACACTTTCAAGGGATAATTGCAAAAGAGTAGACTACATAGGATGCACTAATTATTCCCCTTTAAATTTAATACTATGAAAATACCATGTAGCAAGCACTGTTACAAGCAGATAAAAAAGATGAAAAAGTCAGGATTCTATTAGTTCTAAGTAGCTCACAGCCTGGTGAGCTCAAGTGGACACAGCTCACATCCATTCTTCAAAACCATAATCACTTAAAGAGATTCCCATCATTGGCCCCGATTTAAGTCTAGGAGAGAAGCTGTTGCTACATTATTGTTTTTCCTTTAAAAAAAACTTTCTTATAAATTAGCCCTAATTATTAAAAACAAAAAACAACTCGTACACTAACTCTCTCCTTTCACAGACACGGACACTGATGATCTGCAAAAGGAATACCCTCCGGGGGGCTGTAATCCTAGCCACTCAGGAGGCTGAAATCTGAGGATCGCGGTTCAAAGCCAGCCGGAGTAGGAAAAGTCTGTGAGACTCTTATCTCCAATAAATCACTCAGAAAACCAGAAGTGGGGCTGTGGCTCAAGTCAGCTAAGGGACAGTGCCCAGGCCCAGAGTTCAGGCCACGACCGACCAAAAAAAAAAAAAAAAAGTAATATCCTCATAAAATTCCAATCAGGGGCTGGGGATGTGGCTTAGTGGTAAGTGCTTGCCTGGCATGCATGAAGCCCTGGATTCCTCAGTAACACATACATACACAGAAAAAGTCAGAAGTGGTGCTGTGGCTCAAGTGGTAGAGTGCTAGCTTGAGCAAAAGCTCAGGGACAGTGTCCGAGCCCTCCAAGTCAGGAGTAACTGCTCTGCCAGAGGATCAATCGGAGTGAGGGGCCTGCCTCCAAATGCAGAACTTTACTGTTACTTTATTCATTTCCCGCAACGCCTATCTCGTGTAGAGCCACGCGCAGCAAGCAAGGCTGAGAGCAAGCTTGCTTCCCGTCCTAACGTGACACCGGGCGTAACTCGCTGCGAGACCCCCAAAGGGCTTCACCCCGCGGCGCCTTCCAGGTTCACCGTGGGTCCGACGCGGGTGAGGTAAGGCCGGCGGGTCGTGAAGCTCAGTGGCGAGCGTCGGCGCGGCGCGGCGCGGCGCACGAGCCGTCCGGAGCACGCAGGTCACTACCGAGGAGAGCGCTCCGGTGCAGAGGAAGAACGGGCTTGGACTCCCGTCATCCCCAGGAGGGGCCCGGCCGCCCGCAGCCCGCGACTCCCCGGACGGGGACGCCGCGGGGCACGCCGCCGGCCGCACTCCGGGTCCCCCTCCACCCCCACCCTGCCCAGACCCCTCTTTGTTATGTGGGGACCCCCTGCAGCCATCAGGGGGTGGGGCGCACAGACCGTCAGCCCCCGCTGCTCCAAAGGCCGGGCTGCCGGAGCCTGACCAACGGTCCAGGCCTGCAGGCCTACTGCCTCCGCCCAGGGGGAAAGCAGGCCCGAGGGGGGTTGTCCCGGGACCACTAGTACTCGTGGTGTGTTCACCTCACTGTAGAAGGTCATAAATGCTTCCTCCGTGCTGCCGCCGCCGCCACCCGAAGCCCCGCTTTCCCCCGAAGCCGCCATTTTCCCCGGCTAGCCGCCACGTGACCGCTCGGCGCATGCGCGGCCTCACGTGACCCTAACAAGCCCGCCTCTGCGGCCCCGCCTCCCCAGTTCAGCAGAGCTTAAAGGGCCCGCAGCCCCCTGGGAACACCGTTTGCAAGTTTTCTTGGTTATTGTCATTGTTGTTTAGTTTAAACCATATGGACTGGGCGTTAACTTGCCTAACAAGTAAGGGGACGCTTGCCTAGCAAATGCAAAACAATGAGTTCAACGTCCAGGACGGAAAACACACACACACACACAGACACACACACACACACACAAAATACAAATAACATAAAATGTGCATGGCTCTCTCTCTTCTCCCAAAATAGTCACTTCAAAAGGAGATCTGGCACCCAAGTTCCTAAAACAGCTAATGTATAGTGTCTGAATTTTTCTATTCTGGATATTCTACAAACATGTAATCATTGGATATGTGACCTTTTGTGTTTAATTCCTTTCATGTATCAGTTTATCCAGAGTGGAGCATATTTTAGAATTAATTCAGTTTTATGGCTGCATTGTATTCTACTGTAGCATGTTTATTCTATTCATCAGTTGATTGACATTTGGGTATTTCTACCTATTACCTGTTGTGAAATAGGGTTATTTTGTTTATTTATTTTTGCCAGCCCTGGGGCTTGAACTCAGGGCCTGGGCACAGTCTCTGAGCTTCTTTTGATCAAGGCTAGTACTCTACCACTTGAGCAACAGTACCACTTCTGGCTTTTTCTGTGTATGTGGTACTGCGGAATGGAACCCATGGCTTCATGCATGCTAGGCAAGCACTCTACCACTAAGCCACATTCCCAGCCCCAGCAATTCTATTCTATGTGTACTTACCACTCCTCTCCATTGAAAACTGCCGCTCAGATACATGTGTATTCATGTTGATAGCCCCATTTTAGGGCTGGGAATGTGGCTTAGTGGTAGAGTGCTTGCCTAGCATGCATGAAGCCCTAGGTTCAATTCCTCAGTACCACATACACAGAAAAAGCCAGAATTGATGCTGTGGCACAAATGATAAGAGTGCTAGCCTTGAGCAAAAAAAGCTTGTGCTGGTGGCTCAAGCCTGTAATCCCAGCTACTCAGGAGGCTGAGATCTAAGGATTGTGGTTCAAAGCCAACCAGGCAGGAAAGTCCAGGAGACTCTTATCTTCAATAAGCCATGAGAAAACCAGAAGTGGCGCTGTGGCTCAAGTGGTAGAGTGCTAGCATTAAGCTGAAGAGCTGAGAGAGCTCCCAGGCCCAGCCCAGAGTTCAAGCTCTAGGACCAAAAAAAAAAGTAGAATTGCTGAGTTCTGTGATAATGCTCTTCTTCTTCTTCTTCTTCCTCTTCCTCTTCCTCTTCCTCTCTCTCTCTCTTTCTCTCTCTCTCTCTTTTGTTGGTCATGAGGCTTGAACTCTGGGCCTGCATGCTTGTCCCTCAGCTCTTCAGCTCAAGGCTAGCACTCTACTACTTGAGCCACAGCACCACTTCTGGTTTTCTGGTGTTTTATTGTAGATAAGAGTCTCCGACTTTCCTGCCGGGGCTGGCTTTTAACCATGATCCTCAGATCTCAGCCTCCTGAGTAGGATTACAGGCATGAGCCACCGGCACCCCACTCAGTTATATGATAATTCTATTTTTAATTTTTGTGAGCAATCACCAAGCTTTTTTCCCACAACAACTGGTCCATCCCCACCAGCAATGTATGAGGACTACAATTTCCCCACATGCTCACCAACATTTTCACTTTTTTATTCATTATTTAGTTTTTTTATTTTATTTTTTGTCGATTGTGGGGCTTGAACTCTGGGCTTGGGCGCTGTTCCTCAGCTGTTCAGTACAAAGCAAGCTCTACCACTTGAGCCACAGCATTACTTCTGGTTTTTAGTGGTTAATTGGAGATAAGAGTCTCACAGACTTTTCTGCCGGGGCTGGCTTTGAACCATGATCCTCAGATCTCAGCCTCCTCAGTAGCTAGGATTACAGGCATGAGCCACCAGCACCCGGCTTCATTATTTATTTTTTATACCTATATAGAGCTTTTGCACAATTTCAGCAAGAACTTTCATTGGGACTGATGGAAGAAGTTAGAGTTTATTGTACACATGTATGGAAATGTAACAGTGAAATTTCCCTGTATGTAATTAATGGAAGCTAATTTCTGTAAGTCTAACTCCCATTTCTTTTATAGGAAACAGGACATATCTCTCTTTTTCCATTTCTAAAATAATTCCTTGCTAAAACTTTAAAAAGTGAGAAATTATCTTCTCCTGGATACTCAACCTAGGAATGATTAGCAAGCAAAGTATCTGAGCATTCAAAATGGTTTCTAAATGGGAACATGTAAAGATCACCTAAAATCACACCAAAGTGTAACTCAATAATGGTTTTATGAGATTATCATATTCATCTTTCTGCTTTTGTGTTTTTCCACGTTTTCTATAGCCAATACCTGCAAACAGATATTCAAACAGAATATCAACAGATATTCCTCTAAGTTATACAAACTATGGCTGGCATTTTTCTAGCCAAAAAGATGATCAACAAAAATCAGTTCTCATTTCTAGAAAACTGAGGTGGTTTTTTTTTTTTTTTGGGGGGGGGGGTCGTTCATGGTATCTGAACTCTGGGCCTGGACACTGTCCCTCAGTTCTTCAGCTCAAGGCTAGCGCTCTACCACTTGAGCCACAGCACCATTTTGGGCTTTTTCTGCTTATGTGGTGCTGAGGAATCAAACCCAGGGCCTCATATATGCAAGGCAAGGAATCTACCACTGAGCCACCTTCCCAGCCCAAGAGAAAGGTTTTTTAGTTTTTGTTTTTTTGTCAGTTGTGGGGCTTAAACTCTGGGCCTGGGGCTGTCCCTCAGCTCTTCAGCTCAAGGCTAGTGCTCTACCACTTGAGCCACAGTGACACTTATGGTTTTCTGGTGTTTTATTGGAGATAAGAGTCTTGCAGACTTTCCTGCCCGGGTGGGCTTTGAACCTGGATCCTCAGATCCTCAGATCTCAGCCTCCTGAGTAGCTAGGATTACAGGCATGAGCCACTGACACCCTGCAAGAGAAGATATTTTTTGTTTTTGCTTTTTTTTTGGTCGGTCATGGGACTTGAACTCTGGGCTTGGGCACTGTCCCTGTGCTCTTCAGCTCAAGGCCAGCACTCTACTGCTTGACCCACAGAGCCACTTCCAGCTTTCTAGTGGTTTATTGGAGATAAGAGTCTCACGGACTTTCCTGTCCGGGCTGGCTTTGGACCACGATCCTCAGATCTCACCCTCCTAAGTAGCTAGGATTACATGTGTGAGCCACCGGTGCCCAGCTAAGAGAAGTTTTTTTTTTTTTTTTTTTTTTTGGTCGGTTATGGGTCTTGAACTCTGGGCCTGGGCACTGTCCCTCAGCTGAAGGCTAGTGTTCTACCACTTGAGCCTCAGCCCCACTTCTGGCTTTTTCTGCTTATGTGGTGCTGAGGAATCGAACCCAGGGCCTCATGCATGCAAGGCAAGCACTCTACCACTGAGCCACCTTCCCAGCCGGATAAGGTATTTTTATAATGAGTAAAATAACTAAACCATCCCATCTATAGGGAAAACAAAAACCCTGGGCCTGAAGAGAGAAAATGACACAGGCAAGGGCTGTAGATTTCATGAAAGTAAAATCATTTATTAGATGGGTGAAGAAGTGAGATCTTCCTTAAACTCCTAGATATCTCTTCCATTCCATTGTACCATATGACTAAAAGCTCTGTTACCAAGTCCGTCCGATAACATACTATTATAGCTCACAAATATTAGCTTGCTTATAAAAAGGTCTTGATAACTTCTGTGGTTTGTTTTGTTTTGTTGGTCGTGGGGCTTGAACTGGGCTTGGGTGCTGTCCCTCAGCTCTTCAGCTCAAGGCTAGCACTCTATCACTTGAGCCACAGCGCCACTTCCAGTTTTCTCATGGTTTATTGGAGATAAGAGTCTCACGGACTTTTCCTGCCAGGGCTGCCTTTGAACCCTGATCCCCAGATTCAGCCTCCTGAGTAGCTAGGATTACAGGCGTGAGCCACCGGTGTCGGGCTTTGATGACTTCTTAAGGTGAAATGTGGAGAGAGACAGAGAGAGCACAGAAGAGGGAGAAACAGTAGGTGACAGAAGGACTGAGAAGGTCAGGAAAGGTGTCTCAGGTGGAATGTAAGGTGAGATTTGAGACTAAAGTGTCAATGCAACGCAAGGACCTTGACATCTGCTCACAGATGAGTTTATATGTGTAAGTGTGGGCCCGCTGCAGGCCGGGGATCCCGGACATGTCCACCAACATAGTTTCCCCAACTCTCATTTCCTAGTGTATAGATGCTAGAAGGGTCGCCTCCTTTAAGGTTTTTGTTTGTTTGAGGTATAGGTCCCTTGAGTTTGTAACATCAAGGTCCCTTGGAGGTTAGGGTGGACGTGGCCACGCCTCTTTCTCCTGGGTGGCGAGCAGGGAAAGGCCGGTTTCCAACGCAGGCTCGTCTCCTCTTACCTTCTTCATCAGTATTTCACCGTCAACTGACACTCAAACCCTTGGGAGCAGTTGGCTAAGAATAGCCCCGCCTCCCTCACGATTCGCTGTTGCCTGCAGAAACCCCTCCTCCTCTCTGCCCGGATTCGTCGCTCCCACGTCCATCCCAGCCCCAACGCCGAACAGATTGGCTGCTTAGCCATCCTGGGTGTGAGCGCGCACACAAAAGCGGCCACGCTGAGAGCCAGGAGAGGTGCTGCGCTAGTCACGATGGCTGGCTCGGCGTTGGTGGCTCGAGCACGGCTCGGCGTCTGGGGATGGAGGGCCGTACAAACCCGAAGCTTCAGTTCCGACCAGGTACTCTGCCATTGTATCCCTCGCCCCATCCCGGAACGCTTCTTTTTTTAAACCTTCCCTTCTGCACTATTACCAATGTCCTGACTGCCCGCTCTCTCTCTCGCAGGCGGATGGTCCTGACCGGAGCGCAGGCGCCATCCGGGATGCTGGTGGGGCCTTCGGTATGAGAGAGAAAGCTGAAGAGGATCGATACTTCCGGTGAGGCCCACCAGCTCGGCTGCCCAGCCCCTGACCGCCCAGCCAAGCCTCCTTAAGCTTTCAGTCGCCCCACCCGCCCCTAGCCCCTACCAGGTTCCTTGGGATTCCCTCCTTCCCTCCCCCCGGGTCCCACCAGCAGGACTAACAGGCCCTGAGCCCATTAGATCTCCACCATTGAGACCCGACTATTACCAAATATAGTTCTTACAGGATGCTCCCATTTCCTTGCTCAACAATACCGGCGCTCCCAACCCAAGCTATTTTCAGTGTTGGTCACCAGGACTCCCAGCCCACGCCTCCTCGCTTGTGGCAGTCCCCCCCCCCCCCGCGCCCCATTCCTGAAAAACTCCCCCAGATTCCTTGAGGCTATATGCTACCCTCCAATACTTGTATACATCTTGAGCCTGACCTCCCCCCCAACCCTTACCCACCGACCATTCCCTTATTCCTCCCACACATGCCTTTGATTCGCAAACTCACACTCATTTCCTGACTCTTCAGACACGAAGACCATCGGTAGACCTCCCAAATGCCGGTGAGAGTGTTTCCTAGGAGCTGCTAGTATCTGCTCATGGTTAGACTCCACCGTGCTGGAGACTTTTCCCCTACTGGAACCAGCCCAAATCCTGGACTTGTACATTGCTCTCTTCTGTTTAGGAGCTGGGAGTGGCCTAGGCCTGTCTTGCAACCTTTCTCAGTCATGAATTATCTTTAACTGACTCCTGCCCACTCTGGGAAGCAGCAAGAAACTAATCTTGTTTCTGCTTCACCTTTGGCGTGTGTGTCTTCTTAAGAATTATCATGGGGGGGCTGGGGAGGTGGCTCAGTGGTAGAGTGCTTGCCTTGCATGCATGAGGCCCTGGGTTCGATTCCCCAGCACCACATAAGCAAAAAGAAAAAATCCGGAAGTGGCGCTGTGGCTCAAGTGGTAGAGTGCTAGCCTTGAGCTGAAGAGCTGAGGGACAACGCCCAGGCCCAGAGTTCAGGCCCCACGACCGGACCCCAAAAAAAAAAGAATTATCATGGTGTGCTGCTGCAAGTGTATCTTAGTGATAGCATGTTTGCCTAGCACTGTGCATGCACAGGACCCTGTGTGCCATCCACAGCACTGGGGGGGGGGGGGGGAACCTTTATTATCAGAAGCTTAGCATGGTAATGGCACAGGTCTCTAATTCCAGCACTAGGGAAGCTGACTGAAGCTGAAGAACTTTAGTTCAAGGTTGACCTGACCTACACATTGTGACTGTGTGATACTGCACATACAAGGGAACCTACTTTAGTCTACACGGTGGATTGTGTATTTCTCTAGCCAAAGAAAGACCTGGGCAAATTGGACTAGGAGACAGATATTTGTTATTTAATCACATCTCTTTATCCTTATGCTCTGTTTTTGTTTGTTTGTTTGTTTGTTTTTTGTTTTTGCTTTTTGTTGGATATGGGACTTGAACTCATGTCCCTCAGCTCTTCAGCTCAAAGCAAGCACTCTACCGCTTGAGCCACAGCGCCATTTCTGGTTTTCTGGTGGTTTATTGGAGATGAGGCTGACTTTCAACCTTGATCCTCAGATCTCAGCTCCTGAGTAGCTAGGATTACAGGCATGAGCCAGCTTGTTTTTGTTTTTCTTAAGTGTATTCCTCTGATAAAGTATGGAGACTAATACACTTTGCTGGGCTTCTTTACTTTGAAGAAGAGTCTGAAAAGAAGAGCTCATAATTTATACACTTAGCTACTCAGGAAGCTGAGATCTGAGGGTCACACTTCCAAACAAGCCTGGGCAGGAAAGTCCTTGAGACTTACCTCTAGTTAATCACCAAAAAAGCTGGAAGCAGAGCTGTGGCTCAAGTGGTGCTTGAGCAAAAAAGCTCAGGGACAGTGTCTAGGTCCTGAGTTTAAGCCCTAGGGCTGCACCAAGTTTTTTTGTTTTGTTTTGTTTTTTTTAAATGCTCTGGGGGCTCGGAAGGTGGCTCAGTGGTAGAGTGCTTGCCTTGCATGCATGAGTCCCTGGGTTCAATTCCTCAGCACCACATAAGCAGAAAAAGCCAGAAAGTGGCGCTGTGGCTCAAGTGGTAGAGCACTAGCCTTGAGCTGAAGAGCTGAGGAACAGCGCCCAGGCCCAGAGTTCAGGCCCCACGACCGGACCCCCCAAAAAAATTAAAAAAATAAAGTGCTGTCTTCCCATGTCTGTCACATAATAAATCTCCTTTCTCTGCCTGTGAAAAAAGAAAAGAGAAAGCCAGGCAACAGTGGCTTACACCACTAATCCTAGCTACTCAGGAGGCTGAGGTTTTCGAGGTTAAGACACCCCAGGCAGGAAAGTCACTGAGATTAATCACCAAAAAGGCAGAAGTGGAGTCGTAGCTCAAGTGGTAAAGCTCTAGACTTGAGCAAAACACGTTCAGGGACAGTTCCTAATCCCTGAGTTCAAGCCCCATGACTGGCACCTAAAAGAAAAAAAAAAAAAAGATGGATACTTTTAATAGAGGATTCTGAACTAGACGTATAGCTCAAATAGTACAGCACTGGGCTGGGAAGGTGGCTCAGTGGTAGAGCACTTGCCTTGCATGCATGAGGCCCTGGGTTCGATTCCTCAGCACCACATAAGCAAAAAGAAAAAAAAAAAGCCGGAAATGGCGCTGTGGTTCAAGTGGTAGAACGCTAGCCTTGAGCTGAAGAGCTGAGGGACAGTGACCAGGCCCAGAGTTCAGGCCCCACGACCGCACCCCAAACAGTACAGCACTTACCTAGCAAATACAAGGTTCTAAGTTCAAATTCCAATACCACAAAAAGGAAAAACCAGGAGGGATTGTTTCACTGGTGGACTTGACGATAGAAGGGGATGGCCAGCAGGACTCATGGGATTGAGATGCCAGTTACTTGCCTTGGCTATTTCAGGGTATGCTTAGAGATCTTTTAGGGATGGAGGACTGGAAATAAACCCCAAGCCACCATGTCTTTGTAGAGAGAAGACTAAAGAGCAATTGAATGCCTTGAGGAAACACCATGAAAATGAGATTGAGGAGCATAAGCAAGAGATTGAACGTCTGCAGAAGCAAATTGAACGGCATAAGATGATGATCAAAAAACTACAAAAACATGATTAAAAGCGCGCACAGATCCAAAAAAAAAAATGGCATGGATGATCGCCTACTTCTATGTAGACATAGTTCCTGTTAAAATAATACTTGGTCTCTGTGCTACTGACATAATAAATTGCGATCATCAAACAGTCTGATGTCTTCTGTCTGAAGGGTGATGAAGAGATAGACACTACTTATATGTGGGTGAAAAACATTGCATTTTGTCTGGGGGCTGGGAAGGTGGCTCAGAGTTAGAGTACTTGCCTCAGATGCATGAGGCCCTTGGTTCGATTCCTCAGTACCACATAAACAAAAAAGCCGGAAGTGGGGCTGTGGCTCAAGTGTTAGAGTGCTAGCCTTGAGCTGAAGAGCTGAGGGACAGTGCTCAGGCCCAGAGTTCAAGCCCCATGACCAACAAAAAAAAAAATTTTAATTGCAGGACTGGGAAGGTGGCTCAGTGGTAGAGTGCTTGCCTTGCATGCCTGAGGCCCTGGGTTCGATTCCTCAGTACTACATAAGAAAAAAGCCAAAGTAGTGCTGTGGCTCAAGTGGTAGAGCGCTAGCCTTGAGCTGAGGGACGGCGCCCAGGCCCAGAGTTCAGGCCCCACGAGACCCCCCCCCCAAAAAAAAAATTTCATTCTGTAACCCTAGCTATTCAGGAGGCTGAGCTCTGAGGGTAGAGTTTCAAAGCCAGCCCAGGCAGGAAAGTCCACGAGCCTCTTAGCCCCAATAAACTACCTGAAAACTGGAAGTGATGCTGTGGCTTATGTGATAGAGTGCTAGCTTGAGCTAAAGAGCTGAGGGACAGTACCCAGGCCCAGAGTTCAAGCCCCACAAACAACAACAAAAAAGACCACATTTTATATACATATATATTTCATACAGTTATTATAGGTAGACTATCCAATAAAATGTTTCTATATAGGGGGAAAATAGGAAATTAAGAAAGTAAGCCGGGCGCTGGTGGCTCACGCCTGTAATCCTAGCTACTCAGGAGGCTGAGATCTGAGGATCCCGGTTCGAAGCCAGCCCAGGCAGGAGAGACCATGAGACTCCTATCTCCAATAAACCACCAGAAAACCGGAAGTGGCGCTGTAGCTCAAGTGGTAGAGCGCTCGCCTTGAGCTGAAGAGCTGAGGGACAGCGCCCAGGCCCAGAGTTCAAGCCCCACGACCAACAAAAAAAAAAAAAAAGTAATGGGATGGGAAGGTGGCTCAGTGGTAGAGCGCTTGCCTTGCATGCATGAGGCTCTGGGTTCGAGTCCTCAGCACCACATAAGCAAAAAGAAAAAAAAAGCCAGAAGTGGCGCTGTGGCTCAAGTGGTAGAGCGCTAGCCTTGAGTGCCCAGACCCAGAGTTCAAGCCCCATGACTGGACCAAAAAGAAAAAAGAAAGTAACAAAGCCAGATGCCTATGTGGTAGCTCACACCTATAATTCTAACCACTCAGGAGACTGAGATCCAAGGATGTAGCTTTAAAGTCAGCCTAGACAGACAAATCTGATGGATTCTTTTTTTTTTTGGGTCCGGTCGTAGGGCCTGAACTCTGGGCCTGGGCGCTGTCCCTCAGCTCTTCAGCTCAAGACTAGTGCTCTACCACTTGAGCCACAGCGCCACTTCTGGCTTTTTTTCTTTTTGCTTATGTGGTGCTAAGGAATCGATCCCAGGGCCTCAGGCATGCAAGGCAAGCGCTATACCACTGAGCCACCTTCCCAGCCCAAATCTGATGGATTCTTACCTTTCAGTTAACCAACAAAGGGCTGGGAAGTTGGCTCAGTGGTAAAGCGCTTGCCTTGCGTGCTTCAGGCCCTGGGTTCGATTACTCAGCACCCATAAGCAAAAAAAAATCCAGAAGTGGTGCTGTGGCTCAAGTGGTAGAGCGCTAGCCTTGAGCTGAAGAGCTGAGGGGCAGCACCCAGACTCAGAGTTCAGGCCCACAACCGGACCCAAAATAAAAACCCAAACAGTTAACCAACAAAAAGCCACAAGTGGCCTGAGCACTTGTGGCTCCTATCCATAATCCTTACTACTTAGGAGACTGAGACCTGAGGATTGTGTATCAAAGCCAGTCCAGGCAGGAGAGTTCATCAGACTTACCTCCAGTTATCCACCAAGTAAAATCTTGAAGTGGAGCTGTGGCTCAAATAGAGCACTAACCTTGAGCAAACAAGCTCAAGAACAGTGCTCAGGCTCTGAGTTCAAGCTCCAGTACCAACACACACACAAGTCATACCACTGAAGGACTCTGATAGATCGTATACAATATTACCTGTAGCTGCTCTGCACATTGGAGTTAAGACTTGTATCCAAGTCTTTTCACTAGGATTTCTTTTATTTATGTGGGAGAGAGATGCTGGGCCTTGTGTAGCGTTAAGTTGCTCTGACTAAACTACATCCCCCTCCCCACCACTCCTTAATTTGAAAGCCTGATTTAAATAATTTATACAAAGTAGTTGTGTAAATCCTCTAAACCAAACAACAACAACAAAACACACAAAACACGTAAGGTGCCATTTAGGCCATTATCAAAATATTTTCAATTCACTGGCTCATATCATTTGACCAGAATTATGAGTCACTGTTCCTGGACTCTGTTACTCAAAGCCTTTAGGGCCATTGAATGACAAAAGCTTGGAGAAGTCCCTGACGTAGCCTGTGCAGACCAGGCACCAGATGGCTGATTTAAAAGCTTACTTGCTCAAGAACACTTCGAATTCTGCTGATGGCAGGTCAGATGGGAGTGCAGAGACCACTCAAGTGACCAGAAGCAAAATAAACTCAAAGATGAAGTACAAGATAGGATCATTGTGGTAATAACAAGTGCTTAGCCTATGGGAAGCCCTGAGTTCGGTCCTCAACGTTGTTAGGTTTTTACAAACGTCACAATAAAAAAATATATATTTATATATATATTTTTGAAAATAGCAACTCAAGGTTGTTATTAGTGTTATTAGTTTTTTTTTTCTTTTGGCTTTTTTTGGTCTTTTTAGCAGTACTGGGGTTTGAATTCAGGGCCTCATGCTAGACAGTTGCTCTACCATTTGAGCCATGCTCCCAGTACAATATTTTGGGTTTCGTTTTTGTTGGTCATGGGGCTTGAACTCTGGGACTAAGTGCTGTCCCTCAGCTCTTCAACTCAAGGTGAGCAGTCTCCCACTTGAGCCACAGCGCCACTTCCAGTTTTCTAAGTTTATTGGAGATAAGAGTCTCACAGATTTTCCTGCCCAGGCTGGCTTTGAACCTCGATCCTCAGATCTCAGCCTCCTGAGTAGCTAGGATTACAAGCATGAGCCACTGACACCCGGCTTGTTTTGAGTTTTTTTGAGACAAGGTTTTACTATGTAGTGAAGGCTGGTCTTGAACTTGAGATCCTCCTGCCTCTGCCTCCAGGTATAGGCCACCATACCTGACCTGGATATTTTCAGTCTGGTGACCACCAGTCATCTGCTCTTTTTTTTTAAATTCGTCTGCTCTTATATCTGATAAAAAGTCAACACATTGCCAGGAGCCGGTGGCTCACACCTGTAATCCTAGCTACTCAAGAGGCTGAGATCTGAGGATCTCGGTTCAAAGCCAGCCCGGGTAGTAAAGTCCATGAGACTCTGATCTTCAATAAACCACTAGAAAACCGCAAGTGGCACTGTGGCTCAAGTGGTAGAGCACTCGCCTTGAGCTGAAGAGCGCAAGGACAGCGCCCAAGCCCAGAGTTCAAGCCCCACAATCAACAACAACAACAAAAAAAGTCAGCACATTGTGTACTGGTGGCTCACACCAATAATTCTAGCTACTCAGGAGGTTAAGATCTGAGAATCAAAATTCAAAAGCAGCTCACGCAGAAAAGTCCATGACACCTACTTCTAATTAACCAGCAAAAAGAAATGGAGGCTTGGTTCAAGTGGTAGAGCACCAACCTTAAGCAGTAAAAACAAGTTCAAGCTCAAGAAGTGGCACACAGGCTCACCTACACATATACACACACCCATACACACACACACACACACACACACACACACACACACACAGAGTCAACACTGAGATCAAAGGAATTAATTGGTCCAGTGTATTTTCTCCTATCTTCCAAATAAATGAGATCAAGTGATTCTGGTGCTGATGCTTCTAGATTTCTCCACATTGATAGCCCAGGAAAGCAAATTAGCTCTTGGGAGAAAGATGAAATACAGGAATCTTTAACTCTTATTTTTTACATGGTGAGCAGAAAATGTTCCTCTCCATTTTTCCATTTTTACTATAATCCTGTTATTCTAAAATGAATCACTGGGGACTGGGAATATGGCTTAGTGGTAGAGTGCTTGCCTACTGTGTGTGAAGCTCTGGGTTCTATTCAGTACCAAATAAACACAAAAAGCCCAGCGAGGCTGGTGGCTCATGTCTATAATCCTAGCCATTCAGGAGGCTGAGATCTGAAGATTGCAGTTTAAAACCAGCCTGGGCAGGAAAGTTCATGAGACTTTTATCTCCAATAAACCACCAGAAAACTGGAAGTGACACCGTGGCTCAAGTGGTAGAGCGCTCGCCTTGAGCTGAAAAGCCAGGGATAGCACCCAGGCCCAGAGTTCAAGCCCCATGATTGACAAAAAATAAAATAAAAATAAAAACAAAACACAAAAAGCTACAGTTGGTGCTATGGTTCAAGCCCCAGGACTGGCAAAATAGATAAATACATTTTAAAACATGAATCATTTCTAAAACTTTCAAAATAATAAAATGATGAACTGCACTAAAAATCACTGGTCTATAAAGGAGACATGACTCTTCTAGAAGTATATAATCATTTATTCATTTTATTACTATTTTTTGTTATTTTTGTGCGAGTCCTGAGGCTTGAACACAGGGCCTAGGCACTGTCCCTGAGCTTCTTTTGCCCAAGGCTAATACTCTACCACTTGAACCACAGCACCACTTCCAGCTTTTTTTGCGTAAGTGGTACTAAGGAATCAAACCTAGGGCTTCATGCCTGCTAGGCAAGCACTCTACCACTAAGCCATATTCCCAGCCTTCATTTAATTATTAAATAAAACTTTCTGGGGAGGTAGTACATACTTGTAATTCCAACTGCTCAGGAGTCAGAGGCAGAAGAATCATGGGTTAAAGTCCAGCCTGCTGGGCAATGGTGGCTCATGCCTATACTCCTAGCTACTCAGGAGTCTGCCATCTGAGGATTGTAAGTCAAAGCCAGCCTAGGCAGAGAAGTCTTTGAGACTCTTTTTCTTTCTTTCTTTTCTTTTCTTTTTTTTTTGGTCGGTCGTGGGGCTTGAACTCTGGGCCTGGGCACTGTCCCTCAGCTTTTCAGCTCAAGGCGAGCACTCTACCACTTGAGCTACAACACCACTTCCAGTTTTCTGGTGGTTCATTGGAGATAAGAGTCTCACAGACTTTCCTGCCAGGGCTGGCTTTGAACCATGATCCTCAGATCTCAGCCTCCTTAGTAGCTAGGATTATAGGCATGAGCCAACAGCACCTGGCTCTTCTCTCCACTAAACTACCGAAAGAGCTGAAAACAGAGCTATGGCTCAAGTGGTAGAGCACTAACCTTGAGCAAAAGCAGCTCAGGGACAGTGACTAGGCCGAGTTCAAGCCAGGCTGTTACTAGAACAGATAATAGTGACTTGCCTCTGCAGAATCATCACGGAAGTATTACCAGGTTGGTGACCCATGATGCTCCACCAAGGAGATCTTCAAAAGACAGCAGGCCTCTGCCTGGCCCTTGAGTACTGAATTCTTCATGTTGCAAAATGAATAAATAAAAATTGAGGGCATATCTAGGTAAAGGCCAAGAAAATTTATTAGTAAAGCAAAGAGAAGGAAAGATAGATAGTACAGCACCCAGACCTGACCTGGGCACCTCTTGTAACAGGTGCAAAGATTGCTCTAGCATCACAGGTATTTATGGTGAGAAATTTGAGGTGTAGTTCAAATTTATCTTAGGGTAAGGGCTCGCCTTTGAGGTGACACACCTGGAACTTTTTGTCTTTTTTTTTTTTTTTTTTTTTGCCAGTTGTGGGCTTCAACTCTGGGCCTGGGACTAACCCTGAGCTCTTCAGCTCAAGGCCAGTACTCTACTACTTGAGCCACAAAGCCACTTCTGGTTTTCTGGTGGTTTATTGGAGATAAGAGTCTCATGGACTTGCTGCCTGGTTTTGAACCACAATCCTCAGATCTCAGCTTCCTGAGTAGCTAGGATTACAGGTGTGATCCACTAGCACCCAGCTTTTTTTTGTCATTCTTGCTGCCACTGTTTTGTCAATTGAGCCAGAGATTTTGAGGTTGTCCTTATAAACTTAGTCATTAATATTTGGGCATCCCTTCAAACACAGGATGGACTCGATCATTTGCTCCTGCCAAGACAGCTATTTGTCCCCAAGGTAATTTTCTTCCTTCAATATGTTTTGTAGGCAGGCACCAATGGTTCACACCTGTACTCCTAACTACATTGGAGACTGAAATCTGAAGATTGTAGTTTAAAGCAAGCCTGGAGAGGGAAAATCTGTTCAATTCTTTTTTTTTTTTTTTTGGGGGGGGGTCCGGTCTTGGGGCCTGAATGAACTCTGGGCCTGGGTGCTGTCCCTCAGCTCTTCAGCTCAAGGCTAGAGCTCTACCACTTGAGCCACAGTACCACTTCCGGCTTTTTTCTTTTTGCTTATGTGGTGCTGAGGAATCGAACCCAGGGCCTCAGGCATGCAAGGCAAGTGCTCTACCACTGAGCTACCTTCCCAGCCCCGAAAATCTGTTAAATTCTTATCTCCAATGTATCCCTAGAAAATGGAAAATGGTGCTGTGGCTCAAAACTAGCATTGAGAAAAAAGCTCAGGGACAAGCCAGGTGCTGGTGGCTCACGCCTAGCCTTGAGCTGAAGAGCTGAGGGACAGCACCCAAGCCCAGAATTCAAGCCCCAGGACTGACCAAAAAAAAAAAAAAAAACGCAAAAGAACAAAAAACACAAAAAAAACCTCATTCACTGTTTGTCTTTGAATTCCTGGCTGCTGTTCCCTATGCCTCATTTTTCCCTGATCTAACTTGCTTCAAGGCCAGGCAAAAAGGGATAAAGATCCCCATTTCAGGAAGGAAATTAAAAAAAAAAAAAAAGGACATTGTTCAAGTGATAAGAGCACTTGGGTATCATGCATGATGTCCTGATTTCAAATCGCAGTACTGAAAAGAAAAATTGCTTACTGAATATCTACTATGTAGCAAGCACTGTGTTAGATTCAGAGACTACAACAGAAAACCCAGCCCTGTCCTCATTGAGCTTATATAAAGTGAGAGACTCAGTAAGTCAGTACTCAAGTTAGTACACAAATGAAGCTGAATGTAGGGACACAGAAGTAGAAGGAAATAAATCACTGCATAGAGTGTGACCTATTAAGATTGTCATTTTATAGAGTTAGCTGATCAAGGAGAGACCTGGAAGATATAAAATCAGATGAGCTATTGAAGATCTTGAACAATTCACAATGAAGTCTAACAGCAAGAGCTGTTGGAACAGTAAAGTGACAAGTGTCATTGGATCACAGGTCCCTGGAGCTCAGACTCAGTGTTGCCAGATCTGTTTCCTAAGAGAAATGAAGCAAAAATCATGAATGAGATTTATTACGAGAGGTTGTGCAACTAGTAGCACAATATCTATTTCTGAGCATTCTAGTCCATTGGTTATGCAAATTAGCCGACTTTGGCCTAGTCTTATCCAAATAAATGAACAGTCAAGTTAATAAGTGCTTGAGTTCAGGTGCTGGTGGCTCATGCTTGTAATCCTAGCTACTCAGGAAGCTGAGATCTGAGGATCAGGATTCAAAGTCAGCTCAGACATGAGACTCTTATTTCCAATTAACCACCAAAAAACTAGAAGTGGCACTGTGGCTCAGGTGTAGACTGCTCACCTTGAGCTGAAAAGCTGAGGGACAGTGACCAGGCCCTGAGTTCAAGCCCCACTACCTACCAAAACAAAAAGGGGGTGGGGCTGGGAAGGTGCTCAGTGGTAGAGTGCTTGCCTTGCATGAATGAGGCCCTGAGTTCGATTCCTCAGTATCACATAAGCAGAAAAGGCCGGAAGTGGTGCTGTGGCTTAAGTGGTAGAGTGCTAGCCTTGAGCTTAAGAGCTCAGGGACAGCACCCAGGCCCAGAGTTCAGGCCCCACAACTGACAAAAAAAAGTGTTAGAGCTGGACCAATGGCACACACTCATATCCTCCCAACTATTGGAAGGCTAGTTGAAGGATTCCTAGATGCCAGGCATCAGCAGCCAGCCTGGCAACACAGCAAGAGCAAGTTAATGACTGTTTCTTTTTCTTTTCTTTTTGTCGGTTGTGGAGCTTGAACTCTGGAACTAGGCACTGTCCCTCAGCTCTTCAGCTCAAGGTGAGCAGTCTACCACTTGAGCCACAGTGCCACTTCCAGTTTTCTGATACTTTATTTATTTATTTTAATTTTGTTTTTTGTTTGTTTGTTTGTTTGTTTTGCTGGTTACGGGGCTTGAACTCTGGGCTGGGCGCTATCCCTCAGCTCTTTAGCTCAAGGCAAGTGCTCTACCACTTGAGCCATAGTGCCACTTCTGGCTTTTTCTGCTTACGTGGTGCTGAGGAATAGAACCCAGGGCCTCATGCATGCAAGGCAAGTGCTCTACCACTGAGCCACCTTCCCAGCCCTTGATGCTTTATTGGAGATAAAAGTCTCAGGGAGTTTCCTGCCCAGGCTGGCTTTGAACTGTGATCCTAAGATCTCAGCCTTCTGAGTAGCTAGGATTACAGGTACCCAGCTTGACTGTATCTTTTAACTACCAAAGAAGGTAGTTATTATAAGGAGAACCTGGGGGGGCTGGGTAAGTGGCTCAGTGGTAGAGCACTTCCCTTGCATGCATGAGGCCCTGGGTTCGATTCCTCAGCACCACATAAGCAGAAAAATCCAGAAGTGGTGCTGTGGCTAAAGTGGTAGAGCGCTAGCCTTGAGCTGAAGAGCTGAGGGACAGAGCCCAGGCCCAGAGTTCAGGCCCTATGATAGGAAAAAAAAAAAAAAAGATAGAACCTGGAAGATGGGCTCTGGTAGCTCAGGCCTGTAATCCCAGCTACTCAGGAGGCTGAGATCTGAGAATCATGGTTCAAAGATAGCCCAGAGAAAAAAGTACTTCAGAGTGCAACCCCAATAAGCCAGAAAAAAGGTGTTCCAGAATTGTGGTAGTGTCTTGAGTTCAGGCTCAGTACCAGAGTGGGAGGTGAAAGGAAAATGTAACCCAGACAGAGGAGGGAGCATGGAGAATGAATGAGAACCCTGATTCTAATCCGCATGCGGTAATTGCCTTACACTTTGACCTTGAGTAAGGGTATATGTCAGTCAATGAGAGCCTGAGTTGAAGAAAGCAGGGAACTGGAGATGTAGCTCAGTGCTAGAGTGCTTCTGGCATGTTTAAGTCTCTGGGTTTGATCTCTAGCATCAAAACAAGAAAGAAAAGAAAAGAATGTTCATGTGTATGCAGGTTTACTCTCTCTCTCTCTCTCTCTCTCTCTCTCTCACACACACACACACACACACACGCGCGCGCGCCCGTGCGCAGAGAAAGGAAAACTAGGGTGTTATGGACATCATGGGGCTTTGAATGCCAAGTTAATAAATCTTGACCTTGTCCAGAGATTTCAAACCCAGGTCACTATCGGGGGCCAGGTGAGTAATGTAAATGAGTTCTTTGGGCCTATGCTCTGTGGTAGCTGAGACCTGGAGAAGAAAAGCCCAACTCCTATGTGTGGCTCATGGTCCCTAGAATTCAGACTTGGGGTTGCTAGATCTCCCTGTTTTCTAAGAGAATTCATAAACTGGACATCTTTTGTAAAATCCCCCAACTTTAAATTTCAGCAATTTACTAATTTTTTTTTCCAGTCGTGGGACTTGAACTCAGAGCCTGAGCACTGTCCCTTAGTTTCTTTTACTCAGGGCTAGCACTCTACCACTTGAGCCACAGCACCACTTCCAGCCTTTTCAGTTTATGTGGTACTGAGGAATTGAACCCAGGGCTTCATGCTGCTAGGCAAGCACTCTACCACTAAGCCATATTCCCAGCTGACTAATTTTTTTTTTAAACACAATGAGCTAAAGAATATGTTTGTACACCAAGATATGACCTGTCATATGTTCAACCTCAACCTGAACAGTGTAAGCAGGCAAGATTTGTGCCTGGTTGTGACTTGGTCAGAGTTATTTTCAGATGTCTCTGCCTGCCTGAGCTATTTATACTTGCTTCTGTCTCTTTTGCCTCTTTGATCCTGGCTGCCAGATATTGGGCATGATTCAGTTCTGTACTCTCTTCCTCCACCCCCACCCACACTCTCAACCCACTTCTACCTCTACCAAGTACCCATCTTTGGTATTAATCATGTTCCAAGAAATAAACTTTAATTTTTTTTCTTTGTGTTTGAACTCAGGGTCTGGGCACTGTCCTTTGGCTCTTTTGCTCAAGCCTGGTTCTCTACCACTTGAGCCACAGCTCCACTTCCAGATTTTTTTGGTGGTTAATTGGAAATAAGAATCTCATGGACTTTGTTATGCATACTGGCTTCCAATATCAATATTCAGATTTCAGTCTCCTGAGTGGCTAGAATTACAAGTGTGAGTCACCAGTGCCCAGCTTTAAAATCATTTCATTCATATTTATTTCTCCCCATCTCTAGCCTTTATTACCACTCTGTGTGTATGTGTGTGTGTATGTGTGTGTGTATGTGTATGTGTGTGTGTGTGTTGCTGAGGTTTGAACCCAGGGCTGTGTGAGTGCTAAGCAAGTGTTCTGTTATTGAACTATATCAACAGCCTGTAAGGTCTGCCCAGGGCCATGCAGGCCCTGGCCTCTCCACCTCTTAAGTCTCTGCCCAGTACCTGTGTCACCTAGGTAACTGGCACACCTGGAAGCAGTCACCTCCCTCTCCTCTGAGATTACATCCTGGGCTCCCCCCCACCTCCCATGGGGGGGGGAGTGAGGTCCTAGGCCTCCAGGTCACATCCTCATCCAGTGTGACCACACCTTCCCTTACCTGGCCACACCTTCTCCCCACCCCTTCCCTACTTAAACCCAGGTGAGATATCAGCTCACCCTTGAGGCCTGTGTGCCTTCACCATGCACGGCATGTGCCTGAATAGCATGTGGTGTTCTCCTCATCAGCTACCTAATCAAACCTACCTATTTTACACAGCCCATATAAATATGTGTGTGTGTGTGTGTGTGTGTGTGTGTGTGTGTGTGTGTATGTGTGTGTGTGTGTGTGTGTGTGTGTGTGTGTATGCTGGTCCTAGGCTTGAACTCAGGACCTGGGAGCTGACCTGCCCTGAGCTTCTTTGGCTCAAGGCTAGCACTCTACCACTTGAGCCACAGTTCCACTTCTGGCCTTTCCTGAATAGTTTATTGGAGATAAGAGTCTCACAGAGTTTCAAAGTTTAAAATTGGGATTGGAGTTATAGCTTTTGGTAAAACAATATTCATAGGACCCTGGATTCAATCCCCAGTTGTTCCTGCCTGAAATCTTAGCACCGAGAGCTTGAATCAGGAGGATTATGAGTCAATCTCGGCTATGTCGTTTTTTAAAATTTATGTTTAAGGCCAGGTGCCAGTGGCTCCACCTGTAATCCTAGCTACTCAGGAAGTTGAGCTCTAAGGATGGTAATTTGAAGCCAGCCTGGACAGGAAAGTTCATGTGATTCTTATCTCCAGTTAACTACCAAAAAGCTGGAAGTGGAAATGAGGTTGAAGTGGTAGAGCTAGCCTTGAGCAAAACATCTTATTAAGTTCAAACCCCAGAACTGGCACAAAACTAAAAAAGAAAACAAAGAAAACTGTGTATATGATATATACAGTGTATTCTATAAAAGCAAAAATTTGAAATCGGGATAAATATGTTATAGTGATATGTAAATATGAAGATTAAGAACTGAGTAAAGTCACATGGCTATAATCCTAATACTCAGAGCTACATAGTGATTTTAGTTTCTTGAGTATCCAGGATTACAGGACTGGGCCACTGGTACCCAGCTAGGAAGTATAAAGTCAAAATATCAAGTAGGTGGCTCTGGCCTGTTATTCTGAGCCTGGGCAGCCTAAGGCAAGTGTATTGTGAGTCTGAGGCCAATTCATGCTGTATATAGCAAGGCCCTGTCTGGGGGGGAGTAGAGGGGTAAGCAAACAACAACTGGACTCCAGGGAGTCACACCTGTAATCCTTCTCTGGAGGCTGAGATCTGAGGATCCCAGTTTGGAGTCAGCCAGGGCAGACAAATCTGACAGGGGTCTATCTCTCAGATAACCAAAAAAACTGCAACAGGAGGCATGGCCACTGTTAAGCCATTAGAGTGAGAGGGGAAAAGCCCTGAGTTCAGGCCCCAGAACAGAAACAAAAACAAACAAACAACAACAAATGTCCCCGTTAGGGCTGGGGATAAAGTTCAGTGTCAAGTTGTCTGTCTAGCATGTGAGAGGCCCTGGTCAGAAACTACTGAAACAATCAAAAGTCTTAAATTTTAGCCAAGTCCTGGTAGCCATGCCTGTAATCCTAGCTGAACTCAGGAGGCTGAGATCTGAGCTAGCCTGGGCAGGAAAATCCGTGCAACTTTTTTTTTTTTTTTGGGTCCAGTCGTGGGGCCAGAACTCTGGGCCTGGGCGCTGTCCCTCAGCTCTTCAGCTCAAGGCTAGCGCTCTACCACTTGAGCCACAGCGCCACTTCCTGCTTTTTTCTTTTGCTTATGTGGTGCTGAGCAATCGAACCCAGGGCCTCATGCACGCAAGGCAAGCGCTCTACCACTGAGCCACCTTCCCAGCCCTCCGTGCAACTTTTATCTCCAAATAACCACCAGAAAACTGGAAGTGGTTCTGTGGCTCAAAGTGGTAGAACACTAGCTAGTCTTAGACACAAAGAGGCTCAGGAACAGCACCCAGGCCCTGAGTTCAAGCCCCACAACCAACTAAAAGTCTTAAAATTTAGAAAATTGATTTTAACATCTACAAACTTCCAAGCTTTGTTTCCTCTGTGTAACCACGTACTCACTTTAAAATCATCCTAAAAGTATCTTTGTGCAACTTGTTTTCTTTTCCTTTAACGTACTAAATCCTGCATAGTTTTGAGTTTCAAAGTATTAGTGCTAACTCCTGTTAGTCCATGTGACAGATCTGTTTATTACCACAACTGTTCTCCTTTGATGAGCATTCTGGTTGCTTCCCATTATCCACAATTACAATAACAGAGCATTGATCAGCAATAAATAAATACTAGCTAAGGGCAGAAAGCCTGAAAACCTTTTTTTTTTTTTTTAATCACAAAGGGAAGCTCAGAACTGATGGCTAATGCCGGTAATCTTAGCTACTCATTAAGTCAAAACTAGCTCGGGCAGAAAAGCTGGGGGTGACCCTATCTTCGGTTGCTAGACTGGAGGTGTGGCTCAGTGGCAGAGCGCCAGCCAAGCGAGTGGGAAGCCCCAGAGTTCAAACCTCAGCACTGCCAAAACAAGAGCAAAAGGAAGAGGAAAGAGAGAGAGAGAAGTCCAAGAAGCCGAAAGCAGGGCGGAGAGGAAGGAGAGGCCGGTCGGTGAGGCGCACACCAATCAGAACCTGGTTGATAGGCAGAGCCCGAAGAATTTGGAGAAACTCCCCGCCCCTCAAACAGCTGAGGGGTTCAGCTTCGGTTACTAGCCTGGAAACCCGCCTCGGCCTATCCTGAGCGCCGCTGCGGGCTGTGATTGGCTAATAGAAAACACGCCTACCTTCCCGATCATTGGCTACCGCAGTTGACGTAAGAGGAGCCTGTTGCTGAGCAAAAAAAAAAAAAAAAAGTGCAGCTTTTGGTGAGACTGAAAAACACTGAGAGCGTCCTTGGGTCAAAAAAGAAGAAGAAGAAAATAACTAGCCGGGGTTTATTTGGCTCCTACCGAACGTCAGGCTTCGTGTTTTAAACTTAAATATCAATAGTGATAGCCACCTTTTGTGATCTGAGTTAGATACTTTAGAATGAGGTACCTTTATGTATATATAAGTAGCAGCAGGCTTATTGAACACTTAATTTGTATCAAGCCTTGTTAAAGGGTTTGCTTATCCTAGCTCTCAGGCTCACAAAACCCTCAGCATACTAGGCTCTGGCAGCTCAATGAGCCCGTGATGCTAGCTACTCAAGAGGCTGAGATCTGAAGCTCAAAGCCAGCCCAGTAAGAAAGTCCATGAGACTCTTACCTCCAAGTAACCAGCAAAATGTTGAAAGAGGAAGTCAAGTGGTAAAATGCCAGCCTTGGGGGTAGGGGGAGACTAAGGGACAGCATAAGTAACTTTCATTGCTTAGTTTAACATCAACAGGAAACTGAGGTTCAGTGACTTGCCCAGGTCCACACAGATCTATTCACTCGAGTGCTAAGTCCAGCTTTGAGATTCAGGATATATTAGTGTTCTAGGGATAAGGAAAGGTAGGACAGTTGAAGAGGAAAAGCCAAGACAGACCTCAGGGTGGCTGTCAAAATGAGAAATACAACATGACTGCTGGTGGATCAGGCCTGTAATTCTAGCTACTCAGGAAGCTGAGATCTGGTTCATGGTTCAAAGCCAGTCAAGGCAGGAAAGGCCATAAGACTCTTAACCTACAATTAAACACTTAAAAATGGGAAGTAGAGCTGTGGCTTAAAGTGGTAGAGTGCTAGACCTGAGCAAAAAAAAGGTCAGGGACAATGCCCTGAGTTCAAGCTCCACCACCAACCAAAAAGAAGAAGGAGGAAGAGGAGGAGGAAGAGGAGATATAAAGAAATGGAAATTGGAGGGGAAAGATATCAGAGCAAAGGGTGAAATGGTGCTTTTTGGAAGAAGGCACCTGAGGGCAATCTATTAAAGTGTTTGTGATCCTGGAGGAGGGGCTTCAAGATTTTAGTGTTTATCCTGCAGAAAACGTGTGGGTGGGAAGAGAATATTTTTTTTTTTACCAGTCCTGGGGCTTGAACTCAGGGCCTGGGCACTGTCCCTGAGCTTTATTTGCTCAAAGCTAGCACTCTACCACTAGAGCCACAGTGCCACTTCCAACTTTTTCAGTTTATGTGGTACTGAGGAATTGAATCCAGGGCTTCATGCATGCTAGGCAAGCACTGTATCACCAAGTCACATTTCCAGCAGGAGGGAGATTATTTTCTTGATTTTCTTTTTGTGGAATGGGGGAGTAGGTCAACCCAGTTCAATTCAAAGCACATTTCAGACTTGGAAATGTGCTTTGGGGGTGCCTGATCCTTGCTGGCATTAGAACATTCATAGGAACCACACGATCTTTCTTAGCCATGGCTGGGCCTCCATTCAAGACCTGAGCAAGTAACGTGGAACCTGACCATCGTATATAGACTGAACAAATGGTTTGAGGCTGTCCTCTAGCCACCCTTTTTCAGTCCATCCTCACTCAAATGTACCAGAATTGACCTGCAGGGGGGGATGACAGCTCACTTGGCCAACGCAAACTCCAGCAATTACCCCAAAGCTCCTAGAGTTTTATATACTAAGAGGGTTGATTTTTTTCCAAATCAGGTTTCTGTCCTGAATATCCAGTCGAGTAAGGTCAATTGTATACATTCCCCAACATCAGTTCTCCATCTGGACCCAGGACAGAGGCCCTCCAGTTTGGGTGACAAGGCTTAAAAACTAGCATCTGAGTTTGATGACTCCTTAGAAGGGCTCTGAGAAGAGAATTAGCCGTTTCTGGAGTCTGTAGTAGTCCTAGTAGTCCTGCCTCCTAATGCACAACTCCGGGAGCAGGAGAAGGGGACTGGGAGATTTCAATGTTGTTTGTGCTTCTTGATAGCTCAAGACCTGTCAGTTCCGTGAGGGAAGGACCAGGCTGGGCACCTCATACATGCCTGCTTAATGAGTAAGGGCATGAATATGTGAGTAAGCCTTGGGGCTGGGTCTGTTTTGGCTTTATCAAACCAGTTGGAGGGGCTGGGAATGTGGCTTAGTGGTAGAGTGCTTGCCTAGCATGCATGAAGCCCTGGGTTCGATTCCTCAGAACCACATAAACAATAAAAGCCAGAAGTGGGTCTATGGCTCAAGTGGTAGAGTGCTAACCTTGAACAAAGAGAAGCTTAGGGTCAGTGCCCAAGCACTGAGCCAAACCCCAGAACTGGCAAAAAAAACAAAAACAAAGAACAGTTGGAGTGGGGTTCTTTCCTAAAAACGTCCCTGGGGAAGAAATTGTATTCTGAGATTGGGTGCAAGAGTAGAAAAAGTGTTCAGAAAATGACATCAGGGTCACAGCCCCCCAGAAAGATCACAGTACAAGGTCCATAAAGAGAAAGTGACCCCCAGAATTTGAAATAAAAAAAAAAAGTTAATTCAGGAAGAATAAATACAAAACACATGAGAATCCCATTAGATTCCTAATCTAAGAGGATCTGAAGCTTCAGAAATCTCAAAAGCATTCCAAGTGTAATCTACACAGTGTCTTCAGAACTGGAATGTGATTGAGGAATAAAAATAGCTTGGTCCAATCAGTGGCCTCAACAAAGCTGATGCAAGAGTCCAGAGAGGATAGCAACCAGAGGAGATCTTGACTAAACCAAAAAGACGATGTGTGGGGGAGGGGAGGAATGTGCCCGACTCATGGCCTCTTCCTCCCTAGGCCCCACTGGGCTGGTAGCTTCACCACTGGTTTTTAAGAGCCCAACACAGCACCTGATACATACTAAATGGCTGACAAATATATACTGAATGAAAGAGAGAGGGAAAGAGCAGAAGGCTCTAAGTAGAGCCAGTTCAGTGATTCATCTTTTCACTGATTCCTTCTGCTGCCACAGCCATAACTTGGATTTCATGGAGGCTCTTCCACAAAGAGGATATGCTGGCCTTCAATTAGAAGCCACTTGACAGTTATGTTTCTCACTCCCCATTAATATATCTGCATTAAGCATCAGTTACATGTACTGGCCTGCTTCTACATACCCACATCCTTGTCTCATTATTGGTGGGGTGGTTTCTATTAGGGAGTCATCCAGGATTTGAATAGTCAGTGGATTACTAAGCTGTCCTACCTCTGCCAACACACCTCTTGAGCTTTAGTGTTGTCATCTATCCAATGGGGACATAATGTTCGCTTCCCCAGGTTGTGGTGAGAGTTCCCTAGTGCGATGGAGGAATCCATGGACTCTTGATGGAGCACAGTAAATGTTAGCATGTGTAGCTCTTTCTTTTTACTTCTCTCTCTCTCTTTGTGCCAGTACTGGGGCTTGAACTAAGGGACTGGGGAGTGTCCCTTAGCTTTTTTGCTAAAGTCTGATACTCTACCACTCTACCACTTGAGCTACTCCTCCATTTCTAGCTTTTTGGTAGTTAATTTGAATTAAGAGTCTCCTGGACTTTCCTGCCTGGTTGGCTTTGAACCATGCTCCCCAGATCTCAGCTTCTTGAGTAGCTAGGATTACAGATGTGAGCCACCTGTGCCCCAGCTAACAGAGTAAAAATTTTAAATGAGGCTGAGTCTGTTTAGAAAGAGATTTGATTCAAAGGAAGATTCAGGGACAAAGGGTGGATATTATTAGCAGGATATTGTATTAGGTGGCATGGAGCAGGAGAAAAGATGTCAAAATATAAACCCTGCCTTCAAGAACGTTATACTCAAAAGGAGCCAATAAGACATCTACACAGAAAATTACAATACAATAGAATGTGGGGAAAAAAAATTAAGACATTCAGCCCAAGTCCCTTGGGATGACACTAAATTCCTTCAAGAAACCTAAGGCAGGAGATCAAGTCAGGAGTTCATCTTTGGAATCATAGATTTAGACTCAGAGTAGAAGAAATTGAGAGGCCTAGCCGGCTCTGGCCCCTGCCAGGATTCCCTATTCAGAATAAACTAAGACTGTTAAAACAAAAGGAAGGGCCTAAAGAAAACAGCGAGGGAAGAGGCTCTTGTGGAAAATGAATAGATGAATTCAGCTTTGAGGTGCCAGGTGCTGGTACTGTGGCAACTTCCTTAACAAAAGAGACTTGAAGGCCAGGAAGTGGATGAGATCAGACAGTGTGTCTGGAAAGAAGAGGGATAAAAACAGAAACTAGAAGAGCACCCATGTTTTATTTAGGGAATGCGAGGAGAAAGAGGAACCAGAGAAGGAGTGGCTAAAGAAAGAAGTGAGAATAGATCCCAGAACACCTTGCACAAAGGTGGAAGACCTGGAATAACAGGAAGGGAGCAGAAGGTGGAAAACAACAGCAGTGGAGAGGGAGATTAGACTCCAAATTGCCAATGGCATTTCAATTCATGAGGGCTTTTCCTGAGACTCCTAAATGAGGTGGATTCCCTGTGGCTGGTACATTTGGAGGCCTGGGAAAACAGGGTGGTATTCTCCAATCGCCAATATCTGGTAATCAGCTCTATAATTAGCATCATTTGGATACCGTGAAGCCAAACCTCCCAATCCTAACCAGTCCCTCCAGGTTTGGGAAAGCTGAGGAACTCACTTAGAAGGGATTTCACACTTGGCTTTCAGGGCAAGCCAGGTAAAGTCCCGTTTCATCACACATTCTAATGACTCTTCAGGCTGTCACTCTTCGTCTGGTATTACCAGTGATCTGAGTAAACCCCCTCTTGCAAAAGTTTGAAGCATTCGTCTGAAGCTGACTACAGCTCCCAGAGTTCCTGTGTGCTTCTAAGACGTTGATTGGAGGAACGGTTGGCTCTAGTGGGCGGGATCGCCCACGCCTCCCCGAGAAACAAGCATCTGATTGGTTCTGCCGTGTGGCTTTTGTGTCCCCGCCCTCCCCCGGGGACCGCAGCGGGCTGAGCAGAGCGGCTGGTGTCAGAGCCCGGCGAGCGCTGGCAGTTCCGCGGCTGGGATGCTGAAGAGCGGCGGGTCCGCGCGCAGCGCCGGCCACTGCGGACTTCCGACGCACTCCGGGCCGTGAAAAGCCCCCTGCGCTGCGGCCAAACCCAGGCCTCCGAGGCTACACACTGTTCCAGAAGCCAGACTAGGAGAAGAGTCCGGCACAGCAGCGGCCGATCTCTCGGATCTGGAACCCCGAGAGACACCCCGGAATTCTCGATCCTTCCCCCTGCCCCCCCTCCCAGCGGCCCTGAGCCCCGGGCTTCTACGTGCGCCGGTCCCAGGACCACCAGCCCCTCTTCCCGAGCACGAACCCTCGCTGGATCCTGGCGCACACCATGATCGTGGCGGACTCCGAGTGCCGCTCTGAGCTCAAGGGCTACCTGCCGTTCGCCCGGAGCGGCGTCGGCGGCGCGGGCACCGGAGAGGTAAGCAGCCGCCGAGCGACGCCACTCTTCCCGGAGCCGCGTTCCGAGGCTCCGGCCGTCCCGATCGGAGTCCGTGCGCCCCCCCGGCCCCGGGCTCCGCAAGGTGGAGGGAGAGGGGCGGAATGGAGAGCGCGTAAGCCGGGACTGAGGTTGCATCAACCGGCTGCCGCGGGCCTCCGCTCCCTCCGGCTGTCCCCTCCTCCTCGCCTCTTCCCCCCAGGGCTGCGGAGCCCTCCCCGGCTCCCGTGGACTCCCGGCCAATGGGAGGGACGCCTTCTGCAGGCTCTCCGGGCTTTGGGCTCTGGTCGGGGGAGCGTCTTCAAGTCCAGGCAAATCCCGGCCAGAGCAGCCCGACCACTCCTCCTCCCCGCCCCCTTCCGCAGATTCCCTTCCTCTCGGCGGGGGCTGGCGGCCGGGGGACTCTTTCTAGGATGCGTCCCTCGGAGAGCGGGGAGTGGGGCACCTGGGACGGGCCGGCGAAGGTCGCGATCCCCTTCCTGCCTCTGCCTTGGCACCTTGGGTTTGGAAGGAGGCGCGGGTACTCTGGGGGTTTGGTTTGGCCGCCGGTACGCAGGCAGCTGCAGCCCAAGCTGTAGGGGAGGGGACTGGAGGGGGGGGCGGTGAGGGGAGGCGATCTTAGCTGTAGCTCTGCCAGACTAGTGCCAGTCAGGCTGCACGCTGACAAATGATCTGGGGGTCCTTTAAGTTTGTTTCGCAGAAATCCCCCCCCCCACTTCCTCTTTTCTCCCTGCTCCCCTTCCTCCGAATCTGGAGGATTCCCTGCGGGGAGGCAAGGGAATAAGGCTGGACTTAACTCAGCCCTACTCCCCACGGCGGTAGCGACAGCAAACACCTGTCTTATTTATTGAGCACCTATTTAGATCCAGGGTCTGGGTTTTTGTCTCCTTCCTCTGGACCAACTCAGCAGTTGCAAACTGAACAACAGCCCCATTTTACAGGCTGAGAAAATTGAGGCCTAAAGGTTAGGGAAAGATGGCTTGTCGTTCTTTGACCTGTATCTGGGATTTGGAAGAGCATTTGGCACTATAGGAAGGTTTGCTTTTTTCTTTGTTTTTCCAAGCCTGGAGCAGTGGGGATATGTTTTGCCAGGGCTGGAGGTTGGGAGTGTTAATCCTAAAGTATATTTCTGGAGAAATTTTCTGCTCTTCTCTGAGCCACCTAATTCCTAGAAGTTCAACCTCCAGTGATAGATGGTTTGTTTCCTAAGTTTTCTGTTGTTTCTGTACCTTTGTCAGCCATGATTTAGGAGCCTCAGATGGAGAAAGGGAGGCTCACTCCAGACCTCTTCTCGGCTGAGTGACTTGGTTTCATTGTCAAAAAAAAAATGGAAATAAAATTGTTAAAGAGAGCACTTGGGCACCAGAGTGGAAGGTGCTGTTTTCCTGTCCCAACCCTCTGCTTAATTGCTGTGTTTCATTTCACTGATTGATGGACGGTGCATTGATTGTGCTGATACTGGCGGTTGGACTCAGGGCCTACTATTCTCTTGGCTTTTTCCACTCAAGGCTAGAGCTCTCACTTGAGCCACACTCCCAGCTTTTTGCTGGTTAATTAGAAATAAGAAGCCGGGTGCCAGTGGCTCATGCCTGTAATCCTATCTACTCAGGAAGCTGAGATCTGAGAATCGCTGTTTCCTATTCAAAGCCAGCCCCGTCAGGGAGGTCTGTGAGACTCAATTAACCACCAGAAAACTGGAAGTGGCACTGTGGCTCAAGTGGTAGAGTGCTCGCCTTGTGCTGAAGAGCTGAGGGACAGTGCCCAGGCACAGAGTTCAAGCCCCACGACCAACCAAAAAAAAAAAGTCTCATGGATTTCCCTGCTCAAGCTAGTTTTGACCTGAGATCCTCAGATCTCAGCCTCCTGAGTAGGTAAGATTACAGATGTGAGCCTCCCAGCACCTGGCTACTTGCTGTGTTTTATCTTGGCCAAGTGATCCTATCTCTTGGTACAGTTTGTCCATAAGCATTTCATGGTATCCTTAAGGGTTTGTTGGATTGGGAGAATTGACTCAGAATACCTACAGAGGCCCCAAGCACTGTGTCTGGACCAGTCCTTACACAGAACATGATAACTGCATCTGAGGGCGAGCTCAGCTGCTGTCAGACACGTTTCCCTTCTCCCAGGGTGCCTCTCAACGGGTTCTCCTGAACCTATTCCCTCCTGCCTAAGGTGAAAGAACTGCTACTTCCTTCCCTTGCAGAGAGACCTGGGGAAGAGACGATGTGACTGGTTGTGGATGTTCAAGGTGATCTGTCCCCTCCATTAGGGAGAGGAAGAAGTGGCTTTGGAGGAAGTTACTTTTCAAAAGTGGGAAAAGTTGGTGGTGTCTGAGATAGAAATGTCAAGATTTTTTCTCTCAGGAGAAAAGAAGCTTGCTTTATGCAGAATCCTCGATAATAATTGCAAGGGGACCAATCTGAAAACCAGAGCTCAAAGCCCAGAGGTGGGCCACCTCTCCTTCATCACATACCCTCTCTCAGGGGGTCAAGGCCGCTAGATGTATCTATCTCCAGAAAGTTCCCTGGTTTTCATTGCTCTAATAAGCGTCTTCTCTCCATTATAGGAGCCTTGGGGGTAATTATGTGAGTTAGGCATTTCTTGCCTTTCTCCCTGCTGGACTGTAGACCCTTTACTCCCTGCAGTTCCCTTTCCCTGTCTTGTTCTTAACTTTTTTGTATGTGTGCTGGCAATGGGCCTTGAACTCAGAACCTCACATTCTCACTCGGCTTTTTTGCTGCAGGCTGATGCTCTACCACTTGATACACATTCCACTCCAGCTTTTTACTGCTTAATTGAAAATAAAAGTTTCTTTCTGCCCATGTTGACTTTGACCTGCAATGCTCAGATCTCAGCCTCCTAAGTAGTTAGAATTACTGGCATGAGCCATCAACTACCGATTTAGTTGTTTTTTGCTTTTTGTTGTTGTTGTTGTTTTTAAATCTAATATGTGCTTGCCCTTGTTAGCTTAACTGACCCTGGTGAGCTGTCCCATCTGTATTATGCTGGACTTGAAGAGGACCATTCTGAGCTTCCCATCTCTAAAGAAGGGACAAAGCCTGCTTATCTAGGATAGTCTATAGGAATCAAGGTGGTTGTGAAATCAGATGTGGAATGCTCTTAGGCCTGGTACCCAGCCCATAATGGGCATAGAAGGGAGTTGATAGCACTAAACACCCAAGGCAAGTTGGGCACCAGTGGCTCACGCCTGTCATCCTAGCTACTCAGGAGGCTGAGATCTGAGGAATGTGGTTTAAAGCCAGTCCACTTGGGAAAGTCTGTGAGATTCTTATCTTCAATTAACCACTGGAAAACCAGAAGTGGCACTGTGGCACAAAGTGATAGCCTTGTGTGAAAATGCTTGGGGACACCATCCAGGCCTAGAGTTCAAGTCCCATGAGCAACAACAACAAAACCACTCAAGTCCGGATGGATAGTTAGGAACTCCTTGTGTTAAGGCTTCCTCTCAGGTGTAAATCCAGGCACGTGTGTGTGTGTGTGTGTGTGTGTGTGTGTGTGTGTGTGTGTGTGTAAGTATCTCTTCCCAGAAGGCAGATTTAGCAAGTGTCTATAGTTGAGTTCTGCAACTGGCAGGCACTAAATAGGAAGAACAAAGGCTGGGTTATTGCTTGGAGCCTAGGCAGATAGTGGGTGGAATTCTGGGAAGTCAAATTGAGCTCTATTCAAATCTCTAGTCGTGGGACCACTTCTAGAAGCTGTTTTGGTGAAGTAGAAAGGCCCTTAAGAGCTGGATGCTTTTGGCTTATACCTGAAATCCTAGCTACCCTGGAGGCTGAGATCTGAGGATCTGAGGTTCAAAGCCAGCCTGGGCAGAAAAGTCTTGAGACTATTACCTCCAATTAACCAGCATAGAGCTTGAAAGCAGAGGCACGGCTCAAGAGCAAGTCTCGAGTTCAAGTCCCAGTACTGGCACACACACAGAGAAAAGACCCTCAGGTGCCAGGCACTCTGGGTTCACATGGATTATTCACTCTTTACTTGGTGTTTAACTTTTACTCAGTCTCTGCTTGCATGCAAACTCATGTCCCCATACATACCAAATGGATGAAGATTAGATACAAACTAACTGCTTGAGCTAAAACAGTACAAAAGTTAATGTCTAAGGAGCACTTGAATTTGGTAGCAATTAACCTCTTCTTACAATTTGTCTTAATATCCCTCCTCCTCCCACTTCATTGAGTGGTCTCTGCTCACTTCTTTGATCCTGGAGATCCCCTCCCTTGGGACTGTGGTGGTCTCTTTTCCTACCTGGGGCAGGTGATTGGTGACCTGTTCTCTCTGGATTTCCCTTTCTTCATCCAAAAATGTTATCTGGGCTTACTGAATCTATGCTCCTTCATATGGTAGCCTCCTGGCCAAAGTGGCTAAATACATTTATAGCTTGTAAATTGGACTGCCTGTAGTCACAGCTCCTCCAAAGGTGGATGCCAGTCTGGCCTGGGCTATCTACTGAGACCTTGTTTTAAAAACCAACAAGCAAGGCTGGGAATGTGGCTTAGCAGTAGAGTGCTTGCTTACCTAGCATGCATGAAGCCCTGGGTTCAACTCCTCAGTATCACAGAAACAGAAACAGCTGGAAGTGGTGTTGTGGCTCAAGTGGTAGAGCTCTAGCCTTGAGCACAGAGGGGCTTCAAGGACAGTGCCCAGGCTCTGAGTTCAAACTCAAGCTACAAGACCAGCAAAAACCAAAACCAAAACCAAAAAAAAAAAAAAAAAAAAAAAAAATTTAAAAAAAATAAGCAAATGAATAAAGTTAGATAAAGTCAAATTCAATAGTGAAAATTTCAGTTTATTTATTTATTTTGCTGGAGGGTGGAGATCAGACTAGTCCTACTTCAAATGCTCAGCCACAGTGAATGACTAAGAACTATCACACAGATTAGACATTACAGATAGAAGCCATTTCATCATTTCAGAAAGTTCTAACCCAAGTGCTGGTGGCTCGTGGCACTAAACTACTCTGGCAGCTGAGATACGAGGATCAAGATTCAAAGCCAGCTCAGGCAGAAAAAAATGTGTGAGACTCTTATTTCCAATCAACCAGCAAAAGTGGAGGTATGGTTCATGTGGAGGAGCACCAGACTTGAGAGCAAAAACAAAAAAAAACAAGAGTGGAGGCTCAGAGTTCAAGCCCCAATATTGTGTGTGCGCACTCGTGTGCGTGCATGCATGCACACGTACACGTGCATGTGTGCATGGACCAGAAAATGATATCAGACTGTGCTGTGCTAGATCCAGTATGGGTCTCAAGGCAGAACATAATATGGGTGAAAGCAGTAGGTTGCTGGGGCTGTGGGTAGAGAAGGAGATTTTCATTCTTGATGAACTCCAGATACAAAGGCTTAGACTTGAGAAGTCTAGTGAGTGCTCTAGTAGCTTTTACTTTAAAGTCTAGGCAGTGGATATGCAGTCAGTGCTTAGTTGGTGAAAACCATTGTTGCTACTTATTATTATTACTATTATTTTCATCATGACTCCTCACTCTAGGGAATGAGAGGCCATCTCTTGGCCGTGGGGCCCTACCATGCCGGCTTCCCCTGATGTCAAGGTCAAGGAAGCATTCAAAGTATTGTAACCATGAATTCTAATGGTCTGAGTGGCATTCAGGGCTTCCCACTGTCTGTTCCCTGTGGCTGGATTGCTGTTCCCCTTTGTCAGTACTGGCCCTATTGTCTTCTCATTGATCAGATAGGAGTTCAAAGGTCACCCCTTCAGCGGTTTTTCCTGTCTACTTCCATTAAAATATTACCCATTCACCCACCCTCGTCATTGTCTCTTGCTCTGTTTCATTCACTTTTCTGTGATTGGAAACTCCACTGTTTCTCTTCCTCCCTGACACCCAAACTTGTATGAAGGCTGAGACTGTCTTTTGACTGCTATAGTCTTGCTGTCTGCAGTGGAGTCATCAAAACATTTGTCAAGCAAGAGGTGTGGCTCAAGAGGTAGAACCCTAGCCTAACAAGTGCAAGGCTCTGAGTTCAACCCCTAGCACTGCCAAAAGGAATAAAATACCTCTAAAAACATTTGTTAAATAAATCGATTTTGATCCTACCTGGAAAGCACACAGCACTTGAGAAAGGGATAGGTGAGTGATAGAAATCTTGGTCTGGACTTGACTGTACTTTGCCAGGGGCCCCCACACAAACCAACTCAGCATTTCTGGGCTGGGACTTCAGCTGCTCAAAGGGATTCTGATGTACTGCTTGTTTGAAACTGCAGCGAGGTTAATGCTGGGGGACTTTTGTTATGTGCTTATGCTGATGTAGGTGCTGAGGTAGGCAGGGTGGCATTATCCCTTTAAACCCACGTGGCCACCCAGTGAAAGTACATACTAGTTCCATTGGTTGGTGGGGAAACTGAGGCTCCTGATGCTAGCTTCTTTCTTTTCTTGTGCTAATATTGAGGTTTAAACTCAAGACCTCAAGCTCTGACTTGGACTTGGCTTTTTCCAATTTTTTTTCCCCTTTTTTCCCAGTCCTGGGGCTTGAATTCAAGGCCTGGGCACAGTCCCTGAGCTAGCACTCTACCATTTGAGCCCACAGCACCACTTCTGGCTTTTTCTGTTTATGTGGTACTGAGGAATTGAACCTAGGGCTTCATGCATGCTTGGCAAGCACTCTACCACTAAGCCGCATTCCCAGCCCCTCTTTTTTTTTTTTTTTTCTTTCTTTCTTTGCATCTTTCTATTCTCTTTTAATATCTGCACACTCCAATCCCCTCCCCTTCCTTTTTTGGAGACAGGTCTTGATCAACTTGCCTGGGGGCCTGGGCTCCAGTACCTGCCCCTCCTGTGGTTTTCTCTGGTCTCTCAGGACCCCTGGGAGAGGCGAGGTCTGCCGAGTCAGCAGTCCTTATCTCTCAGGCTGAGCTGTTGGGCTTTTTCTCTGTGTGCGAGGGAGGAGGGGAGCTGGAAAGGGTGAGCCTGCCCTGGCTTTGGACCAGCCTGTCCTGGCACCTCCCTGAGGTATAAGCTGAAAGGGGCCTGCATAGTCAATCAAACCAGTCCCCTCCTTTGTTCCAGATTTAGGCCCAGAAAATCTAGGAAGCTTTCCCAAAGCCATATAGTAAACTAGTGGCAGAAACCGGTACCCAAAGTCTGCCTCTCTCAGGGGACTTAATGGCCAACTGGAAAAAAAAAAAAAAGATTCAGTTACAGTTTTGAATCCCTGGATACCTGGACCCATTAAATCGATCTTAATGGTGAAGGGAGAGTTAGGAGTCCGGCCCAGTCCAGGGAACGTGACTGCCTGGCTCTAATTTGGGTAAATTATTCCAAGGCCAGTGATTCCCCTCCCAATTAACAAAGCAAATGAAGAAATAAACTTCTCCCATTTGTAGGTCTAGGAGAAACAGGGCGAGGGAGTCTATGGTTCTGATGTTTTCCTATAAGATTCCACTCTACCCTCTCTGCTTTCTCTATTTTCTAATTTTTTTTTTTTTGGAGGGGGTGTTCGTATGTGTGTGTGCATGTGCTCTTTTACTTTGGCTTTTTTCCTTCAAGGCTGGCTCTCTACCATTTGAGCCAAACCTCCAGGTTTGTTGGTTATTGGAGATAAGTATTCAGATTTGTCTGCTGAGCTGGCTTTTTTTTTTTTTGCCAGTCCTGGGACTTGAATTCTGGGCCTGGGCAATGTCCCTGAGCTTTTTTGTCTCAAGGCTAACACTCTACCACTTGAGCCACAGCACCACTTCTGGCTTTTTCTGAGTTTATTGGAAATAAGAAAGAGTCTCATAGATTTTTCTGCCCTGGCTGTCTTTGAACTGTGATCCTCAGATTTCAGCCTCCTGAGTAGCTAGGATTACAAGTGTGAGTTACTAGTGCCTAGCTCTGGACAGATATTCAACCCTGATACTCAGAGCTAAAAGTGGCTAGAATTACAGGCATGAGCCAGGAACTGGCCTCTTACCCAGTTCTTTTTTTTTTTTTTTTTTTCAGTCATGGGGCTTGAACTCTGCGCCTGAGCGCTGTCCCTCAGCTCTTCAGCTCAAGGCTAGTGTTCTACCACTTGAGCTACAGTGCCACTTCCAGTTTTCTGGTTGCTTATTGGAGATAAGAGTCTCTTGGCACTGGGCACCAGTGGCTCACGCCTGTAATCCTAGCTACTCAGGAGGCTGAGATCTGAGGATCAGGGTTCAAAGCCAACCTGGGCAGGAAAGACTGTAAGACTCTTATCTCCAATGAATCACTAGAAAACCAGAAGTGTTGCAGTGGCTCAAGCAGTAGAGTGCTCACTTTGAGCTGAAGAGCTGAGGGACAGCACCCAAACCCAGAGTTCAAGCCCCACGACGGACCAAAAAAAAAAAGTCTTGGGGCTGGGAAGGTGGCTCAGTGGTAGAGCGCTTGCCTTGCATGCATGAGGCCCTGGGTTCGATTCCTCAGCAGCACATAAGCAAAAAGAAAAAAGCTGGAAGTGGTGCTGTGGCTCAGGTGGTAGAGTGCTAGCCTTGAGCTGAAGAGCTGAGGGACAGCGCCCAGGCCCAGAGTTCAGGCCCCACGACCGGACCCCCCCCCCCCCAAAAAAAAAAAAAAAAAGAATCTCATGGCCTTTCTTGCCCAGGCTGGCTTAGAACGGTGATCCTCAGATATCAGCCTCCTGAGTAGTGAGGATTACCGGTGTGAGCCACTGGAGCTCAGCTAAAATTAATTTTTTTTCTTTTTTTTTGTCTATCGTGGGTCTTGAACTCTGGGCCTGGGCGCTGTCCCTCAGTTCTTCAGCTCAAGGCTAACGCTCTTCCACTTGAGCCACAGAGCCACTTCTCTTGCCCAGTTCTTAAACAGCTCAGCCTGAGCCCGCCTTCTTGCTTACTTATAGGTGACTAATCAGACAGGTGTAAATGTCCCGTCTGGTTCTCCATGCAGGATGCATCCAAAAGATGGTTTTAGAAGAAGCTCTTCATAACTCCCAGAGTGGAGGGAGGAGGCTGGAGAGATGATAAATCCTCTTCATTGTCCCTGATGCCAACTAATGTCCATGTTTCCTCCCAGGAACCCAGGGAGAGCCGGGTTCGGCGAGGCCCTCGAGGGCCCAGCGCCTTCATTCCTGTGCAGGAGGTAAGTTTGGAGTGGGTTGGGAACCTTTTGGTCCCTGAGATAAGAAGACATGAGGCATTGGGTGGGCCAGGGTTTTTTCTTCCCTAGCCTTTAATTTTCAGTTTTGAAACTACCCTTTTCCATTCCTGATGCATTTAAGCCTCAGATCAGCTAATTGAGACAGGTGTGCTAGCAAACCTGTTTCTCATGGGATGAATAGGCTCAGAGAGAGAAGGAATCATAACACAAACTTTGTTTATCTTTTTTGCCAGTCCTGGGGCTTGAACTCTGGGCCTGGGGCACTGTCCTTGAGCTTCTTTTTGCTCAAGGTTAGTGCTCTACCACTGGAGCCACTGCACAATTTTGGCTTTTTCTGACTAATTTATTAGAGATGAGAATCTCTGCGATTTGCTATCTCAGCCTCCTGAATAGCTGCGATCACAGGTGGGAGCCACCAGTGCCTAGCACGATACAAACTTAATTCTCAAATTAATGCCTGTCTTTGCTTAATAAGCTAGAAATATCTATATTTTTCTCATCCTTGCTACTTTTAAAGGTCTGTGTGTGTGTGTGTATTGTGCATATTTTAAAGTAAAATTTCATTATTTTAAAATGTAATGTTTGAGATTCACTGTCTCTGTCTTTTTTTTTTTTTTTTTGGGTCCGGTCATGGGGCCTGAACTCTGGGCCTGGGCGCTGTCCCTCAGCTCTTCAGCTCAAGGCTAGTGCTCTACCACTTGAGCCACAGCGCCACTTCCGGCTTTTTTCTTTTGCTTATGTGGTGCTGAGGAATCGAACCCAGGGCCTCTGGCATGCAAGGCAAGCGCTCTACCACTGAGCCACCTTCCCAGCCCCTCTGTCTATCTTTTTTGTGCTGGTTGAATTCAAGGCCAGGCACTCTCCTTTTTTTTTTTTTTTTAAATTTTATTTTATTTTATTTGAGAACATACTGTACAGAGGGGTTACAATTACATGGGCAGGATAATGCATACATTTCTTACCAAGCATTGCAGCCTCCTCCTTTGTTTACCCTTCACCTCCCTTCCCAGCCTCCTCCCCCCCCCCCCCCCCCCAGGCACTCTCCTTTAACTTTTTGGTTCAAGTTCAAGGCTAGCCACTTGAACCACAACTCGGCTTCTGACTCTGTGCTGATTAACTAGAGATAAGAGTTTCTAGGAGGGGGCTGGGAAGGTGGCTCAGTGGTAGAGTGCTTGCTTTGTATGTATGAGTCCCTGGGTTCGATTCCTCAGTACTACATAAACAGAAAAGGCCAGAACTGGCACTGTGGCTCAAATGGTAGAAGAGCTAAAGAGCTCAGGGACAGTACCCAGGCCTAGAGTTCAAGCCCCACGATCGACCAAAAAAAAAAAAAAAAAAGAGTTTCTTGGATTTGGCTGCTTGGGCTGGCTTTGATCCACAGTCTCCAGATCTCAGCCTTCTGAGTAGTTAGGGTTACAGGTGTAAGTTACAGATGTCCAGCCTTTCCTTTCTACCTCCCTCCCTCCATCCCTTCTTGCTTCCTTCCCTCCCTTCTGAATTTGGATTTAATCTCAGCACCTCTCACTTGACTTTTTTGCTCCTGTTGGTACTCTACTGCTTGAGCCACACCTTTAGTTCCTTTAGGGTTTTTTTGTTTGTTTGTTTGTTTTTGTTTTATTTTTGCCAGTCCTGGGGCTTGTACTCAGGGCCTGGGTACTGAGCTTCTTTTGCTCAAGGCTACCTAGCACTCTACCAGTAGAACCACAGCACCATTTCTGGCTTTTTCTGTGTATGTGGTCCTGAGGAATCGAACCTAGGTCTTCATGCATGCTAAGCAAGCACTCTACCACTAAGCCACATTCCAAGCCCTCTTCCTCCCCCATCCCTCATTGGTCATGGGGCTTAAACTCTGGGCCTAGGCACTTGTCCCTCAGCTCTTCAGCTCAAGGTGAATGCTCTACCACTTGAGCCACAGCGCCACTTCTGGTTTTCTGGTGGTTTATTGGAGATAAGAGTCTCATGGACTTTTCTGCCCCATCTGGCTTTGAACCGTGATCCTCAGATATCAGCCTCTTTAGTCGCTAGGATTACAATTGTGAGCCATTGGCGACCAGCTTTTTTTTCCTTTTGACTGTCATCGGACTTGAACTCAGGCCCTGAGCTTTTGTGCACAAAGCTAGCACTCTACCACTTGAGCTACAACTCCACTTCTGGCTTTTAATTCCAGCTTTTGCTGGTTAACTGGTTAAATTGATTTATCACCCCAGGTTGACTCAACCTTTTGAGTAGCTAGGCTTATAGGTGTGAGCCACTAGTGCCCACCCTAGATTTTTCTTTCATACAGATACTTGTTTTCAGTAGAGAGCTAAGGTTTAAAGCCTGGTTTTCCATTTGTTTTGTTTTTTCACTTAACAGTACAACAGAGTCGTCTCTTATCTAGAGAGACAGTTCATTCATTTATTTTATTTACTTATTTTATCTATACTGGAGATTGAACCCAGAGTCTCACATATGGTAGACAAGCATGCCACCATCCTGGCCTCTTTATTCACTTATTTCCCAGCTATATATTGAATTATGAATCTGTGTTAGGAACTGTTTCAGGGAGGATAGAGAACAAGATAGACAAAAACTTTTACCATCATGGAGATGACGTGCTATATTATGTAAATGAGACAGATTCTTTCTTGCTTGCTTGCTTGCTTTCTTTCTTCCTTTCTTTCTTTCTTTTTTGTTGGTTGTGGGGCTTGAACTCTGGGCCTGGGCGCTGTCCCTGAGCTCTTCAGCTCAAGATTAGCACTCTACCACTTGAGCCACAGCACCACTTCTGGGACAGGTACTTTCAAATACACAGAAAAATTTAATCTAGATGGTGATAATGGCTGTAATCTTAGCTACTCAGGAAACAGACCTGGAGGATCGTGGTTTGAAGCTAAACCTGGCAGAAAAGTCAAGAGATTTCATCTCCAATTAACCAGCAAAAAGCTGAGTTGGGGCTGGGAATGTGGCTTAGTGGTAGAGTGCTTGTCTAGCATGCATGAAGCACTGAGTTTGATTTTTTTTTTTTTTTTGGGTCCGGTCGTGGGGCCTGAACTCTGGGCCTGGGCACTGTCCCTCAGCTCTTCAGCTCAAGGCTAGGGCTCTACCACTTGAGCTACAGTACCACTTCTGGCTTTTTTCTTATGTGGTGCTGAGGAATGGAACCCAGGGCCTCAGGCATGCAAGGCAAGCTCTCTACCACTGAGCCAACTTCCCAGCCCCTTTTTTTTTTTTGCCAGTCCTAGGCTTGAACTCTGGGCCTGGGCACTGTCCCTCAGCTCTTCAGTTCAAGGCTAACACTCTACCACTTGAGCCACAGCACCACTTATGGCTTTTTCTGCTTATGTGGTACTGAGGAATTGAACCCAGGGCCTCACGCATGCAAGGCAAGCACTCTACCACGAAGCCAACTTCCTAGCCCACGGGTTTGATTTTTCAGTACCACATACACAGAAAAAACTAGAAGTGGTGCTGTGGCTCAAGTGATAAAGTGTTAGCCTTGAGCACAGAGAGGCTCAGGGATAGTACTCAGGCCCTGAGTTCAAGCCCCAGGACTGAGGGGGAAAAAAAAAATGAAAAAGCTGAGTTGGAATCCCACCAACTTTCTGCTAGGACTGACTTTATTCAGCATTCCTAAGATCTCAGCCTCCTGACTAGCTAGGATTATAGTCTTGAGCTATTTGTGCCTGGCAAATAGGTCAATGTATTATTATATAAGGTGCCTAATAAGCATTTATTTAATCCATTAATGAAATACCATTTCTCCTCATTCCCTCTTTTTTGGACATGGTGGTGGTCTTTAGCCTCTTACTACTCCAAAGCCATTAGAATGAATATTCTGGGGCTGGGAAGGTGACTTAGTGGTAGAGTGCTTGCCTTGCATGCATGAGGGCCCTGGGTTCAATTCCTCAGCACCACATAAGCAGAAAAGGCTGCAAGTGGTACTGTGGCTCAAGTGGTAGAGCACTAGCCTTGAGCTGAAGAGCTGAGGGACAGTGCCCAGGTCTAGAGTTCAGGCCCCATGACCGACCAAAAAAAAAAAAAAAGAATATGTTGGTCTCTGGTGGGAACCCATGTCCTCCTCTCTGCTTGGCAGGTCCTGCGGGAAGGGGCTGAAAGCCTGGAGCAGCACCTGGGGCTGGAGGCGCTGATGTCCTCAGGGCGGGTAGACAACCTGGCAGTGGTGATGGGCCTGCACCCTGACTACCTTAGCAGCTTCTGGCGCCTCCACTACCTGCTGCTGCACACCGATGGGCCCCTGGCCAACTCCTGGCGTCACTACATTGCCATCATGGTGAGCCTGTCTGGGCTTGATGCTTGCAGGGGTGGCCATGAGGGGGTTCTGTCCTTGGATCTTTTCCTAAAGGCTTCCTGAGTTGATTTCATTGTTAAGAGGAAGTAGCTTTTTCTGACCATCTATAGAAGTTTGAAGTTGTTTGTGTGTGTGTGTGTGTGTGTCTGTGTGTGTGTGTGTGTGTGTGTGTGTGTGCATGCATGTGTATGCTTTAGCGCTAGGGCTTGAACTCTGGGAATAGGCCCCTGTCCCTAAGCCTCCATGGCTTAAGGCTAGGGTTTTACCACTTGAGCCACAGCTCCACTTCCAGTTTTGTTGGTGGTTAATTATAGATAAGAGTCTCCAGGACTTTCTTGCTCAGGCTGACTTGGAATCATGATCCTCAGATCTCAGCTTCCTGAGTAGCTAGGATTACAAGTGTGAGCAACTGGCACCCAGTTGAAGTTGTTTTTGTTTTGTTTCATTTGTGCCAATCCTGGCGCTTAAACTCAGGACCTGGGTTCTGTCCCTTAACTTTTTCTGCCAAAAGCTGGCACTCTACCACTTATGCCATAGCTCCATTTCTGGCTTTTTGGTGGTTAACTGGAGGCAAGAGTTTCATGGATTTCCCTGCCCAAGTCTGCCTTTGAGTAGGCTAGGATTGTAGACATTAGCCACTATCTCTTGGCATTACTTTTTTTTTTTTTTTCTTGTCAGTGTGAAGCTTGAACTCTGGGCCTGGGCACTGCCCCTCAGTTCTTAAGCTCACTCTACCACTTGAGCCACAGTACCACGTCTGGTTTTCTTGTGATTTACTGGAGATAAGAGTCTCCCAGATTTTCCTTCCCAGGCTGGCTTTGAACCGTGATCTTTAGATCTCAGCCTCCCAAGTAGCTAGCATTATAGGCATGAGCCACAGGTGCCCAGCTGGTTAGTTTTTTTTTTTGTTGTTGTTGTTGTTGTTAGTTTAGTTAGTTGTTGTTAGTTTAGTTTTGTGCTGGTACTAGGGCTTGCACTCAGGGATTAGCTTTTTCACTCAAGGCTGGTGCTCAACCACTTGAGCCACAGCTCCATTTCCAAACTTATGCTTTTGAAGGGAGGCAGACTGGGTCACTGAGGTGGAAATGGTCAGGAATGGGAACTTAGACAACAATAGACAATGGTGTTTCCTTTCAAGGGGGGATCCCGCTGGAGTAGGGCACAGAAGGAGGTGGGTGACCCGGGCTGTTCCGCCTTCTCCACAGGCTGCTGCCCGCCATCAGTGCTCTTACCTGGTGGGTTCCCACATGGCAGAGTTCCTTCAGACTGGCGGTGACCCTGAGTGGCTACTAGGCCTCCACAGGGCCCCTGAGAAGCTGCGGAAACTCAGTGAGATCAACAAGTTACTGGCTCATCGGCCCTGGCTTATCACCAAGGAGCATATCCAGGTGCAGTGGGCAGAGGACCTGGTCTTGGAGGGAGCCCTGGGCCACAGTGGGCAGTATGGGGGCAGACATTGAGAAAGTTATGGCTTCCCTCCCCTCCAGGCCTTATTGAAGACAGGTGAGCACAGCTGGTCCCTGGCCGAACTTATCCAAGCCCTGGTCCTGCTCACCCATTGCCATTCACTGGCCTCCTTCGTGTTCGGCTGTGGTATCCTTCCTGAGGGGGACCCAGAGGGCAGCCCTGCACCACAAGCACCATCGCCCCCGAGTGAGCAAGGCAGCCCTCCTGGAGGGGACCCATTGAACAACTCTGGGGTAAGTCATGGGCTTGGTCTTTTGGGGGAAGGAAGGGGAAGTTGGTATAGCCTGCTTCCCTATCTCCTCATACTGAGAGGTTGTAGAAAAATTACAGACTCTTTGTGTGTGTGTGTGTGTGTGTGTGTGTGTGTGTGTGTGTGTGTGTGTGTGTGAATATATGAATATATGTGTGCATGTATACTGATCTTGGGGCTTTTGAACTCAGGGCTTGGGCACTGTCCTTGACTTTTTTTGCTCAAGGCTAGTGCTCTATCACTTGGACCACAGCTCCACTTCCAGCTTTCTGGTGGTTAATTAGAGAGAGAAATCTCACAGATTTTCCTCATTGGGCTGGCTTTGAATCATGATCTCAGCCTCCTGAGTAGCTAGGATAACAGGTGTGAGCCCCTGGCACCTGGCAAGTTACTGGACTTCAACACTCAGTTTCCTCATCTATTAGATGGGAATAAAGATCCCTAGTCACCATGGCCTGTGAAGATAAAGATGGTGTTCTATAACTTGAATTTTATCAAGTAGCTTCATAGGATCAAAGTCTGAGGGTTTTTAGCAACTTTTAGTTTGGTCCGGGCACTGGTGGCTCATGCCTGTAATCCTAGCTACTCAGGAGGCTGAGATCTGAGGATCCCAGTTCAAAGCCAGCCTAAGCAAGAAGTCTGTGAGACTCTTATCTCCAGTGAACCACCAGGAAAGTGGAAGTGGCGCAGTGGCTTACATGGTAAAAGTTAGCCTTAGCCGGGCGCTGGTGGCTCACGCCTGTAATCCTAGCTACTCAGGAGGCTGAGATCTGAGGATCGCGGTTCAAAGCCAGCCTGGGCAGGAGAGACCGTGAGACTCCTATCTCCAATAAACCACCAAAAAACCGGAAGTGGCACTGTAGCTCAAGTGGTAGAGCGCTCGCCTTGAGCTGAATTGCTGAGGGACAACGCCCAGGCCCAGAGTTCGAGCCCCACAACTGACAAAAAAAAAAAAAAAGAAAGTTAGCCTTGAGCAAAAAAGCTCGGAGGCAGTACCCAAGCCCTGAGTTCAAGTCCCAGTACCAGCCCAGAAAGAAAAGAATACAGAGTTTGGGCTGGGAGTGTAGTTCAGTGGTAGAGTAAGAGGGAAGGCTCTGGGATGTGGGAAGGGTAGGTGGAGGAATCGTGGCCATTGGATCTGTCCTGCAGGGCTTTGAGGCCGCCCGAGACGTCGAGGCTCTGATGGAACGCATGAGGCAGCTGCAGGAGAGCCTGCTGCGGGATGAGGGGGCCTCGCAGGAGGAGATGGAGAGTCGCTTTGAGCTGGAGAAGTCCGAGAGCCTGCTGGTGACACCCTCAGGTACAGGAATACAGGGGCTCTGCTCCCAGGGCTGCCCTCTTACACCACTGGTAGGATAAGCACTCTATGCGCCAGACCTCCTGCTAGCAGGGGCAGCCACCACCTCTCTCCACCTCCTAGTAGAGTTCTTTTTTTTTTTTTGGGTCCGGTTGTGGGGCCTGAACTCTGGGCCTCAGCTCTTCAGCTCAAGGCTAGTGTTCTACCACTTGAGCCACAGCGCCACTTCCGGCTTTTTTCTTTTTGCTTATGTGGTGCTGAGGAATCAAACCCAGGGCCTCATGCATGCAAGGCAAGCGCTCTACCACTGAGCCACCTTCCCAGCCCCCCCTAGTAGTAGTTCTGAGTGTAGGCCTTGGATTTGGATTCTGTCTTCTTCCTTTTGCGGGGTTGCTTGGTGATTTGAACTCTGGGACTTCCTACCACTTGCTAGGCCGATACTCTATCACTGAACTACACCTCTAGCCTTTCTCTCTCTCTTTTTTTCTTTAATTTTTAATTTTATTGTTGCTGTTTTTGTTGGTTGTGGGCTTGAACTTAGGGCCTGGACACTGTCCCTGAACCTCTTTGTGTTCAAGGCTAGCACTCTACCACTTGAGCCACAGCACCATTTCCAATTTTTGAGTGGTTAATTGGAGGTTAAGAATCTCATGGGCACTTTTCTGCCAGCCTGGTTTCAAACCATGATCTTTAGATCTCAGCCTCTTGAATTGTTTAGGATTACAGGTGTGAGCCACCGGTGCCTAGCACCTGTAGCCCTTTCTCTTACTAGTTATTTATTTAGTTTTGCCAGTCCTGGGGCTTGAGCTCGGCCTGGGCACTGTCCCTGAGCTTCTTTTTTTTTTTTTTTTTTTTTTTTGTCGGTCGTGGGGCTTGAACTCTGGGCCTGGGCGCTGTCCCTCAGCTCTTCAGCTCAAGGCGAGCGCTCTACCACTTGAGCTACAGCGCCACTTCCGGTTTTCTGGTGGTTTATTGGAGATAGGAGTCTCACGGTCTCTCCTGCCCGGGCTGGCTTTGAACCGCGATCCTCAGATCTCAGTTTCCTGAGTAGCTAGGATTACAGGCATGAGCCGCCCGACTCCCTGAGCTTCTTTTACTCAAGGCTAGCACTCTACCACTTGAGCCACAGTGCCACTTCTGGGCTTTTCTTTTTTTTTTTTTTTTTTTTGGGTCCGGTCGTGGGGACTGAACTCTGGGCCTGGGTGCTGTCCCTCAGCTCTTCAGCTCAAGGCTAGCGCTCTACCACTTGAGCCACAGCGCCACTTCCGGCTTTTTTCTTTTTGCTTATGTAGTGTTGAGAAATTGAACCCAGGGCCTCAGGCATGCAAGGCAAGTGTTCTACCACTGAGCCACCTTCCCAGCCCCATGGGCTTTTCTGTTTATGAGGTACTGAGGAATCGAACCCAGGGCTTCATGCATGCTAGGCAAGCACTCTACCACTAAGCCACATTCCCAGCCCTCTTGCTGATTATTATTTTATCAGTCTCTTCCTCTTCAGGACTGGTTAGAGAATGAAGCACTGCTTAGCACAGAGCTGGCCCAGGTTGAGCCTCTCTACAGGACTACCACTGTTCCTAGAGGCCTTTCCTCCTGGGCTCAGGACCCTGGTCACCTCCTTCGCCTCCAGCTGAAGGCTTGCTCCCACATTCTGTGGCCTGAGGCTCTCTCTGGCCCTCTATTCTGCCTTTCTGTCTCCATTTTGATGATTAATCCAGATGGAACCCCGTATGCGATGCCTAGGCCTCACTGTGTCCTCTTTCTGACATGATTCTCAGCTGATATCCTGGAGCCCTCTCCACACCCAGACATGCTGTGTTTTGTGGAAGACCCCGCTTTTGGATATGAAGATTTTACCCGCCGAGGGACTCAGGCACCCCCCACTTTCCGTGCCCAGGTAGGGCTCTCCCAGCTGTCTTGGCCGCTGATCCTGGTTTATGGCTAGGCAGGGGAGAATGGTTTGAGTGGTTACAGAGCTGAGTACCTTCTCCTCTCCAGATCCCATGAGGGCTGCCAGCTCCAGTGGACCCTGAGGGGACCCACCTCACTCTAAGAGTTTGGGGGTTCCTAATCAGAGTGAGATGATCATCACCTTGGTGGCTAAGGCCAGAACAAGCAATGTGATTGTCCATGGGATAGGAAGAGAGGGTTGTGAAGAGCCGGTGTGCTCTGCAGGTCTAGAGGATGGGGGTCTTTCTTGCCCACCTTGGGCTCCAAGGTCTCAACAATGTTCTCTTCGCGTTTTCCTCAGGATTATACCTGGGAAGACCATGGCTACTCACTGATTCAGAGGCTCTACCCCGAGGGGGGGCAGCTGCTGGACGAGAAGTTCCAGGCCGCCTATAACCTTACCTACAACACCATGGCTATGCACAGCGGCGTGGACACGTCCATGCTCCGCAGGGCCATCTGGAACTACATCCACTGCGTCTTTGGGATCAGGTGAGTTATGGCCCTCACTCACAATGTGTGTTTGAGTCTTTGCCTGCAGCTTCCAAGATAACTATGGTTGTTTTGTGTGTTTTGTGGTGGGGGAGAGGGGGCACACACGTGTGTGCATACGCACTGGGACTTCAACTCAGATCTTCATACTCTAGTATTTCACTTAAATCTGAAGCTCCAAGCCAGGCACTTGTGGGCTCATGCCTGTAATCCTAGCAGCTACTCAGGAGGCTGAGATCTAGGGCTCTCAGTTCAAAGCCAGCCTGGACAAGAAAGTGCCTGACACTCTTATCTCCAACTAGCCACCAGAAAACCGGAAGTAGGGCTGTGGCTCAAAGTGGTAGAGTGCTGGCCTTGAACAAAAAGAGCTCAGGGATACACCCAGGCCCTGACTGACTAAAAAAAAAAGCCAAACCGGAGAACTATTGGCACCCCAATGGATCCTATTTTCTTAGCTACTCATTTCACTTATTTTATTCCTTTACTAAAACATGAGTGTATTTTAGTGAATTTTTCCCTTGCTTTGTTTAGCTAACAGTTTATGCCCAGTATCAAAAAATTATCCCAATTTTTTTTTTTTTTTTGGTCCGGTTGTGAGGCCTGAACTCTGGGCCTGGGTGCTGTCCCTCAGCTCTACCACTTGAGCCACAGCGCCACTTCCGGCTTTTTTCTTTTTGCTTATGTGGTACTGAGGAATCGAACCCAGGGCCTCATGCATACAAGGCAAGCGCTCTTCCACTGAACCACCTTCCCAGCCCTATCCCAACTTTTTTAAAAGGTGCATTTCTGGGGCTGAAATCATGGCTCAAGTGGTAGAGCATCTGACTAGCAAGCGAGAGGCCCTGAGTTCAAACATTAGTACTGCCAAAAGAAAAGAAAACTTTTTTTTTTTTTTTTTTTGATCATGAGACTTGAACTCAGGGTCTGAATGCTGTCCCTGAGCTTTTTAGTCAAGGCTAGCACTTTACCACTTTGAGCCACAGCTCTACTTCTGATTTTCTGGTACTTAAATGAAGATGAGAGTCTCAGGGACTTTCCTGCCCAGACTTGCTTCGAACTGCGATCCTCAGATCTCAGCCTCCTGAATTTAGGTTAGTTCTTGTTCAACTCTTATTTATTTTTTTCTGTCGGTCATGGGGCCTGAACTCTGGGCCTGGGCACTGTCCCTCAGCTCTTCAGCTCAAGGCTAGCACTTGAGCCACAGTGCCACTTCTGGCTTTTTCTGCTTATGTGGTGTTAAGGAATCGAATCCAGGGCCTCATGCATGCAAGGCAAGCACTCCACCACTGAGCCACCTTCCCAGCCCCTTGCCCAACTCTTAAGTTGAGTATCCTTCACTCTCCAACGTGGTCCTTGCTCCATATCTCTGTGCACTGTCAGAACTTCTGCTGTTCATCCAAGTCTTCCCATCCAGATGTTGTCTACCCTAGCTTATTGGACTGGCAAGTGATAAGAGTGACTTCCAGACTTTCCACCAGCTTGCTTGTTGACTTTTGAGCAAGTTAATTGCCTTCTTTAGCTCTTAGTTTGCCCATCTGGACTAGTTCCTCTTTGACATTACCTACGTCTTTCTCTAAAGTGAATATCCACCTCCCAGCCTTTGCTGTAAAAAGTGAATATGGCCTTGGAGCCAGCCAGAGCTGGGTTTGATACCCCTTCCCTATTATCTTGCCTTTTTTTTTTTTGCCAGTCCTGGGGCTTGAACTCAGGGCCTGGGCACTGTCTCTGAGCTTGTTTTGCTCAAGGCTAGCACTCTACCAGTTGAGCCACAGCACTACTTCTGGCTTTTTCTGTTCATGTGGTACTAAGGAATCAAACCCAGGGCTTCATGCATGCTAGGCAAGCACTCTACCACTAAGCCACATTCCCAGCCCCCTTCCCTATTATCTGACACCTAGGGCAAATAACTTCCCTTCTCTTCACTTCTTCACCTCAATTTCCTCCTCTGTAAAATGGGGCTGATAGCGCAATGTATTGCATAGAAGGTGTGTAGACAGTAGGTGAACTTTGAGACCTCCATGAGACAGCACCCCACACAACAGCTTGTTCTGTGCATTGGAGTGGTTCTCTCCAAGGCTGGTGGCCTCTGATAAATGGGAATCAGCTTTTTTTCTAAGAGGAATCAGTCTTCTGGGTACTTTCTACCCTCTGATCTTTCTTGCCACTCTCCGTTCCTCCTTCTGCAGAACAAAGGGTGAGTAATTCTGTCTTTCCATCAGATATGATGACTATGATTATGGGGAAGTGAACCAGCTCCTGGAGCGAGACCTCAAAGTCTACATCAAGACAGTGGCCTGTTACCCAGAAAAGACCACCCGGAGGATGTACAATCTCTTCTGGAGGCACTTTCGACACTCAGAGAAGGTACAGTCCATAGGAGAGGAGCCAGAAAGTCAGACAGGCCCCATCCAGGGGAGGGGCAGGAGAGAAATCCACAGGGACCTACCCTGAGTCTGTCCATAGCCTCTTCTGTGATCAAGTGTCAGATTCCATTGACTCACCTGTAGAGTAGGAATACGGGTGCCTGCTTCATATTATCATCAGTGGCAGGCATAGTTTCAAGTCGTAAGACTCACCTTCACCCCCTAAAGCCAGGCTCCAGTGACTCATGCCTAAACTCCTTGCTACTGTGGAGGCTGAGATCTGAAGATCAAGGTTTGAAGTCAGCCGGCGAAAAAAGTCCTTGAGATTAGAATTTTTTATTTTTTGGTTGGTTGTGGGGCTTGAACTCTGGGCCTGGGCACTGCCCCTGAACATTTCAGCTCAGGGTAAGTGCTTTAGCACTTGAGCCACAGCGCCACTTCCAGTTTTCTGATGGTTTATTGGAGATAAAAGTCTCATGGACTTTTGTGCTTGGACTGGCTTTGAACCACGATCCTCAATCCTCAGCCTCCTAAGTAGCTAGGATTACAGGCATGAGCCGCCAGTGCCCAGCTAGAAATTCTTTAGTTGGCATTGCCTTAGTGAGAGTCAGTGCATCTCTGAGGAAGGGATAGTGAATTGAATGGTCAGAGGGAGTGGCAGTCAGCAAGGGCTGTGGAGCACTTGTCAACCAAGCCCTGATCTGTGTTCCAGGTCCACGTGAACTTGCTGCTCCTGGAGGCCCGGATGCAAGCTGCCCTGCTTTACGCCCTCCGAGCTATCACCCGCTACATGACCTGACTTCTTCCTACACAGGATTGGTACCCAGAGCAGCTGGCCCGGGGGGGGGGGGCACCGCCTCCCTGTAAGGACTTCTCTGTCTGGAGACAGACCAGGACCCTTTCTGTCCCATGCCCACCCGCCCTACATGGGGGTTGGTGTGTGTGTGTGCTGTGCAGCTCCCGAGCCACACCCTCGTTTTTCCCACTGGAAAGGACAGACTGTTGCACTGACTCTCAGATCTCTGCTCTGCCCCTGGGAGCTTGAAGAAGACTAGAAGATCCCTGGGGGCTGTGCGCTTCCTCCTTCTCCAAAAGGTGTAGGAAAGGAAGTAGGCTAAGTTTAGATTTTCATGCCAGCCGGTTGAGGCCCAGCCACCACAAGTGCTGTGGGCCTTCCTGGACTGGTAAGCCCCTGGCTGGTTCTTGGGGGAGAGGGGCAAAGACCGCCCCCCCCCCCCTTAACACTCCAGTTTTGCCTTCCTCCCCTCCCATTCTCAGATTACATTACCTCCACCTGCCATTCACCCATCAATGTGAAAGTCAGGGTCACAGCGGGTCTGTGTGCCCAGTTCCCCAAAAGCCTGTTCTGTTGGGCAGCTCTAAATAGCCCCCTTCTTCTCTCCCCTTCCCCCCACCATGTTCTTTGGTCGCCTGAATCCTATCTCAGTTCTTTTTTGCCCTATGCCTGGTAGTGTGAGGCCCAAGAGAGGAGCCCAAGACACCCAGAGAGCAGACTCCACAGAGAGATGGAGCCTTTCCTATGGGCCTTCTGGGGAGGAAGAGTCTACCCTAAGTTCGATGTCTTTGGATTAATTAAGGGCCTCATCCTTGGAGCCACACTTGCTTCCTGGAAGGAAAAGAGAGAGATTCTGTCCTCAGGGGTGTTAGTGAAAATGCTTGCCAAAAAGTGGAATTTTTTTTTTTAAGTGGCTGAGGTAGCACCAGAGCCCACCTAAGTAATAGGTGGATATCAAGATAAAGATTCAGACTTCCTGCCTTCCTTCTTCCCTCCTTCCCTCCCTCCCTTCCTTCCTTTGTTCCTTCCTCCCTCCTGTCCTGCCCTGCCCTGTTGTGTCCTCCTTTCCTTCATTCTTTTCTTTCTTTGTGCCAGCACTAGGGCTTGAACACTGGGCCTGGCCACTGTCCCTGAGATTTTTGTGCTAAAGGCTAGCTAGCACTCTGCCACTTGAGCCACAGCTCCACTTCTGGCGTGCGTGCGTGTGTTTAATTGGAGATAAGAGTCTCGTGACTTTTCCTGCCTGGGCTGACTTTGATCCTTGATCCTCAGGTCTCAGCCTCCTGAGTAGCTAGGATTATAGGCGTGAGCCACCAGCGCCCGGCCCAAGGGTTTTTTTTTTTTTTTGTTCAGGCCCTGCCACGGGTGGGATGCCTGTGGCCACATTACCATCCTCGTTGACCCAGCTGCAGTTAGAGGTTGACAGCTTACTCAGTTTAGCTTTCCCAAGACCTGATGCTTTTGCCCTAGGCTCTCAGGCCAAACTGCCAATAGGAAGCTGATTTTCTTGCAAGATCTAGAAGGCCTCTGGAACCCTCCCATAAGCAACCTCTCTTGGCTGCCTGGCTGCCTTCCAAGTACATCTCATGCCATACTTCACCCATTCCAGTCCTGTCTTTCTCCTGTTCTGGATTTTAGGTGGATTGCTTGGAGACAGAAGCAGCCAAGGACTGATCCCAGGCACTTTCTCTAGCAAACAACTGTGAATTCAGACTTCTCTTGTTCTTCTAGCAGTAAATGCCTGAGTAAGGCAAGGGCCACAGTGCTGCTTCTGACCTTCCTTCCTGGGGCTGGGCAGGAGCAGAGCCTAGCCAGTGTACCACATTTCGTATCCCCGTGCAGGCACGGAGAAGCAGCTCGCTCCCTTTCAGGCCTGGAAAGGCTCCTTGCAAGAAGCTATACAAGGAAGAAGCACCCCAGCAATGGTGGGGGAGGGGATGTAGAGCTTAAGGCAGGGCATGAATCCTCTGTAAATGTCCTCTGGGGTGTGCAGGAAAGAATGTCCAGTGTTAAAAGTACAGAAATCTCTGGCCTTGGCTACCAGTTCTGGATAATAAGAAATAAAGTTCACTGAGGTTTTGTTTTGTAGTTCTTGTTTAATGGACTGTTTTCTCATTTCCTGAAGGTCATGGTTCACCATGGGGCACAGGCCCAGGGCCATGATTGCGTCATACACTTGACCTGATGGCCTCTGTCCTGCTGGCTACTTCTGCCCAGGGATTGCAGGATTGGGAGCTGTGAGCGTTGCAAATCTACATCTGCCCCTTGGCTGTGCAGCCCTGCTGCCCATCTGTGGCTGCACTGTCACTGTGGAATAATAATGGCCATGTTGGGCTGGGAAGGTGGCTCAGTGGAAGAGTGGCTTGGCCTTGCATGCATGAGGCCCTGGGCGCAATTCCTCAGCACCACATAAGCAGAAAAAGCCAGAAGTGGCACTGTGGCTCAAGTGCTAGAGTGCTCCCCTTGAGCAGAAGAGCTGAGGGACAGCACCCAGGCCCAGAGTTCAGGCCCCACGACAACTAAAAATAATAATAATAATGGCCATGTTTTTCTGACTGGCCGTAGGAAAGGCTGCAGCAATTCTGCAAGAAATTTTTTTTTTTTTTTTTGGGGTCCGGTCGTGGGGCCTGAACTCTGGGCCTCAGCTCAAGGCTAGTCCTCTACCACTTGAGCCACAGTGCTACTTCCGGCTTTTTTCTTATGTGGTGCTGAGGAATCGAACCCAGGGCCTCAGGCATGCAAGGCAAGCGCTCTACCACTGAGCCACCTTCCCAGCCCCTCTGCAAGAAAATTTTAACTAGAGTGTGGTGAGATTGATAGATTCCATAGCTGGTCATGGTGCAGCCAGGATTCCAATGGTGTTTGGCAAACTCAAAGTTTTCTTTCTTTCTTTCCTTCTTCCTTTCTTCCTTCTTTCTTTCTTCCTTGCTTCCTTTCGTTTTTGCAGGTCCTTGGGCTTGAACTCAGAGCCTGAGCACTGTCCCTGAACTCTTTTTTTTTTTTTTTGCCAGTTCTGGGGCTTGAACTCAGAGCCTGCATATTATCCCTGTGCTGCATTTTGCTCAAGGTTAGCATCTATCACT